>NW_024097056.1:582500-932500 GCF_016545835.1 Crotalus tigris
CAGATAAATTTAGACACGTCTGACATAAAATGTTACTGATAATGGAACCTTGACTCTCTTTCCTTCCTTCCTTCCTTCCTTCCTTCCTTCCTTCCTTCCTTCCTTCCTTCCTTCCTTCCTTCCTTCCTTCCTTCCTTTCTTCCCTCCATCTTCCTTCTTCCCTCCCTCCCTCCATCTTCCTTCCTCCCTCCCTCCCTCTCTCCTTCTTCCTTCCTTCCTCCCTCCTTCGCTCCCTTCCTTTCTCCCTCCCTCCCTTCTTCCCTCCATCTTCCTCCCTCCCTCCCTCCCTCCCTCCTCCTTCCTTCCTTCCTCCCTCCCTCCATCCCTCCATCTTCCTTCCTTCCTTCCTCCCTCCCTCCCTCCCTCCATCCCTCCATCTTCCTTCCTTCCTTCCTTCCTTCCCTCCATCCTTCCTTCCTTCCTTCCTTCCTTCCTTCCTTCCTTCTTCCCTCCCTCCCTCCCTCCCTCCATCTTCCTTGCTCCCTCCCTCCATCTTCCTTTGAAATACCTTTTCCTTCCTCATTTTATCCGATTCTTTATCTGATTCTCCCCCCGCCCCCATTCAGCCCTGAAAAAAATTAGCTGAATCCAATACTAGCAGACTACTCTTTCGTAGGTGAAAAGACCATTCAAAAATCGCTTTTTTTTCACTCCTATTTTAACTTTGGTCACCAAACGAACGGTTGTTAAGTCAAGGGCTATCTATAATGCTAACCTCTATGGCTTCCTTGTCTGATCTATTTTGTAGGGTTGAGGGTAGAGTTGGGCTAAATCAGTGGTTCTCAACCTGTGGGTCGGGACCCCATTTGGGGTCAAACGACCATTTCACAGGGGTCGCCAAACAACGCAGTCCGCCATTTTCCCCCCCTTTTCTCTGGCCAAGCCCCTGGCACCCAGTGATGTATAAGTGGTTGGGGGTCACCACAGCATGGGGAACTGAATTATGGGGTCGCGGCATTAGAAAGGTTGAGAACCACTGGGCTAAATGGATTAAAAGTTAGTGGTGATGTATGGAATTTCTCTATATAGTTTTCTTCCAAACCATTATCATTTTTTTTAAAAAAAGGGATATGGGGATGCTATAAAACTATGTCTATTTTGATAGCTGCTCTTCTAAAGCCCTTCCTGGGAATTTTGCATAAGAAAAGCCTCAGTTTTATGACAGTCGTGAGGTGGCACTTTGACAGAATATGGCTACTGGCAGCGCAGCCTGTAAATATTTCAGTGCAACTCAAGGGTTTTGCCTCTGCTTGCTGTGACATGGACCAATTGGACACACATTAATTTTTTGGCAAAGGTTAATTGGAATTTGAAAAGAAAAGATTATCATCCTTGTGTGATAATTAAGACACGGAGAGCAATTCACAAAAATCTATAGCATAGTATGTTTGGTCTTCTATCATTTGTGCCTCCTAAAATAATTGTCATGAAGAACACAAATGCAGGTTGACATGTCTACAATTAAATGTAGGAGCAAAACCAGACCTATCTGCTTTGCCTTGACTTTTCTTATGACCAGGAATGCAGATTTTCTCAGCATCTGAAATACTATCCATCCATCCATCCATCCATCCGTCCGTCCGTCCGTCTGTCTGTCATCTATCTATCTATCTATCTATCTATCTATCTATCATCCATCCATCTATCCAACCATCCATCTATCTATTTATCTGTCATCCATCCATCCATCCATCCATCCATCCATCCATCCATCCATCTATCTATCTATCTATCTATCTATCTATCTATCAGATAGATATGTGAACAACCAGTTCTCTGTGTGGATGCCACTTCCGGAAGTCTATTCTTGGTCTGGGCAGCAAAAAATTAGCTACTGGTTCTGTTGAACTGGTGCGAACTGGCTGAATCCCACCACTGGGAAGCATCCTGAAGTCTCAACAAGAACTTTATCTCCATGTTTTTTTTTCATGCAGTTGATTCATTTAATGTCCACAACTTCCTGGACTTTTTTCCAGAAATGTGTTAATAGATTTTGTTTCCCATTCAATTTCATGTTTCTTTCAGAAGTAAAATCCAGCCAAAATGAACCCTCTTTTTACAGTCCAAATTTTGTTTTTCTTAAAAGATAGGAGAGCCTAGAACTGTTATTACTAAAGCATATATGATTATCCTTTTAATTGGAAACTGAAATTTAGAGAAAAAAAACAGTGTAATGGTAAAGATTTTCAAAAGTTTATTGGGGATATTAAGTAATTTCATATGAAAAGCTGGCTTAATTTACAAATTAATCCAACTGAGTATGCAAAATACTATATCTCGGTGGTTTCGGGACTATGTAATGGACAGTTCTCAAACCGAGATTAATTCAAAATGTTATTTTATTACTACTAAATATATTAGTACTTTGTTATTAGTTATTTCATGTTAATAGCATGCTGGCCAAGGAATTTTGAGAGTTGCACAGATTTTCAAGTGGTCCATTTGTAGTGATACTGATCTATGGTGAATCAAATCCCCTATAGAAATGAGATTATTGCAATCCTCTGTTCAACTTGAATTTGATTCTGCCATAAGATGTGGAGATAAATATTCATGGGTTTATGCTTACTATTAATCCAGTTAATCATTGAATTAACAGTGAGTGGATATACTTTTGATAGGAACCCTATAAAGCTTTAATTCTGTTGAAAGTATGGGACATTTTATGAGCTTCTATTTGTTAAAAACTTTCATTTTTAAAGTCCTAATATTTGTAGACTCTCTCATCTCATCCTGTTAATTGACAAGGCTTGCCAGGAAATTATATTAGTACTCTTTTATATTATATTATCTTACTAGGTTCCTGAAGACCAATTTCTAAAAAAAAGGAGAGGCTTTGGTGAAATTAGCAAATTCTGATGAGAAACCAGTGTCCTTAAATATTAAAGAATAGTAATAAGAGCAACATTTACTTGACAGAGAAGTTCTAAGTTTACAACTGTTTGCTGTTCTGTTCTGACTTATTTGAGAAGAGCACGGCAGTAGATTGGAAACGGAACCGTCTAGAGCAGTGGTTCTCAACCTTTTTAACGCCGCGACCTCCAACCGGTCGTAAGTTGAGGACTACTCAACTGGTGCAGCACCGTTTGCAGAATGGGACTTTTGGCGGGCTCAGCAGGGCAGAGACAGCCTGGACAATTCCTATTGGCTTTGGAAAGCCAATAGAATTAGACTCTATTCAAGGGAGTCTATTCTATTGTCTTTCAAAAGCCAATAGAATAAAAGGGAGTGGCACAGCTAAGGAAAAGGGGGAAAAATGGCGGACTGCGTTGTTTGGCGACCCCCGTGAAATGGTCGTTCGACCCCAAATGGGGTCCCGACCCACAGGTTGAGAACCACTGGTCTAGAACATTTCAGGCTTCTTTGGAATTGCTTCACAATTTTTGTTGGAAATTCCTACTTTCTCTCTTTTTGGCAATTGACCATGGAAACGTATATTATGGAGGAAGTAGAAGGGGAGATATTTTTCACACTCACCCCTTTTGCTTCCAAGAGTCTCACCTGTAGGAGATGAGCAAGCTGAGCTGGAAGGCGGAGTTAAATATGTCATTAGTTTGGAGTCGATGCGTCGCCACAACAGACCCAATTCCAGCCCACCATGAATTCTTCTGAGCCTTATCTAGCGCCAATTTAGTTTTGACCTAATTAGTCCACCAGATTCTTGTGTATAGGTAGCAATAACAAATTCTTCAGTGACAAAGCCATTCTCTAACCCAGCGTCCACCAATCTTTTGGGCATCAGGGACCAAGGAGAGAGGTTTTTCTGTGGACCAGAGGGGGTGTGGTTTCACATATGTGTGCATCCTGTGGATGGGGTTTCACTTGTTTCCATAGCCTGGTTTCTGGCAAGTTGTGGCCCGGTGCCGGTCCACAAACTGGAGGCTGGGGACCCTTCCTCTAATGCTGTGCAAAGTTGTTGCAATGTTCACCAATTTAAAACATTAGATTAAAGGGGAACAGGGCCATTAATGTACAGCAGTAGCCAAAATTGTGGAAACCTTTTGGGAAAAGTGTATTTTTGAGGTTTGATGGCTAATAACACCACTTTTTTGGGGGGGGGGAGTAGTACCATAAAATTATATATCAATGGAAAGATAATTTAATCGAGAATGTAATGCAACATAGTTTGTTCAATTACCTGTACTGTATTTTATGAAAAGTTATAGCCAAATAACCAGAAAAAGGAAGCCCAACTTGCTTAGGTTGATATCAGGTAGCTTTCCTTCCTTTGATTGTAGCCAATGAGCATGAGCGTTTAGAGAGCCAATCAGGTGTCATCTTGTTTTGGCAAGGAGCCAATCAGATCACAGTAGGATTCAGTGATTGATGTCATGTATTGAAGCTGAGAGGAGGACATTTGTCGGTGTGTTATGTGATTGTTATCAAGTTGGTTGGGGTTTTTCTATGTTCTTTCACTTAGGGAGCTTGTAAAACGTAATAAAATTAAAGTAATGGTGCAAAGAGTTGATGGTCACCCAGAAAGCGATGTAAAGTAGTATTATTAAGTGAACAAGGTTACAGTTATAAAGAAATTAGAAGAAAAATGGATGGACACTTAACCAAAGGTGGCATTTCTACTGTACACTTCTCCCAAAAGGTTTCCACCATTTTGGCCACGACTGTAACTCATCTTGATAATTATGTTCTACTAGTAGTTTTTTTTTTTCCTGCATCACAAATCTAACCACAAGAATAGATTTTCAGTTGACCTTTTTTATACCTATGGATTGCACTAAGATAAATAAATAACATTACAAAGCACGGCCTTGATAGATGATATCAATGAGATTTCAATTCTCTTTTCAACTGACATGCAGAAATTCTGAATTGGCAGCTTAATGTGCAAAAGAGAAAGAGAATGCTTATTGTTTGACAGGATTCCTTCTTCCTTTTAACGCTGACAAACCGCTTTATTGGATATCTGAGCTTTTGTGTTTTTAGTGAAATTACTGTGTTTTCTTCTTATCATGTCAATCTTGGCACCGATTTGAAAGCCAGTTCTAATATGAGCGTCAATCTGGAATGGATTATTACACCTTTCTCCTGTTCAATATAAAAACATTATTTAAAAATAAAAATAGAGGCAACCTGACCATCTCTTGAACATTACAAGACATTCAGGCATAGGTCTTCACCTCTGATCCCCTCATATTCCCTACTCCAAAGATTGAAAAAAAAATTTCTCAGGAGTGGAGAATCAGAATATTTCAATCAATCAAATCTTTATTACAATCTTTATTACAATTTTTATCTGTAAGGGTGTAGGTCCATACATACATTGTATATAGTATGTTTTAAATATGTGTTAGTATGTGTACACTTTGAGAGCAAGCAACTCAATTTCATTTTTTAATGTGTGCCGTTGTGCCCATGGGGGAAAAATGACAATCGGTTCGTTCGTCCATCAATTTTGATGAAGACCTTGACATCTTGTGGGTTATGGGCCATCAACGATGTGTCCGTAGGTGGCTAATAAGACCGATGTTAGCACGGAATGTTCTGCTACATACTGAACAAAGAAATGTAGACATTGTTAATTCAGCATTTGCAGCTCTGGCTTTGTGGAGTGCTCACTTTTCTTGTGCCAAGATTGTCCTTCTGTGTTCATATGTCTGGCAACCCTGGTACACCAAGGTGCGCCATGTCGGTTGATCATGCGCCAGAAGTTCCCAAGAGATAGTGTAGGTCCATACATACATTGTATATAGTATGTTTTAAATGTGTGTTAGTATGTGTACACTTTGAGAGCAAGCAACTAAATTTCATTTTTAAGGTGTGCCGTTGTGCCCACGGGGGGAAAAATGACAATAAAGGTTATCTAAACAATCATAGATCACTATAGATCAGAATTTTTAAATATTGAATGGGGTGTGTGTAATACTCCAAATGGCCGCTAGGTGGCAAGGAGAGTTTAGAGGTTTTTTTTTGATATCTCTTTGTTGCCATCTAGTGGTCCTATTAATTCCTGCAGTCCTTGTTCAACCAGCTGATGAGAATATCTTGGTTTCCTGTCCCTAGTGTTGCAAGGTTAAAAAAGAAATAAAAACTTTATTGCTATTGTTCCTTTGGCAAGCCACCTGCCAAGTCGCAAATTGCTTTTCTGAGTTTGACCCACCAGGTGGCTCAGAAAGATCAACGTACTGCTAATTAGTTTGAGGTTCTAGTAGCAGTAAGATTGCCCTCACTTGCATTGGCAAACAGTAAGCTTAGGTTTATCAACCTCTAATTGGTAGAAAGTGAAAGTGATAAGAAACAGAACATTTCTCCTCAATGTTAATGTGGAGGAAAGCAAACTTTTACACTTCGGCAGAATAAACCAAAGGTGCAAGTATAGGTTAGGTCAGTGATGGCGAACCTTTTAGAGACCGAGTGCTCAAACTGCAACCCAAAACCCACTTATGCATCGTTGAGTGCCAGGTGGGTGTGGCCCATTGGGTGGGTGTGGCCTATTGGGTGGGTGTGGCTGTGGTGGTAATGGCAGTGTCATGGTTCCGACTAATGAAACACTTCAAAGAACTTCCAGGCATGTTTATCCTAAAGCCTTTATTACCAGTGTTACAAATTGATGGCACATCATGGAGGTTTATGCCAGAATCTGAATTCCTCTTGCTGGCATCTAACTTTTCTTGCTAAGCCCCTCCCTTATCTTGCAGTCACAAGTCACATCTTCCAATTAGCCCAGAGGGCAGAGATTCCCTTCCTGTTCCTCTTCCCGGGCTTTTGTTATTTCCCCTCCCTTTTCTCTGTCGTCTGAATTAACTCTAAAAATACCAGACAGTTCTGCATATTTTGTCAAAGCAAGAATATTCAATATTAGCAGTGTTGGCAGGCAGACTGGGTGGGAACTAAAAGGTTCAATCAATTCTAACTTTGCAAGATCTTTTTTTTTCCCCGCGAGAAGTTGAAATTGACTGATTGAACCTTTTTTTTTATTGCACATGGCGGCGGAGGCCTAAAGTGAAAAGATTTTATAAAACCCAGCTGAAGGCCTAGGACTGGGGTGACGGCATGCGTGCCCAAAGAGAGGGCTCTGAGTGCCGCCTCTGGCACCCGTGCCATAGGTTCACCACCACTGCCCTATACCATTTCAGACAAATGGTTGTCTGGCTCAAAAACAGTAACTGTGAGAGGAACCTTGGAGTCCTAGTGGATGATCACTTAAACGTGAGTCAGCAGCCAAAAAAGCCAATACAATCCTTGGTTGTATAAAGAGAGGCATAGAATCAAAATCGCGTGAAGTATTAGTGTCCCTTAATAAAGCTTTTGTAAGGCCACACCTGGAACACTGCATCCAGTTTTGGTCACCCCATTACAAAACAGATGTTGAGACTTTGGGGGGAAAAGTGCAAAGAAGAGCAACTCAAGTGATTAAAGGCCTGGAGACTAAAACATATGAAGAACAGTTGCAGGAATTGGGTTTGGCCAGTCTAGAGAAAAGAAGGAGTAGGGGGGACATGATTGCAGTATTCCAATATTCGAGGGGTTGCCAGAAAGAAGAGGGGGTCAAATTATTCTCCAAAGCACCAGAGGGCAGGACAAGAAGCAAGGGATGGAAACTAATCAAGGAGAGAAGCAAGCTGGAATTAAGGAGAAACTTCCTAACAGTGAGGACAATTAACCAGTGGAATGACTTGCCTCCAGAAGTTGTAAGTACTTCCATCACTGGAGGCTTTTAAAAGAGACTGGACAGCCATTTGTCTGGAATGGTTTACGGTCTCCTGCCTGAGCAAGGGGTTGGACTAGAACAGGGTTTTTCAACCTTTTCGCCCATTGTACCACTTTTAGGATATGGCAACATCTGAGTACCACCAGTCGCCTAGCAAAGTGTCAAAAACTTGATGACCCCCCCCAAAAAGGAAAAAAGTGATGAAGTATAGGTAGTCTTCGACTTACAACAGTTCGCTTAGTGACTGTTTGAAGTTACAATGGCACTGAAAAAAGTGCCCCCCAAGCCACAGCCGAGCAAGACACCTGCCTGCCCACTTGGCGGCACTCTTCCTCCTTTTTTCATTGTTGTGAGCATTTCTGTTGAGGATTGGCAGTGGGGGTGGGGTGGGGGGTGTTTAGTTTTTATTCCCTCCATCTGCTGGGTGGTTGCAGCAGGTTTTGGTCACTTCACATGACCCTGGGACACTGTGACCGTCATAAATATGTATCAGTTGCCAAGCATCTGAATGTAAATCACAAGACTCTGGAGAGGCTGTAACATTCCAGCTGATTGGTGCGTCTTCTGGGCTCAGCAGAAGCGCCAGGATCAGCGCCAAGCTCCAGCTGGAGCCTGGTGCTGATCCTGGCACTTCCACTGAACCCTGACAGTCCCAAAGAAGCACTGATCCTGGCGCTTCTGCTGAGCCCTGACAGCCCCATAGCTCCAACCGTCTCTCGCTCAGGCTTGTGCGTTGCTGCCACCGGTTCAGCTCATTCCCCTTCCCCACTATCACTTTTCTAGGATGGTCACGTACCATCTGCCAGGTGCCAATGTACCACAGGTGGTACCCATACCACTGGTTGAAAAGCCCTGCACTATGACTCCCAGGTCCCTTCCAGCTCTGTTCTGACTGAGAACAAATTAGGGGCATTGGATGGAAACAATGAATTCAGATGATCTTAGAAATCATCATTTATTCATTTTTAATGATGCAAGCTTATATCATGCCTCTCGCAAGTAATATTTGCAAACGAGATTTGAAGCATGGCAAATGAATGCTATTTGAAACCTCTGTACAGTCATTAACTATCGGTTTAATATAGGAAATTATATCAACGATTTGTTTGTATCTAGTTCGTGGATTACACCTCTCCGAGCGGCAGCTCCCGATGCTTTACATAGATTTTAAGCTGTCATTATCTTTTATTAGCATATAGCCTTTAAAAAAATAATTAGCGAGCCCATCACGGTCTCCTTAACGTAATCAGAACTAGATAGCTAGAATATTTCTTCCCAAATCAAATCCATTATTTACGCTTAGTTTGAGTTCAGCTATATTACTTATTTTTTTTTAATGAACTTTATTTATATAGGCTGTCCACAGGATTTGGGCAAAGTCCAAGTTCTGTGGCAGATTAAGGGAACTGAGCTGCGATCCACCTGTCCTAACCAAAAACCATCTGGCCTCAATTTGTCATACTGGAGGGCAATCGTGACACCCAAAAGCAGTCTAATTGTTTTCAAGAAACTTTTGGGTCTGCTGTGTAAAATGAGCTGAGGAAGGGAGAAGGGGTAAAAGAGGGGTGTCATTGAATTGTATCCCCAATCCAGACGGACATTTGCCATCAGAGCATCTTTTATTGCCCCAATTATATCAATAAGAAGAGGAAGGCATATTTACAATAATAAAGGTGGGATATAAATAATGGTGGGGTCCTGATCCTCTTTGATCTTGGGTGGTTTCCTTGCAGACGTTTCATTACCCAGCTAGGGAACATCATCAGTGCTAGGAGGGAGACCCTACGGGCATTGATGATGTTACCTAATTGGGTAATGAAACCTCTGCAAGAAAACCACCAAGCTCAGAGAGCATCAAGGACCCTCAGTCCTCTTCTTCTTCCTCTTCTTCCTCTTTCTCTCCCACTCTGCAAAACCCGCTCACTTCTAGAACTGGTGATGTTACTCAGTTGGGTAACGAAACATCTGCAAGGAAACAGCCAAGTTTAGAGAGCACCAAGGACCCTATGGGTCCACCCTGAGCTGCAAATATTCTCTTCCATTGGAAATAAATAGAAGATAGAAAGATAGATAGATGCTAGAAAGAAAAGAAAGAAAGAAAGAAAGAAAGAGAGAGAGAGAGAGAAGAAGGAAGGAAGGAAGAAAAAGAAAGGAAGGAAGGAAGGAAGAAAAGAAAGAAAGTTCATTATCCAACTAAAGAACATCTTCTTCGTAGAACTGATGATGTTACCCAGTTGGTAATGAAACATCTGCAAGAAAACAATCAGGTTTAGAGATGGATCCACCCTGAGCTGCAAATATTCTCTTCCATTGGAAATAAATAGATGATAGATAGATAGATGCTAGAGAGAAAGAAAAAAAGAAAGAGAGAAAGAGAAAGAGAAAGAAAGAAAGGAAGGAAGGAAGGAAGGAAGAAAAGAAAGAAAGAGAGAGAGAGAGAGAAAGAAAGAAAGTTCATTATCCAACTAAAGAATATCTTCTTCGTAGAACTGATGATGTTACCCAGTTGGTAATGAAACATCTGCAAGAACACAATCAGGTTTAGAGATCACCAAAGACCCCATGGATCCACCCTGAGCTGCAAATATTCTCTTTCATTGGAAATAAATAGATGATAGATAGATAGATGCTAGAAAGAAAAGAAAGAAAGAAAGAAAGAGAGAAAGAGAAAGAGAAAGAAAGGAAGAAAGGAAGAAAGAAAAGAAAGAAAGAAAGAAAGATAGTTCATTACTCAACTAAAGTAGAACTGATGATGTTACCTCGTTGGGTAATAAAATGTCTGCAAGAAAACCACCAAGCTTAGAGAGCACCAACGACCCCTCATGTCAACCCTCAACTACAAATATTTTCTTTTATGGATAACAGAATTTGTTTCCCAGTAAATATGTTGATTATGTCAATAAGTTTTCTAAGCTATGGTGTTTTTTTTTCTGTGCCGGAGTTTCAGAATTGTACTTTAAAGGGTCCGTTCAATTGACTCTGAATGGGTGGACTTAACTGATTGCTAATCAATGCATCTGACATCCCCCTGAATGGGAGATTTTCCTGCTTGCTTGTTGCCTAATTTTACAGCACTCAAACTATTCTTGCTGCACTTGTTAAATTGTTGTTGATATGTTCCCTTTCCCCTTAAACTACCGCACAGCATAATTTTTGATAGCTGATGTTGAGAAGTTAATAATAAGGGCTGAGACCAGGTAAGCAGAAAGAAATGGCTTTTCATGCGTATTCATATGCCATTTAAAGGGAAGCTTGGCTGAGAAATAAAAAAAAAAGTCGCAGTGCATCGCAAAGTTCGGTAACACTTTCACTACTTCTTTGGGCTGTTAATATTTAAAGGTTCACCCTGCTTCTTTCTTTTTTCCCCTCTTTCTTCCACAGACGAATGATATTGTCTACTACAATGCAAAAGAAGACCTGAATGATGTAAGTAACGTTTTGGAAAACAACTCTGAAAAAGCTGCAACTCCCTTAACACTACCATTTTCATTGGGGTCCTTGGTGCTCTCTGAGCTTGGTGACTGTAAACATTTCATTACCAAACTAGGGAACAACACCAGGGCAAACCCCACTCCCTGCCAACACTGATGATGTTCCTTGGACAGAATTGAACACTGGGCGCTGTCTAACAAAATGAAATTCAATGGTGAAAAAAGTAAAGTGCTACATTTAAGCAAGAAAAACCAGATGCACAGATATAATATAGGGGGTACCTTGCTCAATAGTAGTAACTGTGAGAGGGACCTCGGAGTCCTAGTGGACAATCATTTAAATATGAGCCAGCCATGTGCTGCAGCTGCCAAAAAGGCCAACACAGTGCTGGGCTGCATTAACAGAGGGATAGAATCAAGATCATGTGAAGTGTTAATACCACTTTACAAGGCCTTGGTAAGGCCACACTTGGAATACAGCATCCAGTTTTGGTCACCGTGATGTAAAAAAGATGCTGAGACTCTAGAAAGAGTACAGAGAAGAGCAACAAAGATGATTAGGGGACTGGAGGGTAAAGCATATAAGGAACAGTAGCTGGAATTGGGGATGTCTAGTTTAATGAAGAGAAGGACGAGGGGGGACATGATAGCAGTGTTTCAATATCTCAGGGGCTGCCCCAAAGAAGAGGGAGTCAAGCTATTTTCCAAGGCGCCAAGAAGCAATGGGTGGAAACTAATCAAGGAGAGAAGCAACCTAGAACTAAGGAGAAACTTCCTGACAGTTAGAACAATTAACCAGTGGAACAATCTGCCTCCAGAAGTGGTGAATGCTGGAAGTTTTGCAGAAGAGACTGGACAGCCATTTGTCCAAAATGGTATAGGGTTTCCTGCCTGAGCAGGGGGTTGGGCTAGATGACCAAGGTCCCTTCCAACTTTATTATTATTATTATTGTTGTTGTTGTTGTTGTTGTTATTGTTATTACTACTACTACTACTACTACTACTACTACTACTACTACTACTATTACTACTACTACCTAGTTGGGCAATGAAACATTTGCAAGAAAACCACCAAGCTCAGAAAGCACCAAGGATCTCACAGTTCAACTCTGAGATACAAATATTCTCTTATATTAGTACTACCAGTTTCATTTTGCTTCCTTTGGAGAGACACCCCCCCCAAAAGCCTCAACAAATTCCTATTAAAATGCTCTGTGAAAACAGAAGATTTAAAGTTATCTTGCAGGAGACACAGGAGAGGAGCACAATCCCTTGCGTGGGTAGAATGCTGGGCAGGAGGTTAGCAAGCCCGCGTTTGAGACCCAAGTGCTGCCGTGGGCTGGGTGAGCTCCTGTGCTTCGCTCCAGCTCCTGCTGGGGACACGATAGGAGCCTCCAACTGGGTGTCCCCTAGGCAACGGTGATGTCACCAGCTGACCCTTTCAATCTGGAAGTGCTTAGGTGCTTCTGACAGGGTCTAGGCCAGAGGTAGGCAACCTTGGCTCTTTTATGACTCGTGGACTTCAACTCCCAGAATTCCTGAGCCAGCATGGCTCAGCATGGAAACCTATCCCTTCCCCTC
This sequence comes from Crotalus tigris, assembly GCF_016545835.1. Classification (NCBI taxonomy): domain Eukaryota; kingdom Metazoa; phylum Chordata; class Lepidosauria; order Squamata; family Viperidae; genus Crotalus; species Crotalus tigris. The sequence continues at coordinate 595,179 of NW_024097056.1, forward strand.
AGCATGGCTGGCTCAGGAATTCTGGGAGTTGAAGTCCACGGGTCATCAAAGAGCCAAAGTTGCCTACCTCTGGCCTAGGCCTAGGCTGCTTTATGACTCATGGACTGCTAGGGCAGGGGTAGGCAACCTTGGCTCTTTTATGACTCGTGGACTTCAACTCCCAGAATCCCTGAGCCAGCCACGCTGAGGAGAAAGGGAGAGGTTTCCATGCTGAGCCATGCTGGCTCAGGAATTCTGGGAGTTGAAGTCCACGAGTCATAAAAGAGCCCTGGATTCTATGACAATTCGCATTGGCCATTTTGCTGCGATCAACTTGCCACAGCCCACTCATTGCAGGACAAGGGTTCCATGAACATTAAAGAAATAGAATCACTGAAAAATGGATGCGACACGGGGTCAGAACGAAATGTGAATGGTCACAATTAAAATATTTTTTAAATTTTATTTTAAATAATTAAATAGAATTGTTAAATGATCCCTCGCGAATTGTCCCACGGTGAGTTGGCGAGTTGACTGTGGCAAGTTGGCCTTGTCCCATCTCTCTTCTTGACATGAGTGCGATGAGATGAGACACAGCCACAATACATTCCAAGCGGTTTCCCAGCATAACGCCTTGAAAGCTTTGCATTGTGTGGTCTATCGCTTTTAGGAGAACCAAACTGGGCACTTCAGAAGATGGTTGAGAAATAAACAGATATTCTAAAGCAGCCTATAAACCTGAAAAATAAATAAATTTCAGAAAAAAAACACAAGAAGTCTTGTGTTTGGGGTGGTTTCCTCTCTTGTATTTGGAACGAGCTGTTTGCTGCTAAACTGTTCCACTGGGAGTGGTTCTTTTAATATTGAATAGTAGGTTAATTTTTTTAATTATACACATAAATAGGTTCCAGTGTGAACTAGACTTCCTGCAAGTGCACTGTCTCATTGTATGGTTGACCCATAAGGGGAAAGTTTTGCAAAACCAAACCAAAAGGAACAGAACAGAATTTCACAGAGTATTAATCCTAATCCAGATGTAATTAGGTAGTACATAAAATGTCTTGTTCGAGAACATTCGGACCTGAACATTCAGGTGAGGCTGATTACCAAGTTAGGACATGCTATTATGGGTATGTTTGCACAACTGTAGAAAAAAGTCAACCCCCAACTGGTAGTTGGAAAGATTTATAGTCTTTAAAATAATAATAAAAAACCACCCCAAGCCACAGGCTTTGTTTCATATATGCTGCATGCGGTCCTCCAAGCTTAAAACCAATTCTGCATTTTCTTTCCTGCAGGGAGGAAATAAAAAATTGTTCTTTCAATCAGATCAGTCTGTTAGAGTGGTTCATGGGGCCATCACACCCACCTCTTAATGCAGGGGTCTTCAAACGTGGCCCTTTTATGATTTGTGGACTTCATCTCCCAGAATTCCTCAGCCAGGCATGTGTGCCTGGCTGAGGAATTCTGGGAGTTGAAGTCCACAAGTCATAAAAGGGCCATGTTTGAAGACCCCTGTCTTAATGTAACCCTTCTCCTTCTCCTTCTCTTTCTCCTTCTCTCCTTCTCTCTCTTTCTCTCAGCTTATGGAGATTGTCTATTTTCTGAGACTCTCTATCCTCTCTTTTATAAATTCTTTCCTGATGTGGGAAGGAAAATCATATTTCCCTTACGTTACATCTAACCAAAGGTCCTTGCAGGACAGTGATGGCAAACCTTTTAGAGACTGAGTGCCCAAACTGCAACCCAAAACCCACTTATGCATCGTCGAGTGCTGGGTGGGTGTGGCCCATTGGGTGGGTGTGGCCCATTGGGTGGGTGTGGCCCATTGGGTGGGCGTGGCCCATTGGGTGGGCATGGCTGCGGTGCTAATGGCAGACTGGGTGGGACTAAAAAGTTCAATCAATCAGTTCCAACTTTGCAAGTTCTTTTTTTTTCCCCCCGCAAGAAGTTGAAATTGATTGATTGAACCTTTTATTTTTAGGCGGTGGAGGCCTAAAGTGAAAAGGTTTTATAAAACCCAGCTGAAGGCCTAGGACTGGGGCGATGGCGCGTGTGCCCACAGAGAGGGCTCTGAGTGCCGCCTCTGGCACCCGTGCCATAGGTTCACCACCACTGTTGTAGGACCTTGATGTCAGAAGACAAAAGGATTGGATTTAAATATTACTGTTGGAGGTTGTGATGCAAATTATAGGTAGAATCCTTTACCTGATGATCTCATGACAGACCTCATTTTGACATCACAGTTTGTCATGACAGCTGCCATGTCTACATTGTACAAGAGCAGCACCCAGGGATATAGGACTGCAACTCCAATTATTTAGAGTTTGACAGTTTTTGTTTTAAAGTTGGAAATTATTTTCCCCTCCCAACAACGCAGCCTGCTATTTTAAAATACGATGTGGGCGGATAAACTAATAGCAAAGTTTCTGTAAAAAAAACTTTAGTCAGATCACCACGCTTCATTTGCACCTAGCTGTAAAATGGGATTTCAGATGGATCGTATCTCTGTGGCATGTGATGCTGATGCCAGATAATTAAAGAAGTAGCGAGCAAGAAAGCAAGGTAATTATAGAAATATGAATTGCAGAGTGGACATGGAAAATTAGATGCGATGTAGATGCAGGAAACTTTTTTAAAGAGCTGTCCAAAGTCATCTTTTTAATTAATTAAGGAGCTCAGTTTTTCTTCCTTTTTCAAGAAAAGTAGTGAAGCTTTATGCAAATAAGATATTCATGCAAATGTCTAAAAAAGATCGTGTGATTTAAAGCACTTTCTGATATATACTGTAACAGAATAACAGAGTTGGAAGGGATCTTAGAGGTCTTCTAGTCCAACTCCCTACTCAAATAGGAGACCCTATACCAGAGGTAGGCAACCTTGGCTCTTTTATGACTCGTGGATTTCAACTCCCAGAATTCCCGAGCCAGCCATGCTGAGGGGAAAGGGAGAGGTTTCCAAGCTGAGCCATGCTGGCTCAGGAATTCTGGGAGTTGAAGTCCATGAGTCATAAAAGAGCCAAGGTTGCCTACCCCTGGCCTAGGCCGCTTTATGACTCGTGGACTTCAACTCCCAGAATTCTTGAGCCAGGCACACTGAGAGGAAAGGGAGAGGTTTCCAAGCTAAGTCATGCTGGCTCAGGAATTCTGGGAGTTGAAGTCCACGAGTCATAAAGCAGCCTAGGCCTAGGCCAGAGGTAGGCAACCCTGGCTCTTTTATGACTCGTGGACTTCAACTCCCAGAATTCCCGAGCCAGCCATGCTGAGGGGAAAGGGAGAGGTTTCCAAGCTGAGCCATGCTGGCTCAGGAATTCTGGGAGTTGAAGTCCATGAGTCATAAAAGAGCCAAGGTTGCCTACCCCTGCCCTATATCATTTCAGACAAGTCCAGTCTCTTCTTAAAAGCTTCCAGTGATGGACTCACCACCTCTGAAGGCAAGCCGTTCCACCGTGTGTTCTCGCTGTCAGAAAAAAATCTCCTTATATTAGTTGTTTCTCTCCTTGATTAGTGTCCTTCCGTCCATTGCTCAAATGGGTCATCAGTCTGGAATCCCTTCATGTCCACGAGTGATCTAAATCCAGTCCACCTAAGTCCAGTCCAACTCTTATCTACCGCCAATTTGCTTTGACCGTTAGTAATTCAGATTCTTGTAGCAAGCTGAAGCTTGCAATAAACCTTTATATTCATTTATAATAATAATAAAAATGATGATGATGATGATGATGATCATCATTATCATCAAGTTGGAAGGGACCTTGGAGGTCATCTGGTCCAAATCCCTGCTCAGGCAGGAAACCCTATACCAGTGGTTCTCAACCTTTCTAATGCCGTGACCCCATAATACAGTTCCCCATGTTGTGGTGACCCCCAAGTGGGTGTGGCCACCAAAAAGAGGGAGTAGGACAGCTAGGGAAAAGGGAACAAAATGGTGGACAGCATGGTTTGGCGACCCCCATGAAATGGTCGTTCGACCCCAAATGGGGTCCCGACCCACAGGTTGAGAACCACTGCCCTATACCATTTCGGACAAATGGCTGTCCAGTCTCTTCTTAAAAACTTCCAGTATTGCTTCTGGAGGCAGGTTGTTCCACTGGTTAATTGTTCTAACTGTCAGGAAGTTTCTCCTTAGTTCTAGGTTGCTTCTCTCCTTGGTTAGTTTCCATCCGTTGCTTCTTGTCCTGCCTTCAGGCACTTTGGAGAATAGCTTGACTCCCTCTTCTTTGTCGCAACTCCTCAGATATTGGATATGTCCCCCCTCGTCCTTCTCTTTGTTAAACTAGACATACCCAATTTCAGCTACCGTTCCTTATATGTTTTAGCCTCCAGTCCCCTGATCATCTTTGTTGCTCTTCTCTGTACTCTTTCTAGAGTCTCAGCATCTTTTTTACATCGTGGTGACCAAAACTGGGTGCAGTATTCCAAGTGTGGCCTTACCAAGGCCTTGTAAAGTGGTATTAACACTTCACGTGATCTTGATTCTATCCCTCTGTTAATGCAGCCCAGCACTGTGTTGGTTTTTTTGGCAGCTGCAGCACATCAATTTGAACTGCTTGGGCTCCCGATTTTCTGGTGCTTGACACGAGCCCATAAAATAAACAATGGAAAAGGAACCCAGTTTCTGCAGCTTCTAGAGCTTTGGAGAAGGTAGGCTTTTTCATTTGGAAAAGATACTGGAAGAGGTGAACCAGCATGTGTGAATCTTGCAAATCCCGCAGTTACAGGTCTTTGTTTAGTGTTTGCTTGCAAGGCTGCGAGTCTTTGCAAAATTCTGTTAACGTAGTTGTTATGTCCTGAGCCTGTGCAAGCAGGCTCGGGGCATTGCAAGCGGTTCCGGCAGGTGCAAGCTGCCTGGGATCAGACAGGCTGTCGCCAGTACTTGTGCGCATGCGCAAGTGCTGGCGCGCCAAAAGTTGCAGATTTACCTGGGGATGGCCTATATAAGAGGCCAGGAGTTTTGGGCGTAGTCGGCCTAACTGTAAGCTGAACACATGAATAAAGAAGTTTCCTGGGAACTACAACTGCTTCTCGTGTCTTGCCATTTCGCGAAGGACTCAACAGTAGCCTTACAATAGAGTCCTATCTGGCCTGTCTGGGCAGGCTGACATCAAGCTGTCAAGCGTGAAGGGGCAAAACTCCCACTGTCTCTTTTACAATGTGAGAAATTAGGGGAGATCCTTTCTCTCCCCTATTGTGCAGCTACAGACAGTACCTCCTCTTATATAATTGTTCTCTAGGTAGCATCTTTCACCCCTGTCTCCTTAAGGTCATTCCCACATACCATTATGGAACCGGAGGCATTTCCAGAATTATTTTGCTTCCAACTACATTTGTTCCTTCAGCACTGTACACTAATAATCAACCCTTGCCAATTCCTCGGTACTAAGAGCATGGGCTGGTGTTTGATTTCTCAGCAGCTGTCAGTCACCATGTATAAGTTTTGGTCAATAAATAAGTCAGAATATAGTATTGCAAGCAATAGGGTTGGATGGCATGCTAATTAAAGCTACTGTTTCGAACTCCTGCAGATTTTTCAGTGCCTGAAATATTTAAAACCCTGGGGCTATGGTGAGCCGCTTCTGCAAGGATTTTTTTTTTTTAATTTTATTTTTTACAGGAAACTTGATATTATTCAAGTCTGATGGACTTGTTGCAATTTCTTCCCAAGAGTTTTTAATAAGGATCTGGGGGGGGGGGCGCAGGGGTCTCTGTATTAGCATAATGGCAGGAAGTCTTGCCTTCTATCTTTTAGCAGAAAGTTTAATTCTCAGCTGGAGCCCAAATTCATATCCTCAGTGCCGCCCACCCCAACGTTTGTGGCACCCTCTTTGTGGGTCCGCTTTTAAAGACAACACAGAAACTGCAGCCGATACAGTTGGTCCTCAAGTTACAACCGTTCGTTTAGCGACCGCTCGGAATGACAACGGCACTGAGAAAAGTGACTTACAACCGTTTTTCACACTTACGACCGTTGCAGCGTCCCCTTGATCACGTGATCAAAATTCAGATGCTTGGCAACTGGCTCACATTTATGACGGTCGCAGTGTCCCTGGGGGGTGGGTCATGTGACATGCAAAGTCAGTGAGAATCCAGATTCACTTAAACAACTGTGTTACTAACTTAACAACTGCAGTGATTCCCTTAATCACTGTGGCCGGAAAGGTTGTAAAACAGATGTCTCACTTAACAACAGAAATTGCGGTCGTAAGTGAAAGGTTGTAAAACAGATGTCTCACTTAACAACAGAAATTGCGGTCGTAATTCGAGGACTACCCGTACAAAACGAGGCATCCAGGATGTCAGCACGTAGAGCCCCTAATTGTGCGTTTGATTCCTTCTTTTCAAGGGGGCTGGACTAGAAGACCTCCAGGGTCCCTTCCAGCTGTGTTCTATTCAAGTGCTGGAAATGGCCTTTGCCAAAAACTGGGATGTCAGCCAGAAATAAATAACCATAGTTGTGCTCGTTCACAAGCAAGAGCTTAGGAATTGTATTTAATTAAGGTCTGAATAATGGGAAGTGATTTGTCTGTTATGGAGGCCACAACAGAAATAAGAACAGGAACAGTAATAAAAGTGGGTTGTTCCCAGCTTAACAACTGTCACAACTTTTGACCATAGTGAGCAGGCTTTATTTTGGCCGTATGTGTTGGAGAAGGAGAGGTGGAACCTGAGGAAAGAGGCAAAAGAGGAATCAGCCTGGAAGTATGCATGTACCTACAAACCCACATATATATGACACAGAGAAACATCACAAGTCTAATTCTAATGCATACATACAGTAGTGGCCAAAATTGTGGAAACCTTTTGGGAAAAGTATATTTTTGAGGTTTGATGGCTAATAACATCACTTTTTTGGGGGGAGTAGTACCATAAAATTATATATCAATGGAAAGATAATTTAATCAAGAATGTAATGCAACAAAGTTTGTTCAATTATCTGTACTGTATTCTGTGAAAAGTTATAGCCAAATAACCAGAAAAAGGAAGCACAACTTGCTTAGGTTGATCTCGGGTAGTTTTCCTTCATCTGATTGTAGCCAATGAGCACGGGTGTTTAGAGAGCCAATCAGGTGTCATCTTGTTTTGGCCATGAGCCAATCAGATCACAGTAGGATTCAGTGATCGATGTCACGTATTGAAGCTGAGAGGAGGACATTTGTCAGTGTGTTATGTGATGACTATCAAGTCGGTTGGGTTTTTTTTGCGTTCTTTCATTTAGTGAACTTGTAAAATGTAATAAAATTAAAGTCACGGTGCAAAGAGTTGACTGGTCGCCCAGAAAGCAATGTAAAATAATATTGTTAAGTGAACAAGGCTACAGTTATAAAGAAATTGGAAGAAAAATGAGTGGAAACTTAACCAAAGGTGGCATTTCTACTGTGCACTTTTCCCAAAAGGTTTCCACTATTTTGGCCACTACTGTACCTACATAACTAGTTGACAAGCATCTGAATTTTGATAACATAATCACGGGAACACCGCAACAGTTATACGTATGAAAAATGGTCAGAGGCCACTTGTTCGGGAAGTGACTTTTCCAAAATGACCCTTTGGAACTTTGAACAGTCACTAAACGAATTATTGTCAAGGATTATCAAGAGCTGAGGTGGCGCAGCAGTTAGAGTGCAGTACTGCAGGCCACTTTAGCTGACTGTGTTCAGCAGGTCAGTGGTTCAAATCTCACCGGCTCAAGGTTGACTCAGCCTTCCATCCTTCCGGGGTAGGTAAAATGAGGACCCAGATTGTTGGGGGCAATGTAAATATATATATATATATATACATTGCTTACTGGTGTACACCGCTTAGAGAGTGCTTGCACTTAAAGCGGTATATAAGTCTCACAAATAAATAAATAAATAAATAAATAAATAAATAAAGAACTCTGTAGTTATTAGAAATCGCACCTAGCTAGAGACCAGGAACACTTGTCTGCTCGGTCCCTCACAGTGTAAATTACAGGAAGGGATAATTTTAGAAAAAATAAATTATAGGAAGGGATAACCTGGACTATCACGATCCATCCCTGCCTCCTTTCAAAATTCAAGATTTTCAGGCCTTACCCTTAAAAAAAAAAAGCCCCAAATTTCCCAGCAATGGAGGATTTTGGAGATGTAAAGTTTGTTGTCTAACAGATTCAAGCACATATATATTGTTGCTGCACAATACACTCTCCTGGCGTTCCCAACACCAGCGAGGTTCTTGTCAGCCCGACATATGGCTGTCTGCATAATTTACTTCCGTCGGCAGATGTCAAAGCCAGCCCTGCTGTGCCAATCTCCAATTTTTATCTCCTGCCCCCTGAAATAGTCTTTTTTAGCCTCCCAAAATGGCCTCTCATCCATCACACGTTTTTAATTTTGTCTCCCGTTTCCTATCCTTTCTTGATCTCTCTCTCTTTTTCCCTTTGTATACTCAACTCTATGAATCAAGTGTCCATTTTTCTCCAAAGTCCTCTCATTCTGCCCTTTTTATCTTCCGTGTCCGTGGAGTTGGTCTGTCATCCAGATCATTTTAGCTTCAGTGTTTTTACCTTTCTGTTCTCTAAGCTTCTCTGTTATTCTACTTAATTACTGTTTAATAGGATGCTGGTTTGGTCCTGTGGTTTTCTTCTATTCTTGTCTATCCATACCGACTTTTGACTTGACAAGGGATAATGAGTGTCTTTCTCCCATTCTTTTTATTTCCTGATCAACATTTCTGTTAATGGCTCCATGAGGCATCTCCATCACGGCATCAAACAATACAAGATTATTAATTGCACCCAATGGTGCAACATCAAAACTACCACTACAAGTAGTCCTCAACATACCAATTTTAGTGAATGTTTTGAAATTACAAATGATATGACCATTTTTCATATCTACGACCGTTGCAGCGTCCCGGTGGTCACATGATCAAAATTCAGATGCTTGGAAACTGACATGTACTTATGACTGTTGCCCTGTTCCAGGGTCACGTGATCCCCTTTTGCGACCTTCTGACAAGCAAGGTCAATGGGGAAGCCGGATTCACTTAACAATAGTGCGACTAACTTAATAACTGTAGTGATTCACTTAACAACTGTTGCAAAAAGGTCATAAAATGGGGCAAAACTCACTGAACAAATGCCTCATTTAGCAATGTAAGTTTGGTCTCAGTTGCGGTTGTTAAGTCACTACCTGCCTTGAATGAAATATCAGGAATAACTATCACGGCGATTTGCCACGGGCTGAATAAATAAATGGACATAATCTTGGTGTGTTCTCTGTGCCTTGTAGGTTCTTTGTTTTCATTAACCTGGTGTTTCAAAAATGACTTAAAATTACTTGAAGAGGTAATGAAGTTTGTTTTTATTTTTTTTTTAAAAAAAATCAGGGTTGTTTACTTCCTTGAAATTTTCCAATATTCATTTTTTTAATGGAAGGATCAACCCCAGGAGGTTTCCAGATGTGAGGATCTGAAATACAGCATGACTTAACAATACAGGGGAAAAAAAAATTAACAGAGGGCTAGAGGCTTAGTTCTTCCTAATTTACAGGCTCTTCAGACCAAACGTGTCTGCAAAATTTCAACATTCTCTCTCCAATTCCACCTGCTTCGGTCCTAACAAAATAGCCAATGGAGCCATCTAGTGACGAGAAAATAGATTGTCATGCTCGGGAGAATTTGACCATTTGGGCAAGAGTTTTAAAGCATTTCAAAATTAAACCCAAGAATGTAAAAAAAGATCAAATCTCTCTCAAACCGAACTCATGTCTGGTAATCCCATGCATAATATCCATGTACTTTTCTTAGTAACAAGCAAAGTTGTCTTGCTGGCTTCTGAAATGATTTTTTAAGTCTCCGTCTAGTTTACGTTAGAGTCCTTAACCCCACATATTGTTTTTGAGTTCACCCAACATAGTGACAGATTTTATTTTCCTGGGCTCCAAGATCACGGCAGATGGGGACTGCAACCAAGAAATTAAAAGACGCTTGCTCCTGGGGAGAAAAGCTATGGCAAATCTAGACAGCATACTAAAAAGCAGAGACATTACCCTGCCAACAAAAGTGTGTATAGTCAAGACCATGGTTTTCCCAGTTGCAATGTATGGCTGTGAAAGCTGGACCATAAGAAAGGCTGAGTGCCAAAGAATGGAGGCCTTTGAACTATGGTGCTGGAGAAGACTCCTGCGAGTCCCGTGGACTGCAAGGTGATCAGACCGGTCAGTCCTAGAGGAGATCAACCCTGACTGCTCTTTAGAAGGCCAGATCCTGAAGTTGAAACTCAAATACTTTGACCACCTAATGAGAAGGAAGGACTCACTGGAGAAGAGCCTAATGCTGGGAAAGATGGAGGGCAAGAGAAGAAGGGGACAACAGAGAATGAGGTGGCTGGATGGAGTCACTGAAGCAGTAGGCATGAGCTTCAATGGACTCCGGAAGATGGTAGAGGACAGGAAGGCCTGGAGGAATGTTGTCCGTGGGGTCATGATGGGTCGGACACGACTTCACAACTAACAACAACAACAACAAATGTTATTGATCACAATAGAGCTGGAAGGGACCTTGGAGGTCTTCAAGTCCAACCCCCTGCTCAAGACCCTATATCATTTCAAACAGAGCTGTCTGTCCAGTCTCTTCTTAAAAACCTCCAATGATGAAGCACCCACAACTTCTAAAGGCAAACGGTTCCACTGATTAATTGTCCTCACTGTTAGGAAGTTTCTCCTTAATTCCAGATTGCTTTTCTCCTTGTTTAGTTTCCATCCATTGTTTCTTGTCCCGCCTTCTGGTGCTTTGGAGAATAATTTGAAGACATGGGTAACAACCCTGTTTTTGAGAAATCAATCAGTAACATCCATTCCCACAACTTAATTTCAGGGTACAATCTGAACCGGTCACCGGAACCAGAGGTTTAATCTTCCAAACTTTCGGACAAATTTATTCAACTTAGTGCTTTCCTATCTCCAGATTAAGCCATCTTTAACATCTTTTGATGCTTACGAAGTATACAAAGAAAAGTAAATGGAACTTGAAGTAAATCTACTTCTTTTGGGTGATTTATCCTTCCTTATTGAAAGATCTTTAAACTTTATCCCCTTTCTGATCATCTCTGATTTAAAGAAATTTAGAGAACAATGAATCAGCGGAAAGGCTTGCCTTCAGAAGTTGTGGGTGCTCCATCACTGGAGGTTTTTAAGAAGACACTGGACAATCATTTGTCTGGAATGGTATAAGGTCTCCTGCTTGAGCAGGGGGTTGGACTAGTCCAGGGCTTTTCAACCTTTTCACCCATTGTACCATTTTTAGGATATGGCAACATCCGAGTACCACCAGTCGCCTAGCAAGGTGTCAAAAACTTGATGACCCCCCCCCAAAAAGGAAAAAAAGGATAAAGTAACAGGTAGTCCTCGACTTACAACAGTTCGCTTAGTGACTGTTCAAAGTTACAGTGGCATTGAAAAAAGTGCCCCCCCCAAACCACAGCCAAGCAAGACGCCTGCCTGCCCACCCGGTGGCGCTCTTCCTCCTGTCCGAGGTTTCCATTGTTGTGAGCATTTCTGTTGAGGATTGGCAGTGGGGGTGGGCTGGGGGGTGTTTGGTTTTTATTCCCCCCGACTGCTGGGTGGTTGCAGCAGGTTTTGGTCACTTCACATGACCCTGGGACACTGTGACCGTCATAAATATGAATCAGTTGCCAAACATCTGAATGTAAATCACAAGACCCTGGAGAGGCTGCAACATTCCAGCTGATTGGCGCTTCTTCAGGGCTCAGCAGAAGCGCCAGGATCAGCACCGAGCTCCAGCTGGAGCCTGGTGCTGATCCTGGTGCTTCCACTGAGCCCTGACAGCCTCGAAGAAGCGCCGATCAGCTGGAAAGCGACACTGATCCTGGCGCTTCCGCTGAGCCCTGACAGCCCTGCAGCTCCAGCCATCTCTCGCTCAAGCTTGTGCAGTGCTGCCACCAGTTCAGCTCATTCCCCTCCCCCGCTACCACTTTTCTAGGATGGTCGTGTACCACCATCCAGGTACCAATGTACCACAGGTGGTACCCATACCACTGGTTGAAAAGCCCTGGACTAGAAGACCTCCAAGATCCCTTCCAATTCTGTTATTCTATAATTCTATAAAGCTTGTCTTAACTTTTTCTCCCTTCAACCAGCTTGTCATTAGAACTTTTCTGCTGGAACGCCAAACTAACTTCCTGGAGAATCATAATCAAGTCAGACCGCCAAGAAAGAGAAGAGTTGCAGAAAATGTCCTTAGCCATAACTCACTTTTTATTGCCCACAACTCTATATTTCCAGAAGGTATACTTTAATAGATGACCAAACCAATCAGTGACACTGGATAAAATTAGAAAGTTCTGCTCACTCAGATTTTTATGCGAAGACATGAAGGCGAGGCTATGAATACCACAGGCCAGCATTGCTGTCAGCAATAATACGAGGGTATTAATAATAAGGTTGCAATATTTAGCTTAATAAAAGGGCTTGCTCATTTAAAGAATGTTCCACTATCATGTTTCACTGAGAAGGCTTTCCTCAAAGTTGAGGACTGAATACTTGACCCAAACTCACATTTATTTGTTCATTTGATTTATACCCCGCTTTTCCTTTCAGTGCACAGGGTGGCCCAGCTCTTGCCTTTTCACACAATAACACACTTGACAGACAGAAGAACGGTCCAAAATTATGCAGGTAGCTTTTGTGACTAAGGATGGATTTGAATTTACATCTCCCTAGTCCAATATTTTAACCACTGCACTACCCTGATTCGTGTAAAAATGTCAGCCTAACTAGATCAACCAGACGATGAAAACAACTCTACAAGAAGGCTAAAACTCCTTTAATTGAGGCTGTCTATAATCACAGAATCTTTCAATATGACATTTGCAGTAAATACTGAATTTTCTGAGGGGTCTAATTAGTTTATGTCTGCTTTGTGTTCTACACCATGAGTTAATTTAGATTTTATGTCTCTTTACTATCCTGTCTGCTATAATTAATGGGAGATTTTTTTTTTTTTTTGGCCACGTAAGGTATTGCACGTCACCCCAGCAATACGCTTCTTGCAACAGAACGAATTCTTATTATAAACCATCTAGAGACCTGGTTTTTGTGGCTACAGTGTGCTTAATAAATAATCTTTCTTTTGAGACCTCTGACTGTTTTCTTCTTTCTCTTTGCTTTAGAGGAGAAGTGTTTGCCAGGTGGCTGCTGTATCTAAGTGCCTATTTGTGTTAAATAAACTTGCAGACCAGACATCAGTTGGATCTCTAGCCAATACATTAGTCTTGATTTATTGTTATTATTCAGCAAAATGTTGTACTAGTTCCAGGAGATGTCTAGTCTTGCCTTAAGCTTGAAAGCTGGGTGGATGACCTTGGGCCAATCCCTGTCTCTTATCCCAGCCTACATCACAGGACTGTTGTTTTTGGGAAAATAAGAGCAGGAAGGAGTATTAGATATGTTCACCATCTAGAATCATTTATACAAATAATAAAGGCAGGGTATAAGTTATGGCAAATCTAGACAGCATACTAAAAAGCAGAGACATCACCCTGCCAACAAAAGTGCGTATAGTCAAGGCCATGGTCTTCCCAGTTGCAATGTATGGCTGTGAAAGTTGGACCATAAGAAAGGCTGAGCGCCAAAGAATGGAGGCCTTTGAACTCTGGTGCTGGAGAAGACTCCTGCGAGTCCCCTGGACTGCAAGGCGATCAAACCGGTCAGTCCTAGAGGAGATCAACCCCGACTGCTCTTTAGAAGGCCAGATCCTGAAGTTGAGATTCAAATATTTTGACTACCTAATGAGAAGGAAGGACTCACTGGAGAAGAGCCTAATGCTGGGAAAGATGGAGGGCAAGAGAAGAAGGGGATGACAGAGAATGAGGTGGCTGGATGGAGTCACTGAAGCAGGAGGCGTGAGCTTCAATGGACTCCAGAAGATGGTAGAGGACAGGAAGGCCTGGAGGAACGTTGTCCATGGAGTCGTGATCGGTCGGACACAACTTCGCAACTAACAACAACAATACGTTAATTAAATAAGTAATACAATTCTGGTGTCCAGCTTAGTTCTAACAACTTGAGTTATGCCAGAGTTTTTCACAGAATTGGTCTTTTCTGTATTTCTCTAACTCCAAAGGAGAAATCAACCAGGGCAGGGGTAGGCAACCTTGGCTCTTTTACGACTCGTGGACTTCAACTCCCAGAATTCCCGAGCCAGCACGGCTCAGCTTGGAAACCTCTTCCTTTTCTCTCAACATGGCTGGCTCAGGAATTCTGGGAGTTGAAGTCCACAAGTCATAAAAGAGCCAAGGTTGCCTACCGCTCTCTGCGCCTCACTTTGGGACCAATTCATCACGTTTTATTTCAGAGTCACGTGAGCGAGATTTTGGTGAGTTTCATTGGACAGATCAGGAAAGCATTCGACAAACGAAAGCCAGGTTTTAATAGATGGAAAATTAATCTTCAGGCTTTGGACTCCTGTGGGATTTTCCTATGACATTATTGATCGCGTTTCAGCTCCTGATAAAGGAGAAAAATTGGTTGGAGTTGAGTTTTAATTGTTTTCAGGCCAGATTGGATTATGTGGCTTCAGAACAGGCTAGCTTCTTTTGTCAGGCAAATTGGTTGTCTTAAAACAATAGAAAAGCAGATGAGGGCATAGAAGAATATAATGGATGATTTAGACCAGTGGTTCTCAACCTTTTCAATGCCACGACCCCCCAACTGGTTGTAAGTCGAGGACTACTCAACCGATCGTAAGTCGAGGACTACTCAACTGGTGCAGCACCGTTTGCAGAATGGGACTTTTGGCGGGCTCAGCAGGGCAGAGACAGCCTGGACAATTCCTATTGGCTTTGGAAAGCCAATAGACTATTCAAGAGAGTCTATTCAATTGGCTTTCCAAAGCCAATAGAATAAAAGGGAGTAGCACAGCTAAGGAAAAGGGGGAAAAAAATGGCGGACTGCGTTGTTTGGCGACCCCTGTGAAATGGTCATTCGACCCCAAATGGGGTCCCGACCCGCAGGTTGAGAACCACTGCACTAGACTGATTTTAAGATATCATCCAGGATGCAAGTTTATGAATGCTTTAAAACAGGGGTGTCAAACTCAATTTCACTGAGGGCCGCATCAGCATTGCGGTTGCTCTTGGGGGGCTGGGTGGGTGTGGCCTACTGGGTGGGCGTGGATGGAATGGGTGTGGCCTATTGGGTGAGCGTGTGAGAACACCCCGCTACCTGCCAAAACCCCTCCCCCGGAGCCCATCAAGCCGGATATGTGAAGTACGCAAGGGCCATTTGCTGGCCACTTCCAGGCGATGGTGCATTTCTTCGTTCCTCACAATGGGTGACACCTCCCCAGCATGCACCCAGGGGGCAGGGCCGATGTGGTAGGGGATGGTTCCTCGCTGTGGAGCTAAGACTGAATGCGTTTCAGCCTAGATGGCCACCACAAAATTGTACATTGGCTCCCGGCCGGTCTGGGCCAGGGCCAAGGCAATGGGGGCCGTTCCCTCACTGTTTCCAGGGTGGCTTTGCAGGCCACATGAAACCACTTCGTGGGCCCCATCCGGCCCCCGGGCCTTGTGTTTGACATGTCTGCTTTAAAAAGATTTTTCCACTTTTTTTTTTCTAAAGGTACCTCTATGTTTGAATATAGGATCACAGTACAGATTGTCCTTGACTTACAAAAGTTCGTTTAGTGCCCATTCAGAGTTACAATAGCACTGAAAAATGGGACTTATGACCTTTTTCACACTTACTCCATTGAGCGCCCCCTAAGTCACATAGTCAGAATTCAAACACTTGGCAACCGACTCATATTTATGACGGTTGCAGAGTCTCAGGGTCACGTGATCCCCTTTTGCAAACTTCTGACAAGCAAAATCAATGGGGGAGCCGGATTTACTTAACAACTGTGTTACTAACTTAATGACTGCAGTGATTCACTTAACAACTATGGCAAGAAAGGTCGTAAAATGAGGCAAAACTCACTTGACAGCTGTCTGGTTTACAGTGGAAATTTGGGAGTGAATTGTGATCGTAAATCAAGATTACCTATAATAATTTGAGATAGTATAGATTCTCCTGCTTAAGACCTCCAAGGTCCCTTCTAGCTCTATTCTATTCTATTCTATTCTGTTCTGTTCTGTTTTGTTCTATTCTATTCTGTTTGTTCTTTTCTATTCTATTCTATTCTACTCTACTCTACTCTACTCTACTCTACTCTACTCTACTCTACTCTACTCTACTCTACTCTACTCTATCCTATTCTGCTCTGCTCTACTCTACTCTACTCCATTCCATTCCATTCCATTTTATTCTTCTATTCTATTCTACATTCTATTCCATTCTGCATTCTATTCTATTCTATTCTATTCTATTCTATTCTATTCTATTCTATTCTATTCTATTCTATTCTATTCTATTCTATTCTATTCTATTCCATTCCATTCCATTCCATTCCATTCCATTCCACTCTACTCTACTCTACTCTACTCTACTCTACCCTACCCTACCCTACCCTACTCTACTCTACTCTACTCTACTCTACCCTACCCTACCCTACCCTACTCTACTCTACTCTACTCTACCCTATTCTACCCTATTCTACCCTGTTTTGCTCTATTCTGTTCTGCTCTACTCTACTTTACTCTACTCTACTCTACTCTACTCTACTCTACTCTACTCTACTCTACTCCATTCCATTCCATTCCATTCTATTCTTCTATTTTATTCTACATTCTATTCCATTCCATTCTGCATTCTATTCTATTCTATTCTATTCTATTCTATTCTATTCTATTCTACTCTACTCTACTCTACTCTACTCTACTCTACTCTACTCTACTCTACTCTACCCTATTCTGCTCTGCTCTATTCTGTTCTGTTCCTCTCTGCTCTGCTCTGCTCTGCTCTGCTCTGCTCTGCTCTGCTCTGCTCTGCTCTGCTCTATTCTATTCTATTCTATTCTATTCTATTCTATTCTATTCTATTCTATTCTATTCTATTCTATTCCTACTTTCTGTCTTTGGATCTGGCCTGTTCCCAAATTGCGAATCTAAGTTACCTTTACACACAATGTATTCGATTTTAACGTTTTGCTTCCTTTTTTCCTCCCCGTTTGGAAAAGTCTGGAAGAAGCGAGAACGAAACAGGGAGCCAAAGAATCAAACCTCTGTTTGAAGAAGACCCTTTGTTTGGTCGACAAACATCATATCAACATGCTGCTGTCCATATACCAACCGATATCTACGATGGCTGTAAGTATGGAGAGATTAATATCATCTTCTTTTTTTATATATATAAATATTTTATTAATTTTCTATTTTTACAAACAAGTGTTGACTGGGTCCATTAATAATTCCGTGGTACATGTAAGCTTCTTCAAACTAAATCCAATATTACACCATCTAATACAGGGCTCTTCAAACTTGGTCCTGTTATGACTTGTGGACTTCAACTCCCAGAATTCCTGGGCCAGGCAAGCTTTACAAAACCTTAGTAAGACCACACTTGGAAAACTAAATCCAAGTTCATGATATAAGAAAGACGTTGAGGCTCTGGAAAGAGTGCAGAGAAGAGCAACAAAGAGGGACTGGAGGCTAAAACATATGAAAATGGTTGCAGGAATTGGGTATATCCAGTCTAGTGAGAAGAAGGACCAGGGGTGACATGATAGCAGTCTTCCAATATTTGAGAGGTTGCCACCAAGAAGACTGGGTGGCTCAACCTATTTTCCAAAGCACCAGAAGGCAAGACAAGAAGCAAGGGTTAGAAACTAACCAAAGAGAGAAGCAACCTAGAACTAAGGAGGAATTTCCTGAGAGTTAGAACGATAAAGCAGTTGGAACAGCTTGCCTTCAGAAGTTGTAGGTGCTCCATCAAGGAGGCTTTTAAGAAGGGACTGGATGGCCAATTGTCTGAAATGGTATAGGGTCTTCTGCGAAAGCAGGGGGTTGGACTAGAAGATCTCCAAGGTCCCTTCCAGCTGTGTTATTCTGCTATTCTGTTGACATGACATTTGAATTTCCCTCCGGTCAGTTTTTTTTTTTTAATTTTTATTTTCAATTTTACAATACATTACAAACTTAAAAATACTTCAGATAAAAAATAAAACAAATTGATACACACCACTTTCAGTATTGCCCACCTATTTCCCCCCAAACCGCATCCACTCTCTAACGAACTTACTTCTTTCCCTCTTCTTCCTCACTCACTCCGTCTCCTACTGCTCCTCAACCTTCCTACTTACTTCTTGCCTTCTTCTTCTCACTCCGGATGTGGTCCAGGGGAAATGCCCGAGCAATTCCTCTCTCCAAATTAAAACATTAATATTATATACGGTAAAACTATTTCTACTTTATCTGAACTACTTAAACTTCAACCCATCCACCCCCCACCCCCCTCCCCCCCCCGACTTCCCAGAGCAAAGTACAGGATTATACAAACATATTAAACATAATCTATTTAAGTTTACTAATTATACAATGAACAAAATCATACTAACCTTTAACTCT
Organism: Crotalus tigris; assembly: GCF_016545835.1. NCBI lineage: Eukaryota > Metazoa > Chordata > Lepidosauria > Squamata > Viperidae > Crotalus > Crotalus tigris. Next base: position 613,644 of record NW_024097056.1, read on the forward strand.
TTAACCTTTAAGTCGAGGTGGCGCAGCAGTTAGGGTGCAGTACTGCAGGCCACTTCTCAGTACAGCAGGTCAGCGGTTCAAATCTCACCGGCTCAAGGTTGACTCAGCCTTCCATCCTTCCGGGGTGGGTAAAATGAGGACCCAGATTGTTGGGGGCAATGTAAATATATATATATATACACATTGCTTCTTACCGGTGTACACCGCTTAGAGAGTGCTTGCACTTAAAGCAGTATATAAGTCTCATAAATAAATAAATAAATAAACTCTCTTCAAACTTTAACATCATAAATTTATAAACAAATTCATTACTCATAAAATAAATGAAACTTTGTAGTTCCATACTTCTTCTGAACATATTCTATCCATCTTCTCCATACAATAACATATCTCTCTTGTGAATGGTCCTTTAAATAAGCAGAAAGTTTAGCCATTTCTGCTAAATTAGAAACCTTAAATACCCATTCTTCTAAAGAAGGCAGAGTATCCTTCTTCCAATATTGACCCACCAATAATCTTGTTGCTGTTATTAAATTCAACATTAATCCTCCGGTCAGTTTGAGGTTATGCTCCACTGTTCTTGATTTTTGCTTAATTTCATCTGAGAAGATGAAATATTGACCAGAGAAGAATACAAGAGTCTTTGCATGGAACAGATCAATTTTCTGTACCCACTAAACTCATCTGGGCGATGGCATCCTTATATAAATGTGATACGTTGCTTGTTGATGCCTTCCTTGGCATCTTCTTTTGGAATGGTACCAATAGCAGAAAGGGTGCAAGTCTTCTTGAATGCCTTAACTGATGACTCAATGGACACTGGCCCATAATGCACATCCCTCCACAGCCCTGTTCAAATAAGACTTTTGCTCCTTCAGACTTAACAAATAAAAAAAATGGAAGTGTCTTTTAACTCAGCCATTTTCAAGCTCCATTGAAATCTTAACAGCGAATCGAAGGCCCCAACTAGATTTGTATTTATTTAGAGTTTTCCCAGATTGTGAGGGTCTATATCTCTAAATGTCACTCAAGTAGAAACATGAATGTCAAAAACAGTAAGTGGAGACAAAGTTTGAATTCAATTTCTCCGGCAGCACATCGGATCTGGAGGATTATTCTGTGATTCCGACTTTATTAATTTAAAGGTGCATTGCAATTGCTGGATTAGAGTAGAATTTGCTGATGTTTTAGGCTTCCTTAAGAGAAATGGATCATTTCTGAAGGGTTAATTTATATTCTGAACAGAGGGAAGAAAAGAGAGATGATTCATGGGCAAAACCTCACTTGAAATGTTTTAATTTAATCCTGACTTTTCGGGTTGACATATATCTTCATTAAGCCTATAATGCCAAACTAATAAGTTAGTAGGGAAACTTTTCAACGTGAATATTCAATATAATTTTACCATATGGACAAATGAGCTGGATTAACTTGCTCTTCTAGATGCGGTTTGAATAGGAAAGAGGGCGGATCAGGGTTTGAACATGGAAAATGTCAGGCTTATACATCATGCGCTGACTGGGAAGGCATTGAAGAAGTACAAAGAAGCAACTTCTGGAATTTTGGGAACAGTGACTAGAGGATTGATCGGATCTTGTTGTGTGTTTTAGAACCAATATTTCCGTATCTGTCAACATAAGCACAAATGGAGAAAAATGTAAGCAATAATTACTCTATTTTTCTTCTGGAAAGACAAAGAAATATTGGCCTCCTTATTATAACTAACTAGCTAAATAAATAAATGTTGTGAGCCACTCCGAGTCCTCTTTGAGTGATATAGTAGCTATGTACATTTGAATAATGAATAAATGAAATATTTAATAGGAAGAACGGCATATAAAGCTGTAATTGTTAGCATTTGGAGAAGGACAGGCAGAACCTGGGAACAGAGTCAGGAGAGGAATCAGCCTGGAATCGTTATGTTGTCACAAATGTTCTAAGTCCAATCCCTCTTCAACTCTGTTAATTTTTATTTAACATCAACCCTTAGTTGACTAGATTCTTGTCAATGGGCAGGAGCAATAAATCGGCTAAGCTGGAATTCAACCTGTGGTCCTGATTCTTCAGGCTTGACAGATCACCATAACACCTGAACCCTAAATTATAGTTAAATGTAAAACGTAAGTCAGTGAATTATTCTTCCCTACCGCTTTACCAAGCACGTTACACAAATTAAATCATTAACATGTTCGAGTTGAATTCAATCATTCTTGACATTAGGAAGCAGGCTTGAATTGTTTTAGCTCACGTATTTTACAGCCCGATGTTATTTGACACCTGAGCAGCCATTCTGATAAATTAAAGATGTGCTAGATGTTTTTGCTTCAATTAGATTGAGTCGGGGATTGGTGGAAACTCCTATTAATGTTATGAATGCTCTTTAAAAAACCATGTTGCTCATACCAAGTATAATTAGTGTCTAATTTCCCAGGGGTGGCTGCTGTGCAATTGAGAAGCCTCGCATCTGCGTTTGTCACTCCCGTGTTAAAACCCCGAATTAATGTGTGTGTGTCTGATCTGGCCTGTTTCGCCCTCCTTCCTGTTTTAAAGGATATTGTCCACTAGTTAATCACTTGGGACATTGTGTTTGACAGTTGAACCATGGACGATAAAGGATTGCAGGCTGGGACAGTGTTCAGAATTAAACACGGTTCACAAATGGAAAGGCATCGCAACAATATTTTAAAATCCTCCTCTTTTTCTTCCCACCCATCACTTTATTACTTCCTGAAGTGACAACGCAGCATTCTTCTTGGCAATTTGCAGTCAAGGAAAATTAGAAATACTTTCTTCCCCGTTGAGTTTTAAATATAAGCAAAGGCAGAATGAATGGATAAGTTAACTTCTTTTCTCCCCCCCCCCCCGAAAATAGAGCCACTGCTTGACTGACTTCCCTTCCCAAAATATTTTCAGCCTAGATTTCAAAGGGCTGGAAGAGAGAGAAAAGACAAAATACATCTTAACTGCAGATGACTTGTTAGACCTGTGCACATTTTGAAAGCCGGCAAGTCTCTGCTATTTATGAACACAACCCATTTCTCACCCTTCTCTGCAAGCATCCGTGGTGTGTTTATGCGTTTGTGAGGTGCATTTGTGTCAGAGAGAGCTGTGGTTGAAAAAAAAAAAAATCAAGATGGCAGCCACAATTGCATGATCAAAATCCTTTTGTCGATGCATCATTGATCAGTTTCGGGCACAGACGCAAATGCCCCCAAACTCTGTTTGAATGTTTCAATGATGCATAGACAAAAGGACAGGATTTTGATTGTGCAGTTGTGCCCGCCATCTTGATTTTTTTTCAACAACTGCATCCATCCATCTCTCGCTCTCTCTCTCTCTCTCTCTCTCTCTCTCTCTCTCTCACACACACACACACACACACACACACACACACACGCACGCATGCACGCAAACACACACCCATCTAGATCAGTGGTTCTCAACCTTTTTAATGCCGCAACTCCCAACTGGTCGTAAGTCGAGGACTACTCAACCGGTCGTAAGTCGAGGACTACTGGTGCAGCACTGTTTGCAGACAGGGACTTTTGGTGGGCTCAGCAGGGCAGAGACAGCCTGGACAATTCCTATTGGCTTTTGAAAGCCAATAGAATTAGACTGTATTCAAGAGAGTCTATTCCATTGGCTTTCAAAAGCCAATAGAATAAAAGGGAGTAGCACAGCTAAGGAAAAGGGGAAAAAATGGCGGACAGCCTTGTTTGGCGACCCCCGTGAAATGGTCGTTCGACCCCAAATGGGGTCCCGATCCACAGGTTGAGAACCACTGATCTAGATGGTGTATTTTCTTGTCATAAACTGCAAGGTGAGCATTTTCTACCCTTCTTTACCTTCTCATCTTCTGTAGCTTCTTCTCACAGCCTGTATTTGACCCGGTTATTTAATTAAAGGTGGGCTCGATATTGTGATATGAAGACCCGGGATGAATTTATTCATTCATTCATGGTTCCTAGGCGTAAAAAAGGAAAGGAGGGACGTGAGGATAATTCATTTTGCGCTCCTGGCTGATTTCGCCTGCCTGATTCTTGGCGTTCGCATCAAGCATTCAGCCGGCGTTAGGTCTGCTTCCTCTGCTTAATGTGGGCAGACTCCAGCGAAACCTCAGCCGTCTTTTGATTCCCTACTGTACCTTATTGTACATATCAATTTTGATCTTTTTGGGCGATGGTTGGGAAGCAAACATATTTTTTTTCCCAAAGCAGCCATTTGGTGATGGATTTTGCAGACTAGATTTAATGAACATCCCCAGGAATATCACACAATTTACATTCTAAAGCCAACTGCTTACTGATGGGGAGGGCAAACTCCCCATGCCAGCAACGGCCTATCTCTAAGTTAGAGGTATGCTGTTGCACCCTGCATAGGGATTCAGAAGTGTCTTTTAAATACACAATACTAGAAATTCTCCTAGTTTTAGGCAGCTCAACCACCTTAGTCGTCCTCGTAGATCTACATCTATTGTAAAACTTCAGATCTTCAGCCCAGGTTTGAATCTCAGAAGGATATAGCTGGCTGATGAGAGCTAAGGAGCTTGACATAGCTATACCAGCTTCCCTTTAACTCTTTGTTAGCAATCCAAATTTAACACAGAGCATGTGTGTGTGTGTGTGTGTTTATGTGTGATACAGCTGACAAAGTGAGAAAGAGCCTGTGGCCTAGAGGTCAACACAGCTGCCTAACGTGCAAGCAGCCCAGGTTCGAATCTCAGAAGGGTATGTCTGGCTGATGAGAACTAATAAGCTCGAAATAGCTATCCCAGTCCCCCTTAATTCTTTGTTAGCAATCCAAAAATTTAGGAAACACGCACATACACTTGTGTGCATGTATATGTATGGGTTTTACACACACACACACACACACACGTAGGTCTTTGGTTATTCGGGTTTTCTCCCGCATAAAATTGGAAGTGTCTTGAAGATGACGAATGGGACTTCGTCGAAACGTCGCCAAGACACTTCCAATTTTACACGGGAGAAAACCCGAATAACCAAAGACCTACATACAAACACCCGCGAAAACCTCAGAAAACATATATATATATATATATATATATATATGTATATGTATATGTATATGTATATGTATATGTATATGTATATGTATATGTATATGTATATATATATATATAAAGTAGGCATCAGAATTTCATTTTTTAATGTGTGCCAATTTCTTCATAGAAAAAGTGACAATAAAGCTTGTCTTGTCTTGTCTTACCCTATCCTATCCTACCCTATCCTACCCTACCCTACCCTACCCTATCCTACCCTATCCTATCCTATCCTATCCTACCCTATCCTATATTCCAATATTTATCCTATCCTATCCTATCCTATCCTATCCTATCCTATCCTATCCTATCCTATCCTATCCTATCCTATCCTATCCTATCCTATCCTACATCCTATCCTATCCTATTCTATCCTACCTTACCTTACCTAACCTTACCCCATCTCATCTCATCTTATCCCGTGTCCTTACCTTATCATTTCTCTGTACTTGAGATCATATACAGGTACTCCTTGACTTACAACAGTTCATTCAGTGACCATTCAAAGTTATAACGGCACTGAAAAAAGTGACTTATGACCATTTTTCACACTTAAAAGCCGTTGCAGCATCTCCATGGTCACGTGATCAAAATTCAGACACTTGGCAACCAACTCATATTTATGATAGTCGCAGCGTCCCAGAGTCAAGTGATCTCCTTTGGTGATCTTTAGCCAAGCAAAGTCAATGGGGAAGCCAGATTCACTTCACAACGCTGTTACTGACTTAATAACTAAAGTGATTCCCTTCACAAGTGAGGCAAGAAAGATTGTAAATTGGGGCCACACTCACTTAACAAATGTCTCACTTAACAACATAAATTCTGGGCTTAACTGTGGTGATAAGTCAAGGACTACCTGTATTGCATGCAAAGCTGTCAACCTCTCCGCTCAGCCAAAAATTCACTGTGACTTCTTGGTGCAGCATTTCAAGCATGATGTGACACTAGGTCAGGGGTAGGCAACTTTGGCCCCTTCATGACTCGTGGACTTCAACTCCCAGAATTCCTGAGCCAGCATGGGGAAAATATTGGCCCCCTCATGACTCGTGGACTTCAACTCCCAGAATTCCTAAGCCAGCATGGGGAAAATATTGGCCCCCTCATGACTCGTGGACTTCAACTCCCAGAATTCCTGAGCCAGCCACGCTGAGGGGAAAGGGAGAGGTTTCCAAGCTGAGCCCTGCCGGCTCAGGAATTCTGGGAGTTGAAGTCCACGAGTCATAAAAGAGCCAAGGTTGCCTACCCTTGCAGTAGAGCAAAGCAATTGGTTTATTGAATGGATATGATTGGATATTCGTTCATCGTCTTTTCTCAAAAGTTTTATTTCTGCAGTTAAAAAAAAGAGGTTTGGGTGGGACCAATTGGCAAGAAATAAGATGCACAAAGATGAAACATTTGGACCTTTTTGACACATTTAATCCACTGACTACTTGAAGGAGAGGGTGTCCGAAGGACTTGGGTTGTGGCGTGTCCCTAGAATCTGGGAGACCGGTCACAAGTCTGTTTGGAGGAAGATGTTGTAGCATTGTATGGAAAAACCTCTCCACTGATCAGGCAGTTATGGGCACCCTTTAGACAGATTAATTGGTTTGCAGAGAGCAAAGGGCATCCCCGAGATGAAGGATTAGGTGGATGTGCCGGCTGATGTATTTAAATCAATCTCATGAGAATTTGCAATGGGACAATTTATTTCAGAGATTACTGGCACAGATGGAGCCCGCATGCATAAAATACGTGGTTTGGACACATTGAGCAGGTGGCTTTTTATAATGCTTCAGTTTCCTTGTATGCTTTTGAAGTTTGACCCTTTCCTCCCTCCCTCCCTCCCTCCCTCCCTCCCTCCTTCCTTCCTTCCTTCCTTCCTTCCTTCCTTCCTTCCTTCCTTCCCCTCACATCTTCTTCCTTCCTTCCCTCCCTCCCTCCTTCCTTCCTTCCTTCCTTCCTTCCTTCCTTCCTTCCTTCCTTCCTTCCTTTCTTCCTTCCTTCCCCTCACATCTTCTTCCTTCCCTCCCTCCCTCCCTCCCTCCCTCCTTCCTTCCTTCCTTCCTTCCTTCCTTCCTTCTTTCCTTCCTTCCCCTCACATCTTCTTCCTTCCCTCCCTCCCTCCCTCCCTCCTTCCATCCTTCTTTCCTTCCTTTCCCTCACATCTCCTTCCTTCCCTCTCTCCCTCTTTCCTTCTTTCCTTTCTACCCTCACGTCTCCTTCCTTCCCTCCCTCACTCTTTCTTTCCTTCCTTCTTTCCTTCCTACCCTCATGTCTCCTTCCCTTGCTCCTTCCTTCCTTCCTTCCTTCCTTCCTTCCTTCCTTCCTTCCTTCCTTCCTTCCTTCCTTCCTTCCTTCCTTCCCCTCACATAGGAGCCAAGGTGGCGCAGCAGTTAGAGTGCAGTACTGCAGGCCACTTTAGCTGACTGTGTTCAGCAGGTCAGCGGTTCAAATCTCACCGGCTCAAGGTTGACTCAGCCTTCCATCCTTCCGGGGTAGGTAAAATGAGGACCCAGATTGTTGGGGGAAATGTAAATATAGATATATATATATATATACATTGCTTACTGGTGTACACCGCTTAGAGAGTGCTTGCCCTTAAAGCGGTATATAAGTCTCATAAATAAATAAATAAATAAATCTCCTTCCTTCCCTCCCTCCCTCCTTAATAATAATAAAGTTGGAAGAGACCTTGGAGGTCATCTAGTCCAACCCCCTGCTCAGGCAGGAAACCCTATACCATTTCAGACAAATGTCTGTCCAGTCTCTTCTTAAAAGCTTCCTCCTTCCTTCCCTCTCTCCCTCCCTCTCTTTCTTTCCTTCCTTCTTTCCTTCCTACCCTCATGTCTCCTTCCTTCCTTCCTTCCCTCCTTCCTTCCTTCTTTCCTTCCTTCTTTCCTTCCTTCCCCTCACATCTCCTTCCTTCCTTCCTTCCTTCCTTCCTTCCTTCCTTCCTTCCTTCCTTCCTTCCTTCCTTCCTTCCTTCCTTCCATACTGCACATACTTATTGGGTATATTTTACAACATCAGAGTGTTCCCAACTCTACTTTAGTGCATGTTCTCCATTTATGTCAGTTAGTTCTCGAAACTGATGTGCATAAATCTCCTATATATTCTGAAGCCAAGTCAAGAGTCTTCAGGGGACATTCAATTTACTAGAAAGTCATAAGAGTGGAAGAGAGAACACTCCCATTCAAGTAATCCACCGTTACTTGAAGAAGTCTTCAGAGAAGTCCTGAGTGTGGGAAGCACAGCTCTTACTTTATCAGACATCCTAATTTATCTTAATTGTCTACCCCCAGGTTGACTAGAGAATATTAATCAAGTTTAAATGTAATTCTTGTTACTTTGCTCTCAGTGGCAGCATTAGGAATGCCTTTGCATAGATCAGTGGTTCTCCACCTTTTTAATGCCGCGACCCCCAACCGGTCGTAAGTCGAGGACAAAACTGGTTGTAAGTCGAGGACTAAACAGGTCGTAAGTTGAGGACTACCCAACCGGTCGTAAGTCAAGGACTTTCCCTGCCCAGGAGCGCTGCTCATGTGTGGTGCCCCCCCTGTGCCGGCCAAGACGTAGCTGGCAAGCGGCAGAGATGGAGCAGGCCGACCACTGGCTGGGCCACCAGCTGGCCCAGCCCAAGGGAGGTAAGGCACCTGCCGGAAAAGGGGGAAAAAAATGGCAGACAGCCTTGCTTGGCGACCCCGTGAAATGGTCGATTGACCCAAATGGGGTCCCGACCCATAGGTTGAGAACCGCTAGCATAGATGGATAATAGATCAAAAACCCAGCTCATAAAAATGATCCAGTGAGAACCAGCAGTTGATATCCTGAGGATGAATGGACTGTTCGCCAGTCTCAGTTGACTTGGACCCATTCTGCAGCTTTAATCCACCCTGTGCATAAAGTAATTAAACTGCATTCTGACAACTAACTTGTTCTCCAGGGCACCAAGATCGTTCTTTGAAAATGTGCATTCAATGTTTCCAGATATAACTTGTGTAGGTCTCACCCCGATGAACCCTCCAGTGAGAGGATGAATGCTCGTTTTTGTATATTTTCCAAGTTTACCCCTGGGGGGGCGGCGGCGGGTCTACTTTTTGTTCTAAAGAAATCATAAGTTTCTCAATATTTCTGTCCCTCAAGATGTGAGTGAAACATCTTTGTATGCGCATAAAAGAAAGCATCTGAAAATTTCACCATTGGATTCTGAACATTTTGTACTGGAACCCAGAAGGGTTTACAAATGTTTCAGAGGTGCATTAACCATGGATTGTCCATCCCTAATAACAAGCCAGGTAAGCAAGAGCTTATGAGTTAGAGGGAACAGACAGTGCTTATCACAAGGGGGTAGACTAGAAGACCTCCAATGTCCCTTCCAACTCTGTTATTCAGGTATATCTCATCACTATTCTCTTGTTTCATCGGAAACATTTTCAACTAAATTCTTTAAGGATTAGGGATGAAAATCTTGAAGTACCTCCAATGAGAACCTAGAAGAAAGGCATGTGTTAGGGTAGGGAATTACACTTAACCACTCAGTGGAAAATTGGAGAGAAAGTTGAACCGTAACCATATCATGATCTTCATAGACAACAAACTAATGCTTGTGTTTGAATCCTAAACTTTTGGGATAGCTTAAATGTCAAGAAGAAATGTGTGTGTGTGTGTGTTTTTGTGTTACATTTTACCCGGAAACCACTGGGGACTAGAAGCATTTGAAATGTGGATCTACAGGCAGCTGTTACATATAAGCTGGGTTGACAAGATCAGAAATGAGGAGGTGATAAGCCGCCTGGGAAAGCCAAGGGAAATCATCAAAACAATTAAAAAAACGAAAATTAGAATATTTCGGACATGTGATGTGACACCCAGAAAAATACGGCATACTCCATTTAATCCTCCAGGGAAAGATAGAAGGCAAACGACATCCAGGCAGAAGAAGAACATCGTGGCTTCAAAATCTAAGGGACTGGTTTGGACAAAACTCAGCAGCACTTTTTCGTGCGGCTGCTGATAAAAACAAGATCGCCAACATGATCGCCAGTGTCCAATAACAGATATGGCACAAGAAGAAGAATTCTGTTACTAAAAAATATAATTATGGGAAACTGTTAGGCATGATAGATAGGCTAAGATTTATGCTGCTTAAAGTAATATGCCCCCAAAGATAGCTAAGTAGATAAGACTTTCTAATTGTTGGAGAAGGACTAGCAGAACCTAGGAGTGGAGTTAAAAGAGGGATTAGCCTAGAATCCTTACGTAGCCACAAGCAAACTAATCTTCCTTGAATTTCATGGACCTTTATTTACAGTAACTCCTAACAGGTCCTAATTCTTGGTTGAGAAGATTTCTGTGCAAAGGCATAAGTAGCAATAAATCAGTTTAATTGAACCTTCACATGTGGACCTGGTCTTTTGCACCTAACATTAATCCTATTAATGTTGTCTACAAGCTAAAGTTGCTCTTTATCTAAGTTAGAGTCAGGGGTGACCATAGGAAAAGTCTTCAAAGAAGTCAAGATGGTGGCTTCACGTGATCACAGCTGGCCTCTTCTAACTACAGTCAGTCTTGTTCACCAATCAATATTCTCCCAAGCCCTCTGGCAACAGCTAAACTATGAAAGTCAGCCAAGTGTTCAAGCGAGTACAAATGTTTGCTATTGCTGTGTTTCCCAGCCTGGACAATTTTAATACTTGGCTGACTTTCATAATTTGACTATTGCTGTTTAGCTTAAGAGACCATTAACCTGTGAGTTAGAAAGAGGTCGTTATCTGCACGGGGATGTTTTTTGTTCTCTCAGTTTCTGCTCCTTTTGAAAAATAATATCCTATTTTAGAGGAGAGCTGTTACGAATTACTGAGGAAAAAAAATGCAAATATGTGAAATTTATTCTACAAGTATGGTACTAAGACGGTGGGATTTATGAAAGCATATCTATCAAGGATCTAGTCCCCAAGTTTGCAGACATCTGATGTATAGGTGGTTTTGGTCCACTGGCAGGAATAAATCATTCAAATACTAGAGTAATAATATCCCTTCCGAGATGTCTCTGAATTGGATGAGGAGATTGTGTCGTTATCCCTTTTTATTTAAAGAGTAATTAAAATGCACCTAGAGCAGCTGTTTAAAAAGGAAGATTCCTTTGGCCTGAAGAAGTATAAATGAAAAATAGATTCCGAATGAATTTATCCAATTCTCTTTAAAGTCCCAATTAACCATTCATACAGCTTTTATGCATGATTCATAGAACAGTCTACATCGTGTATATTCTTTTTGAAATGCTTTGGATTTACTACGCGAAATGGCAGGGAGTAGATATAAATGTCCTTTATAGATATTTGATCCATGTGCCTGGTTGATGGTTTTTCTGCATGCATCCCTCTTTAGACATCCAAAATAGCATTGAATAAGAATTTATGACAAGGCCTAATGGCATGCTGATGATCAATGACTGAAAATAGAATAATATTTAGATCATAGGATAACTAGAAAAAAACTCCTCTTTTCCTTTCTCTTTCTTCTTTTCTCCTCTCCTCCTCTCCTCTCCTCTCCCCTCCCTTTTCTCTTCTTTTCTCTTTTCTTTCTTCTTTTCTCCTCTCCTCCCTTTTCTCTTCTCTTCTCTTCTCTTCTCTTCTCTTCTCTTCTCTTCTCTTCTCTTCTCTTCTCTTCTCCTCTCCTCTCCTCTTCTTTTTTCTCTTCTCTTCTCTTCTCTTCTTTTTTTTCTTTTCTTCTCCTCTCCTCTTCCTTTTCTTTTGCTTTCATTTCTTTTTCTTTTTTCTTAACACAGCTTACATTGTTATTGTTAACATTACCCAAATGAATTATCCTTTGGACAGTTGGCCAACACTTATAAATGGACTGGAATAAAATCTCTGTTATGGTCCTTGGCTGCATCCAGCACAATCAGGCAAGGAAATTGCCAACACATCGTGCAGGGATGAATCTCACTGTATTAAAAAAAATAACAACAACACAAAAAGAATTTAACAGGAATGGAGGCATCAAACGGAACATCGTCCAAAGCCACGTTTATTTGAATAACAGGAATGAATAATAGTTAGACCTCAGGATGAAATCTGGTCTTGTCAGCACAGTTGGGAAAGAATATTCTTTCTGCTTCTACCCACTGTGAACTTCTGAATTGGCTTCCATCAGATAGCTGGACTGACCTTGCTGTCGTTCAGAAATATTGCACCCAGTTTCGGTCGCCATGATATAAAAAAGAGGTTGAGATTTTGGAAAGAGTACAGAGAAGAGCAACAAAGATGATTAGGGGTCTGGAGGCTAAAACATAGGAAGAACGGTTGCAGGAATTGAGTTATTTCTCATTTAATGAAAAGAAGGACTAGGGGGGGACATGATATCCAGTTCTGACTGAAGAAGAACTGAACTGAACTGAAGAAGCTTCTTGGATGAGAAGCGAAACGTCTTCAAGGAAAAACAAAGTCCAGGTGCCTTTTTTTTTTTTTTTTTTTAAAAAAAGCACCTTTGGAACAGCCATTCTCAGATTTTATTCCCCCCCCCAAATTTGATATCACCCATGGAGTTCAATTTGGTTTTCAATATCCAGTTTTTACTAACTCGATATTGTGGGAAAACCGTACAACAAGACCCTGTTTTTAAAGCTATCATTTACTATAATATTTTAACAGATGTAAGAGACGGTATTAATCTGTAACAATGTTAGCTGTAATACATCCTAGGCCGGTGTGTAAGAACGAATGACCACCAGAAAGTTCACTATTTTACATCGATTTTTAGGCAGACGGAAAGGTGCCTTTCTCTTTCCTTTGTTACAGCTTAATATAATGAATTCTTTGGGATACGGTAGAATTTTTTTTTTTTTTTAGTAACAGGATTTATTTCTGTAAATATATGATACAGGAATAACCTGCAACATGCCGGTGGTGTGTTTGACATTTTGCTGTGCGTGCGTGTGTTGTTGTTTTTTTTACTGCAGAATCTGACCTGCTTATTTTATTGATTGATTTGGAGGCGTTTTCTCCTAAGACAATGGAGAGCAGTGTATTTTAACTATTAAACACAAATAATGCACAAGCACACTTGATCATGGGAGGTGAGGATTTCAGTAACTCAGGAAGGAGGCTGTTTAAGCACACAAAGGCACCTCCATACCATATACAGCAGGGGTGTCAAACCTGCAACGTCATGTGATGTGTCACGATGTATTGTGACTTTTTCCCCCATTACCGTAGCTGGGCACTGTTTCAGCATGATGCACTGGCAGTTTGACACCCCTGATATACAGTACAACTCCTTTTTTTTACATCCCTGTAAATCCCTTAATTCGGGTTAGAGTCAGGGAGACTGGAGGTAACTGAGCATTTACTGGCTGGATGCCCTTCCTGACGCCTATGCAAAGTTCACAGCAAAAAATATTTCTTTGCGCCCCGACAGAGAAACATCTGGCACTACCTAGGATTGAACTTTCAACCTTCCGAGTGGGAGGCGAGTGTCTTCACCACTAGACCACGCGGCCACCCAATTAAAGACAGAAATAGTATGTTTCTGGAAATACTCCTGGTGGCAGGTGAAGAGAGTTGAACTTCATCAAAGCTTGTGCTTTTTCCTAAGTCTGAAAAGGTGCTTCAGATTTCTCCTCCTGATTCACAGTAATAAGTATGACACGTAATGTGCTTAGAGGCTGCTAACCTCTCTCAGGTTGACATGAAAATGCTGGTTTTCTTATTGTGTGGGAAAGAAGCCTTTCTCTTTGCTTCTTAAATTAATGGCAGAGATTTTTCCCCCCTTTCTTTCACTCTATTGGAATTAATTTCTATGTGGCATTTCTTTCTTCTTTCTTTCTTTCTTTCTTTCTTTCTTTCTTTCTTTCTTTCTTTCTTTCTTTCTTTCTTTCTTTCCTCTCCTCTCCTCTCCTCTCCTTTCCTTCATCTATCTTCCTTCCCTTCCATTCCTTTCCCTTCTTCTATCTTCCTTTCCTTTCCTCTCCTCTCCTCTCCTTTCCTTTCCTCTCCTTTCCTTTCCTTTCCTTTCCTTCATCTATCTTCCTTCCCTTCCATTCCTTTCCCTTCTTCTATCTTCCTTTCCTTTCCTTTCCTTTCCTCTCCTCTCCTCTCCTCTCCTTTCCTTTCCTTTCCTTTCCTTTCCTTTCCTTTCCTTCATCTATCTTCCTTCCCTTCCATTCCTTTCCCTTCTTCTATCTTCCTTTCCTTTCCTCTCCTCTCCTCTCCTCTCCTCTCCTCTCCTCTCCTTTCCTTTCCTTTCCTTTCCTTTCCTTTCCTTTCCTTCATCTATCTTCCTTCCCTTCCATTCCTTTCCCTTCTTCTATCTTCCTTTCCTTTCCTCTCCTCTCCTCTCCTCTCCTCTCCTTTCCTTTCCTTTCCTTTCCTTCATCTATCTTCCTTCCCTTCCATTCCTTTCCCTTCTTCTATCTTCCTTTCCTTTCCTTTCCTTTCCTCTCCTCTCCTCTCCTCTCCTCTCCTTTCCTTTCCTTTCCTTTCCTTCATCTATCTTCCTTCTCTTCCATTCCTTTCCCTTCTTCTATCTTCCTTTCCTTTCCTCTCCTCTCCTCTCCTTTCCTTTCCTATCTTCCTTCCCTTCCATTCCTTTCCCTTCTTCTATCTTCCTCTCCTTTCCTTTCCTTTCCTTCATCTATCTTCCTTTCCTTTCCTTTCCTTCATCTATCTTCCTTCCCTTCCATTCCTTTCCCTTCTTCTATCTTCCTTTCCTTTCCTTTCCTCTCCTCTCCTCTCCTTTCCTTTCCTTTCCTTCATCTATCTTCCTTCCCTTCCATTCCTTTCCCTTCTTCTATCTTCCTTTCCTTTCCTCTCCTCTCCTCTCCTCTCCTTTCCTTTCCTTTCCTTCATCTATCTTCCTTCCCTTCCATTCCTTTCCCTTCTTCTATCTTCCTTTCCTTTCCTTTCCTCTCCTCTCCTTTCCTTTCCTTTCCTTTCCTTCATCTATCTTCCTTCCCTTCCATTCCTTTCCCTTCTTCTATCTTCCTTTCCTTTCCTCTCCTCTCCTCCCCTCTCCTCTCCTCTCCTCTCCTCTCCTCTCCTTTCCTTTCCTTTCCTTCATCTATCTTCCTTCCCTTCCATTCCTTTCCCTTCTTCTATCTTCCTTTCCTCTCCTCTCCTCTCCTCTCCTCTCCTTTCCTTTCCTTTCCTTTCCTTCATCTATCTTCCTTCCCTTCCATTCCTTTCCCTTCTTCTATCTTCCTTTCCTTTCCTTGCCTTGCCTTGCCCCTTCCCCTTCCCTTTCTTTTTCTTTTCTGTGAAGGGTTGGTGGTTTCTAAACCTCTCATCAGATGCTTAAAATCCTTAGTTATTCACCTTTTTATGCATCAAATAAAATACATCCAAAGGAATACAAACACAATTGACTTTTGTCATGCTTTCTAGCTGATTCATATTGGCTTAATAATCTTAGCCAGGCTAATCAGATTTTAGCATAGGAGCTGGGATTTAAATTGTCAACATATTATTGAATTCCGTTCCCCAAATTTGGAATTAATCTGTTTTTGAAATAACTTTTAAAAATGTTCCTGGATTATTAAGGGAGAAACAATTGTAATCCATTGTTTGGAAAGATAGTAAATTAGAATTTTAAGCCAACTTCTTTTCTTAATTGGTGTGAATCTTATCCCTGATGTTCCTACATTTTTATACAACTGTTAGATAGCAGCACTATATATGGCAATAATATCTATTGTCACTTTGTTTAAGTTAAACAAATGCATTTTATGACTATTGTTGTCTGGCATTATGAATTGTTGCAGATCATTTGGCAGAAATATTTCCCTCTTGCATATTAAATTGAATCCAGGCGCTGAATTTGGAAAGAGTTTATAACGTTAAAGCAGGCTGTGTCCCAACATTTGTTAATGATCTGTGTGTCATCTCAATAGAATCCAGAGCTTAGCAGTAACAACAGAAACAAACAGAAGCTGGAACTATTATACAATGTAAAGCATTTATTCCATGCTTTTGGAAGATTGTTTGATGTGTAAATACCAGCTGTTGAGTAAGCTTATTATCAGTGTAATCATGGGCTATTTGAAAAAAGAA
The DNA here is from genome assembly GCF_016545835.1 of Crotalus tigris. Lineage (NCBI taxonomy): Eukaryota > Metazoa > Chordata > Lepidosauria > Squamata > Viperidae > Crotalus > Crotalus tigris. Next base: position 629,736 of record NW_024097056.1, read on the forward strand.
AATAAGAAACCAAACAGCTTGCTGCATCTTATTTTCACTAAATAAATTCAAATTATTCACTTTATTAAATAAGAAAACTCAGAGACATTCACGAGCGTATGGTTGGGTCAAAATCTGAAAATACTCGACGTAACAATCACAGTTGTTGTAAGTGTGAAACCTGGTGATAAGTCGTCGTAACTTTGAACTGTCACAGAATGAACTGGGACCACAACATTGTGACTGACAGATATCCTTGTTTAAATCGGTTTCCAAAATTCCCACGCAGCCAATCCGTAAATCTTGGATTTACGATACACACACTTGAATCAGGAGTCTGAGAGATGGTGTGTACTCCTGCTTGAGCAGGGGGCTGGACTAGAAGACCTCCAAGGTGCCTTCCTACTCTACTCTGATTGGTTGATTCATTTTAATCTGAAATTCTGAAACAACTCTTTCATTCCCAATTCCGCTTTCTTGAAAGTTACCGTTGGAATTTTTCTGAGAAGTTAATTGCTTTTTTTTTTTAAAGTGCCCATGCACTATTTTAGCAATTAGGAAACAAGCGAACGTCTCAAAACAGTTAGATATTAATGACAAGTTTTGTAACTGGGCTCACATTAGCGGGACTGGATACAATTAGTCCTCAACTTACAACAGTTCGCTTAGTGATGGTTCCAAGTTACAACAGTGACTTATGACCGTTTTTCACAGTTATGGCCGCTGCAGGATCCCCAGGGTCATGTGATCTACATTCGGATGCTTGACAACTGTTTCACATTTATGATGGTCACAGTATCTCTGTGTGTGTGTGTGTGTGTGTGTGTGTGTGTGTGTCACATGATCCCCTCTTGCGAACTTCTGCCAAGCAAACTCAATGAGGGAAGCCAGATCATTTAACGACCGTGTGACTAATTTAAGAACTGCAGTGATTCATTTAACAACTGTGGCAAGAAACGTCTTAATGGGGCAAAGCTCACTTAACCAATTTCTCACTTAGCAACATAAATTTTGGGCTCAATTGTGGTCCTACGTCGATATTGCTTAGGGTGTCATCCACACTTGGAATACTGCATCCAGTTTTGGTCACCAGGATGTAAAAAAGACGTTGAGACTCTAGAAAGAGTGCACAGAAGAGCAACAAAGATGATTAGGAGATTGGAGGCTAAAGCATATAAGGAAAGGCTGCTGGAATTGGGTATGTCTAGTTTAATGAAAAGAAGGGCGAGGGAGGACATGATAGCAGTGTTCCAGTATCTCAGGGGTTGCCCACAAAGAAGAGGGAGTCAAGCTATTCTCCAAAGCACCTGAAGACAGGACAAGAAGCAACCGATGGAAACTAACCAAAGAGAGAAGCAACCTAGAACTAAGGAGAAACTTCCTGACAGTTAGAACAATTAACCAGTGGAACCACCTGCCTCCAGAAGTGGTGAATGCTCCAACACTGGAAGTTTTTAAGAAGAGACTGGACAGCCAGCCACTTGTCTGAAATGGTATAGGGTTTCCTGCCTGAGCAGGCGGTTGGACTAGATGACCTCCAGACCCCTTCCAACTACTACTACTACTACTACTTCTTCTTCTTCTTCTTCTTCTTCTTCTTCTTCTTCTTCTTCTTCTTCTTCTTCTTCTTCTTCTTCTTCTTCTTCTTCTTCTTCTTCTTCTTCTTCTTCTTCTTCGTCTTCTTCTTCTTCTTCTTCTTCTTCTTCTTCTTCTTCTTCTTCTTCTTCTTCTTCTTCTTCTTCTCCTCCTCCTCCTCCTCCTCCTCATTATTATTATTGTCTTATGTTGCTTCAGCTTCTTCTTGTTGTTCAACTGAACTGCTCGGCTCCTACTGAGATGACTTATATGAGAACCTCTTTTGAATAAATGATGGCCCATTTTGAGGGCGGCTGTTTGCAAATTCATAATTGAAGTAAAGCACAGATGAAAAAGTGCATGTGTATTTACTTTTCCTGGGCTCGCTTTACTCTAATCCTTTGTTCATCAACATAGACTTTGTCGGCTTTGCAACCTGTTTACCCCCCACTTCCAAACACCATCAGGAAGGAGAAGAATAAAGAAAAAACAAACAAACCAAGAGATTGATAAAGCTCCATCTGAGGATTTAAACCGCGCTCTGTTCCAATTAAGTCAATGCCAGCTGTTGCCTAGCGTGAGCGAGTTATTTTGGACTGTAAAGGAGGCATTTTAAAGGAGAACTAAAGCAGCAGCTATTTATCAATATTGTAATGAAGCATTGTTTGTCCCATCAATTATTAATGCAGGAGTCCTGGGAAACAGTCTCAGCCTTTAAAAAAACAACCCTCAATCTCTTTTGTCTGAAAAAATAAAATGCCTCTAATATTATTATATTATTATTATTATTATTATTATTATGTTTTGCCTAAATAACTCCAGACGTGGTCAGTTTAGGAATTAGACCTCCTCTATCTATAGTCCTGTAACGCTTACCTGGTCGTGCTTATGAATATAATTATTATTATTTTTGTATTTCAAGTTAATTCTGAAGCTGGCCCAGCCTATGAATATTAATGTGCACATAGCTGATCTCTCTGCAAATGATCACATCCATAAACATGAAAACACTGTTAACTTACAGTAATGAGCACACGCTTGGATTTCAGATCCCCAGTTGGCTTTAGAAGTCTAATGTTACATTTAATGCTATAGTCTTCTCTTCTGTCTCATTCTTAGTCCCTGTGGATCTATTATTAATTTAGACTCCCCCCCAAGAAGTGGAGCCTGCATTAACTCCCGCAGTCGATGCAAAACATTTCAGTTGTATTATTATATATGTTTTGCATGTGAATAGGCTACGATCCAAGAATCCACAGTTGTACAGTTGTAACAATTCATTTAGTGCAGGGGTCTTCAAACGTGGCCCTTTTATGACTTGTGGACTTCAACTCCCAAAATTCCTCAGACAATTAAATCATTCCAGACAAATGTCTCTTTTTTCTTTTCTTTTTTTTTTTTAACAAATTTTATTTATAATACAGTTAAAAACAAACAAACATTGGATTTGACGTGACATTCCCGTATATGCATTCTTATCAGATTATTCCACTTTTTACAATCAATTCTTCATCTCTACATATACATTTAAGTTTTATATACAATACTTGTTCTAAAATAACGTATATTTCTATCTTAACATTCATCTTTAATCCCGACTGTCCTCTTCAAATTCCTCCATCGGTAAAATTTATCCCAGGTTTCATAATAAACTGATCCACATTTATCTTTTAATATCATTGTAAGCCTGTCCATTTCCGCACATGCTAATATTTTATGTATTAACTCTTCCTCTGTGGGAATTTCCTTGCTCTTCCATTTTTGCGCTAAAGCAAGCCTAGCTGCAGTCAGGATGTGTAGCAGCAGATAGATTGTTCCCTTGTCGTATTTTTCTGTTGTTATTCCCAACAAGAAGAGTTCATGTTTTAACTCTAAGTCCAGTGTTAATATATCCCTCATCCAGTTTCGTGTCCTGTTCCAATACTCACGGATCTTTGGACATTCCCACCACATATGGTAGTATGAACCTATGCTGTTTTACAGCAAATGTCTCTTCTTGACCTTCCAGTGATGGAGCACCCACAACTTCTGGAGGCCAGCTGTTCCACTGATTAATTGCTGTCCTCCTCAGGAAATCTCTCCTTAGTTCTAGGTTGCTTCTCTCCTTGCTAAGCTCCTTTTGGGGGACATGGTTTTGTGCACGGCAGAGTACAAACTGCAACTTTACGGCACCAGGCGTAATTTATTTCCTCTCCTCTTTTGTAGCTACCATCGTGTTGAATGAACTGAACTGGACGGGTGCCTTGGATGAAGTCTTTAAAAAGAACAGAGAGGAAGATCAAAGTCTGCTGTGGCAGGTTTTTGGCAGCGCCACCGGCCTCGCTAGATATTACCCAGGTAATTTGCCAACGTGTCGGTCGATATTCCCTTTCATGTGCTCGCCTTCTTCTCTACTCTACTTCCATGGAAATCGCAGGCTATGTTTTTTTAACGGGATGGAGGGAAGCGGCAGATGGTTCTTCTCCCCGACGGAGAACCCTTTGAATAGCCGGAAGTCTTAAAAGTGTTAAGGGCAGAAATAAAAAAAAAAAAATGAAGCTTCTCTGATATTTAATTAACTCCAACCTCTTCACAAAAATTGAGATGAGATCTCTGATGGAGTCTGGTTGACATTTTCAAGCAATGCGTTAGCTCTTCTCCGTGGGCTCCCTTCTCCTATATCACAGTCACAAGAGCAGTTAAGGTGACGGCTGGCGGTGCTTAAATCAGCAGCCAGAAAGGCAATTTTGCTTAGTTAAATGGAAAAGTGGCAGAACTGGGTTCTTAAAAAAGGGTGCTCTGAAGTCACTCCGCTGTCCCTGAAGGCTAAGCTCATCTCCTGGAGCTGAGATTGATGAATAGAGAATGAAGGACCTCGTTAGATCCATTTATCTGCCCCTCCTGTTAGACAACGGACTGTAGTTTTTTAATTTAAATCAGGAATCTCTTTCCAGTACCTTCAGGCCACTGGTAGTTTCCACTGAATGTATATATTCTAGCAGGCTGATCTAATGTGCTGTGCTGATTAGTCTTTACAGGATTTTTGTTAAGAAAACATTTTTATCCTCCTTATAACTAAGTATTTCCGTCCAGCGTGCTGCAGATGTTAATTGAATTTTCTGGTATGAATTTGGTTCTAACAATGATCAAAGTTAAACTGAAGTGATCTGTGGTTTTCTGGCAGGTGTTTCAATACCAAGCTACATAACATCATAATCCTAACTCTAGCTTGATGATGTTACCTAGTTTGGGTAATGAGACGTCTGTAAGGAAATCACCCAGCTCAGAGAACACCAAGGACCTCAGAACTTTTCCTCACTACTACTACTACTACTACTACTACTACTACTACTACTACTACTACTACTACTACTACTACTACTACTACTTCTTCTTCTTCTTCTTCTCCTCCTCCTCCTCCTCCTCCTCCTCTTCTTCTTCTTCTTCTCCTCCTTCCTCCTCCTCCTCCTCCCCTTCTTCTTCTTCTTCTTCTTCCTCTTCCTCTTCCTCTTCCTCCTCCTCCTCCTCCTCCTCCTCCTCCTCCTCCTCCTCCTAGTTGGGTCATGAAACAACAGCAAGCACAACTGCAAGCTCAGACAGCATCAAGGACCCCTCATGTCAACCCTGAGCTACAAATATTCTCCTTTATTGGCAATGCTGAAGTTTCTAGAACTCATTGTTGAGTCTTGGTTCACGTTTTAGAAATTAGAAACCTGCTCATTTCATTCCTCCCTGGCTCCCACTTTGCTTCCTATTTGCTCACAGGTAGTCCAAAAGCTCTCTTCTGTTTTGCCTTTTTAGAATAGCTCAGTACTTTCAGAAAACCCGCGGAATGACAGTGGGTGGGCTGGAGAAGGAGAACCTGACACTGCCCTCCCGATAAATTTATGGAAATTAAATTTATACTTATGCACGGGATTTACATAATTCTTAATCAGTGCTTCGGGTTGCTTGAAAATCTAATTTGGGTTACCTCTCGTGGAAGAATGTTGGAGGAACCCTGAATTATTAAACGCCATCACATCATCCTATTTTGCATATTAAAAGTAATGAATATCCTGTAGGTCCCCCAAACAATCTGAGCCTAATAAATGGTTGGTCTCGTTTATTTCCACCAAAGCGAGTCTCCAAATAGATATTTTTTCCCCCATTTTTGGATGGGAATAATGAAAGTCATGTGCAGATGGTGATGTGGGTGATGATGATGATGATGATTTATTTAATCTATTTTTTTTTTAAAAAAATAAAAACAGTTGGCTTTTTTCGAAAAGAATAGCTATCTCAACCTTGCTATTGAGTTGGTGGGAAGAATTAAGCTCTGCTTAAGGTTGATTAAGTTATTTCTTTAAACCAATTTTAGTTTACAAGTCTCTTCCAACTCTGTTATTCTGCCTATTTAATCTTTCTTCCTGTCCTTTCGTATGAGGTCTTTTGGGGGCCTCCATAAGAGGCTAAAACATACAAAGAACGGTTGCTGGAGTTGGGTATGTCTAATTTAATGAAGACAAGGACAAAGGGTGACAGGATAGCAATGTTCCAGTATCTCAGGGGTTGCCCCAAAGAAGAGGGAGTCAAGCTATTCTCCAAAGCGCCTGAAGGCAGGACAAGAAGCAACGGAGGGAAACTCATCAAGGAGAGAAGCAACCTAGAACTAAGGAGAAACTTCCTGACAGTTAGAACATTTAACCAGTGGAACAATCTGCCTCCAGAAGCGGTGAATGCTCCAACACTGGAGGTTTTTAAGAAGAGACTGGACAGCCATTTGTCCAAAATGGTATAGGGTTTCCTGCCTGAGCAGGGGGTTGGACTAGATGACCTCCCAGGTCCCTTCCAACTCGGTTGTTTTATTTATACTGTAGCTTCTGAATATCATCCAAAAACAACTCCATACTGAACACAATACAGGTAGTCCTCGACTCATGGCCACAACTGAGCCCAAATTTTCTGTTGCTCAGTGAGAAATGTGTTAAGTGAATTTTACCATCTTTCTTGTCATAGTTGTGAAGTCAGTTGCTGCAGTTGTGAAGTGAGTCACACGGTTGTTAAGTGAATCTGGCTTCCCCCATTGACTTTGCTTGTCAGAAGGTCACAAAAGGAGGATCATATGATTCCGGGACATGGCAACCGTCATAAATTGGAGTCCGTTGTCAAGCGTCTGAATTCTGATTATGGGACCACGGGGATGCTGCAACGGTTGTAAGTGTGAAAAACAGTCGTGTGTCATTTTTTCCCAGCGGCCTTGTAACTTTGAACGGTCACTGAACAAACTGCTGTAAATCGAGGACTATCTGAACAGTGATTTTAACCGGAAGTGATTTAAGGGAGAATGACTGCAAATGGGGATTCCTGAGATGGTCAGAAAATCAGCAATTTAATTTTTTTTAGAAGCCCTTGGGTGCGTGCCATTTGGACTCGGAAATTTATTGATTTGCAATTCTCCCCCTCCCCATTCTGATTATAATTTCATTCCTTGTCATAGCTGTTTGTCTCAGTTTGTTTCATACCCTATCTCAGTGATGGTGAACCTTTTAGAGACTGAGTGCCCAAACTGCAACCCAAAACGCACTTATGCATCGTCGAGTGCCGGGTGGGTGTGGCCCAGTGGGTGGGCATGGCCCATTGGGTGGGCGTGGCTGCGGTGGTAACGGCAGACTGGATGGGACTAAGAGCCGAGGTGGCGCAGCAGTTAGAGTGCAGTACTGCAGGCCACTTTAGCTGACTGTGTTCAGCAGGTCAGCGGTTCAAATCTCACCGGCTCAAGGTTGACTCAGCCTTCCATCCTTCCGGGGTAGGTAAAATGAGGACCCAGATTGTTGGGGGCAATGTAAATATATATATACATTGCTTACTGGTGTACACCGCTTAGAGAGTGCTTGCCCTTAAAGCGGTATATAAGTCTCATAAATAAATAAATAAATAAAATAAAAAGTTCAATCAATCAATTCCAACTTTGCAAGACTTTTTTTTCCCGCGAGAAGTTGAAATTGACTGATTGAACCTTTTTTTCCCTTTTTTTTGCACACGGTGGCGGAGGCCTAAAGCGAAAAGGTTTTATAAAACCCAGCTGAAGGCCTAGGACTGGGGTGATGGCGCACGTGCCCACAGAGAGGGCTCTGAGTGCCGCCTCTGGCACCTGTGCCATAGGTTCGCCACCACTGCCCTATCTGGAAAAGGTCAGCCTCATTCCTTTTTTTAAACAGAAATTAGCCTTTCTGTTTTGCTTAGTAAAAGGGACTTCTGGGCAAGGGGAGACCTGGTTGTTAGCAAGACAGATCGTCCCTGCATGAGGCGTTTTTTGCAAGGCGGCGTATCTTGACCATTCTCCTCTAAAAATCTCAAGATTGCATCGCATCACACTCACGTTAGAGGCACCGAGATGCTTCTGGGTGGAAAGGTTCAGCTGGTGACATCACCAGCCCAAAAGGATGCCCACTTGGAGGGTCCTATCATGTCTCCAGCAGGAGCTGGAGCGAAGGACGGGAGCTCACCCCATCCCACGGCGGTACTCAAACGTGAGCTTGCAGCTTATCAAGCATGCAAAATATTGTGCTCCAAGGAATCTCAAGCTGGGCCAGAACTTAAGAAAGTATCCAATAGGCCTATGCTCAGACTGTTCAAGTAGTCCTCGACTTACGACCAAAAAATGAGCCCAAAATTTCTGTTGCTAAGCAAGACATGTGTTAAGTGAGTTTTGCCCCATTTTACACTCTTCATTGCACAGTTGAATTAGTCACACAGTTGTTAAGTGAACCTGGCTTCCCCACTGAGTTTGCTTGTTGCAAAAGGGGATCAGATGACCTGCCCCCGGGACACTGCAACTGTCGTAAATATGAGCCCATTGCTGAGCATCCAGATTTCGATCACGTGATCATGAGGATGCTCCAACGATCGTAAAATGGCTAATAAGTGCCATTTTTTCAGTGCCATTGTAATTTTGATACTAAACGATTGTTGTCAGTGGAGCATCATCCTTTTTTGATTGACATCAGAAAGTACGCCCTGATAAAACTGCATATTTTCTGTCAGACTCTATCGATATCGGTGAATTTACCGAATAGGGAATTTACAGCAGAGGAGAGAAATGCAATATGCATCTGGAGAGGACATTCTTAAATTGCTTGGAACTCTTTTTTGTTTTTAAAGAAAATTGTATTGGTTTTCTAGTTTTACATTTAAATATTGGAAAAGTAACGTGGCGGCTGAGTTGGTCAATAATTCAATAACATACAAATATCTTTAGTACAGATCTCAAAGTATTACATTAAATGTTTCCCCTCTTTCCCCCTTAGTATTTACTGTCTCATCTTTAAATTAGTACAATTCTTATTATATCAATTAAATAAAAAATAACTTTCTTGCATTTATCAATAATTTTTAGTTTATACATATCCTAGTTATTTTAACATTCAATCTTTTTAGACAATCAATGTCCTGGTTAATTTTTCCCAATTTTTGGTTTCCCGTTAATGTTTATATTTAACGTTCGATATTTATAATTTCCAAGTTTTAAATAACCCCAATTCCCTTTATCACAATTTATCACAAGATCTAATGTTCAGAATACATGTCTTATCTGTCTGAGTTCTCACCATCTTAATCAACTAATTAGTAATACAATATACCGTAAATGCCGGCGTATAAGGCGACTTCCGCGAGCGCTGAAATCGGCGCCAAAGACGGGGGTCGTCTTATACGCTGAGTCGTCTTATATGCTGGAAATACTGATAGTTTCCGGCGTATAAGATGACGTTCTAGGAATGCGGCCTGGCTATAAAGACGGGGGTCGTCTTATACGCCGGGTCGCCTTGTACGCCGGCATTTATGGTAATATTCTTATTTTCTGGTAATTTCCAGATATCTTAAATTTAGTAACCAAAATCCCTCCTGTTTCAACATTTAATGCTTCCTGTCTTTTTCTCTTAACATCTACTATCTCATATTTAAGCTAATAATTCTTATTACTGACGCTAAGTAAAAAAAATATTTATTACATTCATCGATTGATTTTTAGTTTATATGCTTGGAACTCTTTCATGATTCTCCTAGAGGAGCTGATCTCCAAAGATTCTTTTCTGCCGGTGCCTCTTGCATTATGTATCCCATTATATCTCTCCATCTCGCTGTGTCCTTTCGATTCGATTAGAGGAGCACACCGTTTATCAGTCTTGTCTCGAAAATCAATTTCAACAAATAACTGGCAAAAGGGCACGGTCAATTCTCAAGGCTTGGGGGAAAAAAATTCAGCCGGGTTTCGTGCTGCTTTGTAGGACGAATGCAAACTGGAACGAAAGAGAACTTCGCCTCTCCTGCTTAATTTCCACTCGCCAATCTTTGGTTTACAATTCTGTGGATAACGTGGCCCCACCTGAGGCAAGATGGATTTTGAATGTCCACTTCATCATAATTTTAACACCTGTTTATCTCTGGTTATCTGTAGGAATCCCCATGCTCTATTCTTAATGCAGAACAGAATGGAATAACAGTGTTGGAAGGGTATAAAGTGGGTATTTGTTGTTAGTTGCGAAGCCGTGTCTGACCCATCGCGACCCCATGGACAATGTTCCTCCAGGCCTTCCTGTCCTCTACCATCTTCTGGGGTCCATTGAAGCTCACGCCTCCTGCTTCAGTGACTCCATCCAGCCCCCTCATTCTCTGTCGTCCCATTCTTCTATTGCCCTCCATCTTTCCCAGCATTAGGCTCTTCTCCAGTGAGTCCTTCCTTCTCATTAGGTGGCTAAAATATTTGAGTTTCAACCAGGATCTGGCCTTCTAAAGAGCAGTCGGGGTTGATCTCTTCTAGGACTGACTGGTTTGATCACTTGCAGTCCAGGGGACTCACAGGAGTCTTCTCCAGCACCATAGTTCAAAGGCTTCCATTCTTTGGCGCTCAGCCTTTCTTATGGTCCAGCTTTCACAGTCATCCATTGCAACTGGGAAAATCATAGCCTTGACTATTTGTACTTTTGTTCGCAGGGTGATGTCTCTGCTTTTTAGTATGTATAACGATGACTTACAATACTGAGGCACAGCAGATAGAATAGAATTAGAATACTGCTGGAAGGGACTTTGGAGGTCTTCTAGTCTAGCCCCCTGCTTAAGCAGGAGATCCTATATAATTCTGGACAAATGGCTGTCCAATCTCTCTTTTTTAAAACTTCCAGTGATGAAGCACCCATAACTTTCTGAAGGCCACTGGTTGATTGTTTTCATTGTCAGGAAGTTTCTCCTTAGTTCTAAGTCAGAGGTCTGAAGCCAAGCTATTCCTCGCTGTTAGGAAGTTTCTCCTTAATTCCAGGTTGCTTCTCTCCTTGATTAGTTTCCATCCATCTTTTCTTGTCTTGCCTTCTGGTGGTTTGGAGAATAAGTTGATCCCCTCTTTTTTGTGGCAGCCCCTCAAATATTGGAATGCTGTCACCCTTAATCCTTCTCTTCATTAGACTAGACATACCCAATTCCTACAACCATTCTTCATATGATCTCAGCAACTTTATGTAGTAACTGGGATTAATTTTTCCTGGCTCTTCCTTTGTTATTACTCTTAATTACAGATGCAAATTAAATTGCAATTGTAAATCAATAGTTCATTATGCTGCTTCAGGAAGCAGCACATTTTTTTCCATTGGTTGCTAAAATGTGGTTTAATTTCTGTGCTGGTCAAGCTCCCTTGAGATCTTTCAGTCTCCTGTTCCTCATTTATTAGGGCTGACCTCACCTTGTGTCTTAGGAAATGAAAGTGCCAAAAGCAATTTAGGGACTACACTCCTTTTGAATTAAAGCACTATCAGCAGAGTGGGATTTTTTTCCCCTCTAGCCTCTTCAACACCCAGCAACAGTCATATATGCTATTCAAACGGTATTGAGCAGAGCAGATATAATGCTAATAATTCAATAAAACTCTTCAATCAATCGATCAATCAATCAATCAATCAATCAGAATGGAGCTGGAAGGGACCTTGGAGGTCTTCTAGTGCAACCCCCTACTCAAGTAGGAGACCCTATACCAGGGGTAGGCAACCTTGGCTCTTTTATGGTGTGTGGACTTCCAGAATTCCTGAGCCAGCCACGCTGAGGGGAAAGGGAGAGGTTTCCAAGCTGAGCCATGCTGGCTCAGGAATTCTGGGAGTTGAAGTCCACGAGTCATAAAAGAGCCAAGGTTGCCTACTCCCGGCCTAGGCCTAGGCCGCTTTCTGACTCGTGAACTTCAATTCCCAGAATTCCTGAGCCAGCCTGGCTCAGCTTGGAAACCTCTCCCTTTCCCCTCAGGGTGGCTGGCTCAGGAATTCTGGGAGTTGAAGTTCACGAGTCATAAAAGAACCAAGATTGCCTGCCCCTGCACTAGACCATGTCAGACAAATGGTGGTCCAGTCCCCAGTAGCTGTCCTGTCTTTTCTTAAAAATCCCCTGTGATGAAACACCCACAACTTCTGAAGGCAAGCTGTTCCACTTATAATTTCAATAAGATGTGAAATATGTCGAATCCCTCAATCCTATTTTTTTTTTTAAAAAAGGTCACGTTTTCTTTTTTTCTTTGACATGTATATTCATTCATATCTTTATATGTCTTTGTTCTTTTGTTTTTTTCTGCAAAATCTGACCGGATTAAATTAGTTGAGCTCCCTCTGCTTTGACATGGAGAATTCCATCCCTCCATCTGCTTAAAGAAATAAATAATGGGTCAGCTTTGAAAAATCAATTGATAATAAAATAAAATGATCTCTCTCTCTCTCTCTCTCTCTCTCTCTCTCTCTCTCTCTCTCTCTGTGTGTGTGTGTGTGTGTCTCTGTCTCTCTCTGTCTCTCTGTCTCTCTCTCTCTCTCTCTTTCTCTCTCTCTCAGAGCCTCATTGACCACAGCTGTGTTTGTGTTAATTATTTCTGGCAGATAATAGTTGTGTCCAAAATATTAGACTTACCAAAGAGACTTATTACCGTGTTGCAAGTAATAGAGGACCAACTGATGGGAAATGAATCTGAACTCTTTGGAAAAGGTAGTTAAAAGGGGGGGGGGTCCTTTGCTGCAGGCTTAGGCAGTTCTGGGAAAGGGATCGTTTCATTTTACCAGATGAAATATAAAGTTTGAAATTTAGCCACCCTCTTAAAATATTTCTTACCTGTCTATAAGGCATGCTTTTGAAGATCATAGTACCTGTACGCAGGATATTGATGACGAACAAAGGTTAACTATTCACATCATAGTATCTTAAGGGCTATTATCTTCTAGAAATATCAATATGGCAGGCTTGGTCTTTCATTCATGGTTATTCTTTGACGTTGGTCCATTTGAAGGTCCATCAGATATAAAATATTGATTATATGGACCGAAAGACATACCGTAAATGCCGGCGTATAAGACGACTTCCGCGAGCGCTGAAATCGGCGCCAAAGACGGGGGTTGTCTTATACGCCGAGTCGTCTTATACGCTGGAAATACTGGTAGTTTCCGGCGTATAAGACAACGTTCTAGGAATGCGGCCCGGCTATAAAGACGGGGGTTGTCTTATACGCCGGGTCGCCTAATACGCCGGCATATACGGTATTACTAGATGGAGTGTCACCCTGTCTGTGTATGTCTAGTCTAGTGAGAAGAAGGACTAGGGGTGATATAATAGCAGTATTTCAGTATTTGAGGGGCTGCCATAAAGAAGAGGGGGTCCACCTATTTTCCAAAGAATCTGAAGGCAGAACAAGAAACAATGGATGGAAACTAATCAAGGGGAGATCCAACCTAGAATTAAGGAGAAACTTCCCAACAGTGAGAACAATTAATCAGTGGAACCTCCTGCCTCCAGAGGTTGTGGGTGCTCCATCACTGGAAGTGTTTAAGAAGAGATTGGACAACTATTTGTCTGGAATGGAATAGGGTCTTCTGCTTGAGCAGAATGTTGAACTAGAAGATTTCCAAGGACCCTTACAATGCTGTTGTTCTGTTCTGCTCTGTTGTGTGTGTGTGTGTGTGTGTGTGTGTTTGTGTGTATCTGTCTATCGCTGGGATTATCATATATAAATACCAAAGAAAATGAAAGCTTAAAGAAATTTATAGCATTATAATAACTGTGGTCATTCATAAAACAACTACTGGATGGTAATGTAGACATTCTTCCTTTAAAAAGCTGGTTTGCGTGTGATATGCTGTTATGCTTTAGATCAGTGGTTCTCAACCTTTCTAATGCCGCGACCCCATAATATAGTTCCTCATGTTGTGGTGACCCCCAACCACTTATACATCATCGGGTGCCAGGGGCGTGGCCAAAGAAAAGGGGAAAAAAATGGCGGACAGCCTTGTTTGGCGACCCCCGTGAAATGGTCATTCGACCCCAAATGGGGTCCCGACCCACAGGTTGAGAACCACTGCTTTAGATAGATAGATAGATAGATAGATAGATAGATAGATAGATAGATAGATAGATAGACAGACAATGGCACACATTAAATATGAAATTTAATTGCTTGCTCTCAAAGTGTATACATAGATAACACACATTTAAACATACTATATACAACATACAGTATGTATAGACCAGGGGTAGGCAACCTTGGCTCTTTTATGACTCGTGGACTTCAACTCCCAGAATTCCCCAGCCAGCATGGCTGGCACAGGAATTCTGGAAGTTGAAGTCCATGAGTCATAAAAGAGCCAAGTTGCCTACGCCTGGTATAGACCTTTAATGTTCAAGTTCTATAATGTACAGCTGAACACTTGATAACTTATATCTCAAATTATTAGTTCCCAATCTTGGGAATTTTAAGACCTGTGGACTTCGACTTCCAGAATTCCCCAGCCAGCATAGCATAGTTGACTCAGGAATTCTGGGAGTTGAAGTCCATAGGTCTTAAAATTCCCAGGGTTGGGATACCCTGGCCTATATGGTCTCTCCAGAGTTTTGAAAAAGAATTGTTTTTACTCTGTTTATAGCCATTGATAACTAAATCTAGGAACTCTGGCATATAGACATATAGTAAAAGGAGATTATATTAATTCCTATTATTCTTATCCTCCTGTGATACGAATGTCAGAGAGAAACTCTTTTAATGAAAAAAATGAAATAAAAACCTTTGGAGCAACTTAATGTTTTGCCCAAAAATTTAATTAGCTTTTTTCTTCCATTGTTACAGTTTTACATATTTTCACCTACTAATTTAGTTATTGGTGGGTTTTTTTGGACAACAGTTGAAATTATACTAATTTTACCCATAATTCTGTCCTTTATTATAGGTTTTTATTCAAGAAACCAATCACCACAAATAATTAAGCATCTTCTAAATAAAAGAGAATAAGGACATAAAATAGGTTTCGGTTGTAATTTATTTCCTTTTCATTTTCTGTAATGGTATTTAAATTTTAGGGGGTGACATAACAATCTCGTATATTTATGGCTATACAGAAAAAGCTAATTTGAAAATCCATACAGTAATTTACATCTCCTGCATGAAGACTCTAATGGAATACAGTCAGTTTTGATCAAATCTAGGAATTAGTGCTTTTTCCGGCCAAAATCAAATATTTTTACAATCTTCCTATTATTATTATTTTTTTTTCTTTTACCAAGTATGGATTTATGTATTAACAATTGAAATAAATAGATTCCTAAGGCTACAGTTTTGCATTCCTCTAAGCCAACTGTATGTAATTAAAGTTAGTAAGTTATGCAAATGTATGAGCTCAAGTAAATTGAGTTGCTTAATGCAGCCTCGTTTGAATGCGTATCTCAAAATTGGGAACTATAATTCTTCACATGTTGTTTCCCACCATCTCTCACCGGTGCAAAAGCTCCGGTGAAATAAATTATTTGTTTTATTTATTAATCAAATTTACATCTTCCGACAATCTTGAATAGGCTGCGGGCAGTGATATAAATACAACAATACATAATAAGAATAACAACAACAACAACAACACAAAAATGTACAATCCAAACTGTTAACCCTTAAGTTCTCGCTGGAGAAGTATCACTTTTAGCTGCTTCTGGAAGTATTCAGAATAAAATAGCAGAGCTGGAAGGGACCTTGAAGGCCTTCTAATGCAACTACTTGCTGAAGCAGGAGACCTTATATCAGTGATGGCGAACCTTTTAGAGGCCGAGTGCCCAAACTGCAACCCAAACCCCACTTATTTATGGCCGGGTGCCAGGTGGGCGTGGCCCACTGGGTAGGCGTGGCTGTGATGGTCATGGCCGACTTGGTGGGTGTGGCCAAGGTAGGTGTGATCACCTCGATGTTGCTCGTGGGGAGGGATGCCTGTGAGAGCTGGGCAGGGTTGGGGGAGATCCAGGGGGGTCTCTGGCAGGTGGGGGTGGTGGGCAGGAGGCTCATCCTGCGGGGTGAGGTGAGGCATGGTGAGGCGAGGCCGGGCAAGGGTGCCATTGTCGCAAGGCAAGGCGAGGCAGGGGCCGGGGCGGCTGCTGCCTGACACCATCAACCCCTCCACACAGAGGCCAGTGAGCGCATGGGGGCCAACGATGTCCGTCAGCAGCCACAGCCTGCCGGCCTCTCGACCGGCACACTCGGGGGCTCCACAGCCAACCGCCAGCAGTTCAGAGAAGCCGCTTCTGAGCTGGATGGCCAGCCAACAGCTGAGGAGGCGATGCAGTGGGTCGTGCCCGGGAAAAGCATGCGAGGCCAGGAGGGATGGGATAGGGAGAGGGAAACCAGCCATGCTGGGATGCATCCGGCCACATGGGATCTCAGCGAGTTAGCAGGCAATTGGTTGAAGAGGGACAGTTGCCATCTCCGGCGCATGGCACGTGTGCCCACAGAAAGGGCTCTGAGTGCCGCCTCTGGCATGCGTGCCATAAGTTCGCCACCACTGCCTTATATCAGTTCCATTTCCAAAAGCACCAGGAGACAAGACAAGAAACAATGGAGGGAAACTAATCAAGGAGTGATCCAAGCTAGAACTAAGAAGAGATTTTCGGACAATTAGCCAGTGGAACAGCTTGCCTTCAGAAGTTGTGGGTGCTCCAACACTGGAGGTTTTTACTAAGAGACTGGAGGACCATTTGTCTGAAATGGCATAGGGTCTCCTGCTTGAGCAGGGGGTTGGACTAGAAGACCTCCAAGGTCCCTTCCAATTCTGTTATTCTATTATTTCAGACAAGGGGCTATCCAGTCTCTTCTTAAACATCTCCAGTGTTGGAGCACACACAACTTCTGGAGGGAAGCCATTCCCGCTGGTTAATCGTTCTCACTGTCACGAAATTTCTCATTATTTCTAGATTGGTTCTCTCCTTGATTAGTCTCCATCCATTGCTTCTTGTCCTGCCTTCATATTGCATTCAAAATCACCTTCAAAAGTTGATGGACAATGAAACTTTGAGGTGGCTGGTCCTTTTATAGAAAAACCGTGCCACCCACTAAAAGCCACCGATCTCTTGAAAAGAGTGGGGGACGCCAGCTGATTCTCCTGGCACCATGTAACCAACCTCAGTGAGAAATTAGATCCTACAGCTCATCCGGTGCCAGGTTATTGAGGGTTTTTATTTATTAAAGCCAGCACTTAAGATTGCACCTGGAAGCCAATGCAGTCTTCCCAAAAATGTTACCAGTCTGCTCTCATTGTGCGACCTCATTTTGCATTGCATGAAGCTTCTGGCTGGTCTTTCAAAGAAGCCTCCTGCAGTAATTCTAGACCAGAGGTAAAAAAAAAAAATACAGCAATAGTCCAGCACAAATTACAAATAGTCCTTGACTTAACAACAGTTCATTTAGTGACCGTTCAAAGTTACAACGGCACTGAAAAAAGTGACTTCTAATTATTTTTTTCACACTTAACGACCGTTGTAGCAATTCCCAGGGTCAAAATTCAGGAGCTTGGCAACTGATTCATATTTACGACGGTTGCCGTGTCCTGGGATCATGCAACCCCTTTTGCAACCTTCTGACAACAAAGTTGTCACTTAAGTATCGTGTGACTAACTTAACAAATGCAATGCTTCACTTAACAACTGTGGCGAGAAAAGTCGTAAAACGGGGCAAAAGTCACTTAACACATGTTTCACTTAGCGACATAAATTTTTGGCTCAGCTGTGGCCGTAATTTGAGGACTACCTGTAATTATTTATTTACTTGTATCGTGCCTTTATTATTTTTACAAATAACTCAGAGCACCTGAAAGCATAAGAAGAATATGTCCCCTTAGTATTAATATCTTATTCTTCTTTTTCCCTGAAAAATACATTTGCAATGATCTTACAAGTGATCCATGCCGACTAAACATTGGGCAAGATCTGTTTAGCTTGTACGTGTTTTAAACTTGCATTTTATATTTTATATTTTGCATTTTATGTCGTGTAGCACGCCTTATTTTAATCATGAGGCTTCTGACACGAATAAGCAAACGCACTAAAAATAAATAAGCTTCTACTGTTGAAAGCAAAATCAATTTACTCCGAGGCTTGGCAATCATTAGTGCATATTTAACAAAGAACCCTTTGTAAGCTAATACAGATCAAAAGTAAGACAATAAAATAAGAAGGAAATATCTTTTCTGAAAGCTTTATAGTAACTTTCAATTCCTATCGGGTGTTATTATTCATTCTTAAGTTCAGAAGTGATAGATAAAATTCCTCAGAGTTAATTAAGGATATTTTAGCAAACCATAATCCTCACGAGACTTTATTTCTCTCTCTTATATCTTTCTACTCCTTTTCCCATGTTCTCTCTTGTTATTTTCTTCAAAGGATTCAGTAAATGAAAACATTATGCATTAAAAAATAAAAATCAGCTCCTTGATCTACTGTGAATTGCAGCAAACTGTGATCCTTACCTAGATGAAAATATTTTTTTTTTACTGTTTTTAGGCCTCGTAAGCTAATGAAAACATGTTTTCCGGGAAAAGCTTTGTAGTTAGTTTAAAAAATCCCAATTTGTATGAAATTATTTATCTGTAAAAATTAACCCTCTTGTTTCTAAAGTATGCTGTCATCAGGGCTAAGTTTTAGGTAGGTAGATGTTAGCTAGATGAAGGTAGCCAACTCATTCTCAAAGGAACACAATATAGGCCAAATCATATCTACTTTTTGGACCTATACCCCACCAATCTCTCTCTCTCTCTCTCTTTTAATTTATATTTGTTGAACTTTTTCATATCATAGTAGCCAACCACAGGGGGAAGAAAACCCATAAAACCAAAAGAAAAAAAAAGGAAGCTTACAAATGGCTTTTGACCGGTCTTCTCAACAGATAATTACAATTTTATTGTCATCTTAAATAATTTATAGGCTTCCTTCACCCTGCTCATTTCGTCTTCATCTTTCTTAGTCTTCAGATCCATCAATCATTGGTTCATTTTTCTTCTTCTTTCAGCAATAAGTCCATCTAAGGATTTTTTTAAAAAAAAATTGTGGTTTTTTTCTTTGTGACCAACAGATCAGTTTTTTCCAGAAATGTTTTACTCTAATGTAGGAATTTCATTTTGCTTCAATCCTTGTGCATAAAAAAAAAACAACAACAAAAAAACATTTTGCTGCAGCTGCCATGCACGGTATCAATTTAGCATGGGGTTCCCCCCCTAATTTAATATCTATAAATCCCAATAAAAAGAGTTCCAGTTTCTTAGTGATATTAATCATTAAAAACCTTTGTGTCATTATGTGAATGTCTAGCTAGAATTTCTCAGCTTTCTCGCACGTTTACCATGCGTGAGAAAAAAAAATCTCCTCATGCTTTTCACATTTTCACCGCTGGTTTTGAAATACTTTTTATGTGTTTTTGATAATTTCCCTGGTGTCTTATACCGACAGCACGTCATGTCGTAGAGGTTCTTTCCTAAATTATAACTGAGTGTCAATTTAATCCCAGTTACCCATATTCTCTCCCTCAAGGAAAACCCTCACGGTGCAAAATATTGGGATTTAGCTTCTGTTTGGTTAGTTGAAGAAAATCAACAGACTTCAAGCTATTGTATATAAACAGCACTGATGATGTTATCTAGTTGGGTAATGAGATGTCTGCAAGAAAACAACCAAGCTCAGAGAGCACCAAGGACCCCACAGTTCTTCTCCTCCTCCTCCTCCTGTCAAAACCTGCTCCATTCTAGCATTGATGATGCTACCTAGTTGGGTCATGAAATGTCTGCAATAAAACAACCAAGCTCAGAGAGCACCTAGGACCCCACAGTTCAAATCTCTGAGCAAACTCACCTCCCTTCCAGCACTGATGATGTTCCCTAGTTGGGTCATGAAATGTCTGTAAGAACACAACCAAGCTCAGAGAGCACCGAGGACCCCACAGTCATTGTCGTCGTCAGCGTCCTCCTCCTCCTCCTCTTCCTCCTCCTCCTCCTCCTCCTCCTCCTCCTCCTCCTCCTCCTCCTCCTCCTCCTCCTCCTCCTCCCTGCAAACCCCACTCCCTTCTAGCACTGATGATATTATTGAGCTGGGAAATGAGATGTCTGCAAGAAAACAACCAAGCTCAGACAGCACCAAGGACCCCCCAGTTTCAACCCTGAGCTGCAAATCTTCTCTCCTCCTATTGAAACTTGATAGGTTTTAGAGAATTTCCTGTAATTTGCTTTTCTGTAAAAAGATTCTGCTGTGAAATTGCACTTTCCCGAAAACGGTTGTACGCATGAAATGAAATAAAATGTTATCTGCAGGGACTATATGAGCCTTTGAGAGAGAAGAATAGTCCCTTCAGCTCATATTTTTTTTTAAGTTTAGACTATTTGTCATAATAAAAACTGAGTTATATAATCCACGGAGTATGAAGTCAGAGTTTAGCTCATCGTAAACCAACTGACTACACTGACTTCTAAAGTCCCTAACTCCGGTTTCTTTTATTAGCTTTCGAAAAATCAAGATAGCAAGCCCATAAAACTGTAGAAAATTTAATTTTAGATGTAGACAATATGGAGATCTGCTCTGCAGAGTGTGTGCCTTGATTTCATTGCCTCTACAGACTTATGACTGCAACCGAGCCCAAAATTTCCATTGATAAGAGAGACATTTGTTAAGTGAGTTTTGCCCCATTTTATGACCTTTCTCAAGTGAGTTGCTGTATTTGTTAAATTAGGAACACGATTGTTAAGTGAATCAAGCTTCCCCCATTGAGTTCGATTGTCAGAAAAGCATAAAAGGGGATCACGTGACCCCAGGACACTGCGACCATCATAAATATAGATCAGTTGCCAAGCTCCTGAATTTTGCTCACGTGACCATGGGGATTCTGCAATGGTCATAAGTGTGAAAAATGGGGATGCTGCAACGGTCACAAGTGTGAAAAATGGGGATGCTGCAATGGTCATAAGTCTGAAAAACGGTCATAACTCAGTTTTTCGGTGCCGTTGTAACTTTGAAGGGTCACTAAATGAACTGCCGTAAGCCGAGGACTATCGGTATATAGAGGCTCATGTTTTATAGTTTAGAATATTTATCATAATTTGAACTGAGGTTTATAGTCCATATGACTTCACTTCTACAAGCTTCTTTCATTAGAGTTTCAGAAATCAAGATAGCCAAGCCGTAAAAATTTGTAAAACTTAAATTTAGATGTAAACAATACCTTAGACGTGCTTTGCGGAGTCCATGGCTTATTTTACCAGTTTTATAGATCTGAGTAAAGGGTCTACGTGTTGTGCTTCTAAAGAGGTTGCTGTGCTGTAAATTGGGTTTCGGTTTTATCGAGAAGCGTTGGGCAGAATTATGATGAACACCCTTTTCACAGAATATAATGAGATGGAGAAAACAGATTGGTAGGTCAATCTTTCTTAGATTGGGAGCTTCAGCCTCCAATTGCTTCAATTTGGACCGATGACAAATGTTTTGCCCTTATTAAGTAAAATGTTTATTAAGTAAAAATGAAGGAGTAAGATTGGGGGCAAAGGGACTGAATAAAAATGGTTCAAAACCTTCTGCTTTTAATTAGAAGTTTTATACAATGTCTACTTTTAGACGACTCATTGGTGTTTAGTTCACCTGTAAGTTAAATACCTTATAATATATATATGATTAGGGGACTGGAGGCTAAAACATATAAGGAACGGTGGCTGGAATTGGGTCTGTCTAGTTTAATGAAGAGAAGGACGAGGGGGGACATGATAGCAGCCTTCCAATATCTCAGGGGCTGCCCCAAAGAAGAGGGAGTCAAGCTATTCTCCAAAGCGCCTGAAGGCAGGACGAAAAGCAATGGATGGAAACTAATCAAGGAGAGAAGCAACCTAGAACCAAGGAGAAATTTCCTGACAGTGAGAACAATTAACCAGTGGAACCACCTGCCTCCAGAAGCTGTGACTGCTCCAACACTGGAAGTTTTTAAGAAGAGACTGGACAGCCATTTGTCTGAAATGGTGTAGGGTTTCCTGCCTGAACAGGGGGTTGGACTAGAAACCAGTGGTTCTTAACCTTTTTGAATGAATCGCCCCCTTGAGCCAATGAGAAAGTTGTCATCGCCCCCTCCCCCAACATAACCTCTCAATCACAACATAGGAAATAATTCTTCAATTAATGCAAACATTTTTTTTCTTTTCTTTAAAATTGTCATCAGGACATATTGATGCAAATAATTTATTTCCAGTCTTTTTTCCCATATCTCCCATATTCTGGCCAATGGCGTGCCACTGTATGGGTAGAGGCTGCTGCGCAACGCGCATGAAGATAAGCGATGCGTCTTCACCTATGTACGGCATTCTGTACTGAAGCGAGCTGGAGGAACCTTTGAAAACACAATTCAATCCATTAATAGCGAGCGATCTGATGTTTTTGTACGACAGATATACAGCCATTCAAGTCTCAAAAGTGTCCCCAAAACTTCTAGCTCCATCGCCCCCATATCGCCCCCTTTTCGTTCCTTTGCCCCCGCGTCACCCCTTTTTGTTCCATCCCCCCCCTGAAAAATGAAATCGCCCCCTGGGGGGCAATATCGCCCAGGTTAAGAACCACTGGACTAGATGACCTCCAAGGTCCCTTCCAACTTTATCGGCATTATTATTATTATTATTATTATATGTATAAGGTTACCAGTTTATCCGTGTGCCACAGTCCCACTACCAAAGGTGAATCCAGATAGTCCTTGAGTTATGACCACAACTGAGCCCAAAATTTCTGTTGCTAAGTGAGACATTGTTTAAGTGAATTTAGCCTCATTTTACGACCTTTCTTGTCATATTCGTTAAGCGAATCGCTGCAGTTTCTTAAGTTAGTAATGCAGTTGTTAAGTGAATCTGGCTTGGCTTGGCTGGTCCGAAGGTCCCAAAAAGGGATCACATGACCCCGGGACACTGCAACCGTCATAAATATGAGTCAGTTGCAAATGGGGATGCCGCAACGGTCGTAAGTTTAAGAAACGAGCCTAAGTCACTTTTTTCATTGTCGTTATAATAATAATAATAAAAAAAATTGGAAGGGACCTTGGAGGTCATCTAGTCCAACCCCTTGCTCAGGCAGGAAACCCTATACCATTTCAGACAAATGGCTGTTCAGTCTCTTCTTAAAAAATTCCAGTGTTGGAGCATTCACAGCGTCTGGAGGCAGGTTGTTTCACTGGTTAATTGTTCTAACTGTCAAGGAGTTTCTCCTTAGTTCTAGGTTGCTTCTCTCCTTGATTAGTTTCCATCCGTTGCTTCTTGTCCTGCCTTCAGGCGCCTTGGAGAATAGCTTGACTCCCTCTTCTTTGGGGCAGCCCCCGAGATATTGGAAGACTGCTATCCTGTCCCCCCTCGTCCTTCTCTTCATTAAACTAGAATTACATTGTAATTTCGAATGGTCATTAAACAAATGTATAAGTCAAGGAACTATCTGTGTACACCTACAATAGTGAAACCAGGGTGAGTATAACTGGGGCTCTGAAACCCTGCTTTAAATGGTGTTTACATGGTGCTTTAACATATACATCAATCCAAGAAAGATGTAACTCTTCACTCTAATTCTATTGCTGTCCTGTTTCTCCTTTCCAGCATCTCCCTGGGTGGACAAGAGTCAAACGCAGAACAAGATCGATCTGTATGATGTCCGTAGAAGACCCTGGTAAGTCACACCTGCATGTTGGTGGGACTCAGCTCTCCTTCGTTCTCCTTTCCTCCTTGTCTGTAAATTGAAAGCATCCATGCAGCTTCCCTTATCTTTCCTTCAGCGTTAAGTCACAGATTTAAATAGGAGCCAACCGTGTGCTGCAGCTGCCAAAAAAGCCAACACAGTGCTAGGCTGCATTAACAGAGGGATAGAATCAAGATCACGTCAAGTGTTAATACCACTTTACAAGGCCTTGGTAAGGCCACACTTGGAATCCTGCATCCAGTTTTGGTCACCATGAAGTAAAAAAGATATTGAGACTCTAGAAAGAGTGCAGAGAAGAACAACAAAGATGATCAGGGGACTGGAGGCTAAAACATATAAGGAATGATTGCTGGAATTGGGTATGTCTAGTTTAACGAAGAGAAGGACGAGGGGGGACAGGATAGCAGTGTTCCAATATCTCAGGGGCTGCCCCAAAGACGTGGGAGTCAAGCTATTCTCCAAAGCGCCTGAAGGCAGGACAAAAAGCAATGGATGGAAACTAATCAAGGAGAGAAGCAGTCTTAGAACAGGATAAACTTCCTGACAGTTAGAACAATTAACCAGTGGAACAACCTGCCTCCAGAAGCAGTGAATGCTCCAACACTGGAAGTTTTTAAGAAGAAACTGGACAGCCATTTGTCCCAAATGGTATAGGGTTTCCTGCCTGAGCAGGGGGTTGGACTAGATGACCTCCAAGGTCACTTCCAACTTTATCACTATTATTATTATGATAGATATCTATGGAGATGCTCAGTCTATCCAGGTACTTTTTTTTTTTCCTACGAGGCAACTGGACTTCCCTGTTTTTCTTTGAAGAGGTCTTCTCCAGCTCGGACTGCCCTTCCCCATGGCAGAAGCTTAAGAAGCTTCTTGGATGAGAAGCGAAATGTCTTCAAGAGAAATGAGAAAGTCCAGTTGCCTCGTGAAAGAAAAAAAAAAAGCACCTTTGGGATTAAGCCACAGAGTTTCTGATACAAAAAGTTTCTCTTTAATGTGTTCATCTATACAAGCTGATCCAGCACCAAGTAATAGGACAGTTGTCCATCAGATGTGCGTGGCTTCGTTGTGTTTATGACATTCGTTCATTCATTCATTTATTCGTTCATTCATTTATTCGTTCATTCATTCATTCATTCATTCATTCAATTAATTAATTAATTTATTTTGCTAGTGCTTGAAGGGTTCAAACATATGGTTCAAAATAAGAGCATTTGTTGTTGTTGTTAGTTGCGAAGTCGTGTCTGACCCATCGCGACCCCATGGACCACGTTCCTTCAGGCCTTCCTGTCCTCTACCATCTTCTGGAGTCCACTTTAGCTCACACCTCCTGCTTCAGTGACTCCATCCAGCCACCTCCTTCTCTGTCATCCCCTTCTTCTCTTGCCCTCCAACTTTCCCAGCATTAGGCTCTTCTCCAGTGAGTCCTTCCTTCTCATTAGGTGGCCAAAGGACTTGAGTTTCAACTTCAGGATCTGGCCTTCTAAAGAGCAGTCAGGGTTGATCTCCTCTAGGACTGACCAATAAGAGACTAGGTATTGATATATAAAATGTTCAGAAAGAAGGTTTTGATGAAGCTGAGGACTAAAATCACACACATCTACGCACTTTCGTTTGATTTTGATTATGTAGTTTGGACAAATGTTCCACCTGGCAGGTAAACCTTTGTAGTAACTTAAGGCTCGATTTATAAAATCATCACCACCTTTAATCAGAAGCACCTTTAAAAATGCTCAGTTCTGATATTGCAAAGATAGCTTGTATGTGGGTGAATCCATGAACTTTCTGATAGCTTTCCTGTGTCCAGGAAATGATAGATAGATGATAGACAGATTTAAAATTCTGATAGATAGATAGATAGATAGATAGATAGATAGATAGATAGATAGATAGTTAATAGATTTAAAATTCTGCATAGATACATATAGATACATTTAAAATGATATATAGGTAGGTAGGTAGGTAGGTAGGTAGGTAGATAGATAGATAGATAGATAGATAGATAGATAGATAGATAGTTAATAGATTTAAAATTCTGCATAGATACATATAGATACATTTAAAATGATAGGTAGGTAGGTAGGTAGATAGATAGATAGATAGATAGATAGATAGATAGATAGATAGATAGATAGATAGATAGACAGATAGATTTAAACTTCTGGCTGGCTGGCTGGATAGATAGAAAACAGATTTAAAATTCTGCATAGATACATATAGATACATTTAAAATTATAGATAGATAGACAGACAGACACGCAGACAGACAGGTAGATTTGAAATATAGATTTAAAATTCTTGATAAATGGATATAGATACATAGAGAGAAAGATAGAGAGATAATTGATAGATAAATTGATAGATGATGATGATGATGATGATGATGATGAGAGAGAGATGGAAGGATAGCAACTGAGAGATAGATAGATTGATATATATAGAGAGATGATAGATCGATAGACAGACACAGACAGACAGACAGACAATAGAAAGATTTAAAATTCTGAAAGGCCATTCCAGAAGTCAGTTTTCTCTAAGCACGGATACTTTAAAAATCACAGAGAAGGAGAATTTGATCAAGAATTATTGCACGCGATAAAATGAAAATAAAGAACCCTTTAATTAAAATATCAAATAAACCAATAAAACCAGGCGCTCGAATTAACCAAATGTTGACTCGGGAACGCCTCTGTTGTTTTCAGATGTCTTAATTAAAGGAGGAACGAGTTGCTTTGAAGTTTGGGAAATGGAACCGTGGGAGCAAAAAGGTAGTGGGGTTTTTATTTCATTTTACTTTTTGCCTCCTTCCTCCCCTGCTCTCCCCCCCCACTTTCAGATTTTCTATTAGCAGGAGCGAAGCAATTTAGATTGAAGATGGAACCGGGGCGAGAACCTTTTCAGAGAGCTGTTTTCCCCATTCTCAAAGCCACCCCCCCTGTGGGATTGTTAATTCGTCCATCCAGCCAGCCAGCCAGAGATTGGAACAAAACTCAGGGTCCTAATCAAAGATCTTGTGCATCACATCCACCCACCGAATGCCAGGTTCAGCTTTTGGACCCAGACACCACGTCAATTCATTTTCTCTTTATGAAACCTTTTGTCTTGTTTTGCGGAGCTTGGAACGTGGTGCAGCAAAGTGCTTTCTGAGGTTGTGCAACTCAGCGTTGTTCGGACAGGCGTCAGGCAAATAGAAATGAGTTGTTGTTTTTTTTTCATGAGTTTCCTGGTGGCTTGCAAAGAAGTCTCCTGTGATTCTCCTTGAGGGATCAGATGCTAAGGAAGGGGTTTTTTTAAAGAAACGTCTGACCTTTCCTATCACCTGTCTTTTCATTTCAGGTATATCCAAGGCGCTGCCTCTCCAAAAGATATGCTGATCCTCGTTGATGCGTAAGTGCCCCAAAGGTTAAGCATTTCAAATATTTACAGCGATGGGTATGAAAATGTTTAAAAAATGGGAAGGAAGATAACGCTTCTCATGAGATGGGAGACCGTATCAATGGGATGAATATATAAATGATACTCGCTTTGATAACCTTTTGAAATGCAATAGGATGAAAACATACTAGTATCGCTCGCTGCTCTTCCTAAAGAAAGGGCTTGAAATCCCAAAGCACCTTCTAAGGATGTGAATTTTAAAGGAGCATCAGCAAAGGAGGGAGGGAGGGAGGGAGGAGACAGACAGGGAAGTGAGGGAGGGAGGGAGGAGACAGATGGAGGCAGGGAGGGAGGGAGGAAGGAAGGGAAGGAAGGAAGGAAGGAAGGAAGGAGACAGACAGGGGAGGGAGGGAGGGAGGGAGGGAGGAAGGAAGGAAAGGAAGGAAGGAGACAGACAGGAAGGATGGAGGGAGGCAGGGAGGAAGAAAAGAAGAAAGAAAGGAGACAGACAGGGGAGGGAGGGAGGGAGGAAGGAAGGGAGGGAGGGAGGGAGGAAAGAAGGAGACATTCAGGAAGGAAGGAGGGAGGGAGGTAGGAAGGGAAGGAGGGAGGGAGGAAGGAAGGAAGGAAAGGAAGGAAAGAGACAGACAGGGGAGGGAGGAAGGAAGGAGACAGACAGGAAGGATGGAGGGAGGGAGGGAGGGAGGAAGAAAAGAAGAAAGAAAGGAGAGACGGGAGGGAGGGAAGAAGGAAGGGAAGGAGGGAGGGAGGAAGGAAAGAAGGGGGAGGGAAGGAAGGAGACATTTAGGAAGGAAGGAGGGAGGGAGGAAGGAAGGGAAGGAGGGAGGGTGGAAGGAAAGAAGGAAGGAGACATTCAGGAAAGAGGGAGGAAGTGAGGAAGGAAGGAGACAGGCAGGGGGAGGGAGGGAGGGAGGAAGGAAGGAAGGAAGGAAGGAAGGAAGGAAGGAAGGAAGGAAGGGATAAGACTGCAAGTCAGAACTGGCCCAGCACTGCTGTAAAGAGCCAGAAGAACACATGAGATGTCCATTGATGGTCAGTGATAACTATAGATCCCCCCCCCTTTGGCTTCTTCTCTTTGGTAGAAGTGGGAGCGTCAGTGGGTTGACCCTGAAGTTGATCCGGACGTCTGTCATTGAAATGTTGGAAACCTTGTCAGACGATGACTTTGTGAACGTGGTTTCCGTGAGTACCCCTCTCTTTTTGTCACCCAGAAGTGGGGAGGTTGGGTCTGAAGAAGATTGCGCAACAATTACCCCATACTCAACCAACTTTCTGTTGTCTCTTGTTATGTTGTTACTTGTCCTTTTGGTCACTTCTTTAATTATATGGCTGAAATGCTTAAGGGATGCCCTCAGTTCGAAAAGTAGGAGCTCCTGGAGAGCAAATAGCAGACAAGGAAAGCAGAGATGGGTGTAGTGTAGATCAAAATGCATCTTCACATGATATAAATGTCGTACTCTATTCTTCTTTGATCCTTCCTTCCTTCCCTCCCTCCCTCCCTTCTTTCTTTCTTTCTTTCTTTCTCTTTCTTTCTTTCTTTCTTTCTTTCTTTCTTTCTTTCTCTCTCTCTCTCTTTCTCTCTCTCTCCTTCCTTCCTTTCCTTCCTTACTTCATTCCTTCCTCTTTCTTTCTTTCTTTCTTTCTTTCTTTCTTTCTTTCTTTCTTTCTTTCTTTCTTCTTTCCTTCCTCTCACTGTCTTCCTTCCTTCCTTCCTTCCTTCCTTCCTTCCTTCCTTCCTTCCTTCCTTCCTTCCTTCCTTCCTTTCTTCCTTCCTTCCTTTTGCCAGATTACTTTGATTACTTGAAAGCTTTCTGGCTCCATTCTCAAATGGTTTTCAGGGAAAGAATTTGGCATTGAAAACAATTTATGACTTCTGCATAAATGAAATGTGTTAATGAAATTTGTTAATCTCTCTCTCTCTCTCCCTCTCTCTCTGTCTCTGTCTCTCCCTCTCCTCCTTCTGTGCATTCATTCTGCACTGAAAATAGCCCTTGTATTTTCAGTTGCTTTCCCTGCCTCCCACCTTGCCCATCTTAAGAGCTGCTATGACTAATGCTTTTTTGAAATTCTACTTTACCATGGACGCTGCTCTAGAGGCCATGTTTAACAGATAGGAAATGAACAATGCACGGCTCTGTTTGCTGTGTTTTTCTATACTTCCTTCTCCATAAAGCCAGTTTGGTCCAGTGGTTAAGGCCCAAGGCTAAAAAAGTGGGGACCATGAATTCTAGTCCCACCTTAGCCATGAAAAAAAGTTGGGTGACTTTGAGACACTCACGAGGAGACGCTGAGTTCTATCAAAATCATGTCGAATATTAATATCGCTTTACAAAGCCTTGGTAAGGCCACACTTGGAATACTGCATCCAGTTTTGGTCACCACGATGTAAAAAAGATGCTGAGACTCTAGAAAGAGTGCAGAGAAGAGCAACAAAGATGATCAGGGGACTGGAGGCTAAAACATACAAGGAACAGTTGTTGGAATTGGGTATGTCTAGTTTAACGAAGAAAAGGACGAGGGGGACATGATAGCAGTCTTCTAATATCTCAGGGGCTGCCCCAAAGAAGAGGCAGTCAAGCTATTCTCCAAAGTGCCTGAAGGCAGGACAAGAAGCAACGGATGGAAACTAATCAAGGAGAGAAGCAACCTAGAACTAAGGAGAAACTTCCTGACAGTTAGAACAATTAACCAGTGGAACAACCTGCCTCTAGAAGCGGTGAATGCTCCAACACTGGACGTTTTTAAGAAGAGACTGGACAGCCATTTGTCTGAAATGGAATAGAGTTTCCTGCCTGAGCAGGGGGGTGGACTAGAAGACCTCCAAGGTCCCTTCCAACTTTATTATTATTATTATTATTAGTAGTAGTAGTAGTAGTAGTATTAGTAGTAGTAGTAGTAGTAGTAGTAGTAGTTTTCCTGCCTTACCAAGGAAAAACACCTGGGTGACTTTGGGCCAGTCACTTTCTTTCAGCCCACCCCACAGGGTTGTTGTTGTGGGGAAAATAGGAGAAGGAAGATGTTTTAGATATGTTTGCTGTCTTGGGTTATTTGTAAACAATAAAGGCAGGCTATAAATATATAAGCAAACAAACAGTTGGAAAGAAGAGAGGATGACAATTAAACAGAACCCGTAGCTCTGATCTGGCATAGCCTAATTATTAAAATTATATACACAACAAACTACTTTGGATTGAGTTGGCCAAAAAATTTCGGATGAGGATTACCTGCAGCTGAACTCTTTCTCCAGGTGTTTGAAGAACAGAAGCATCTATGGAGATGCTCAGTCATCCAGGGTCATGGCTATCCCAAAGGTCCTTTTTCAAAAGGCAAATGGACTTCCTTGGTTTTTCCCTGAGGACTTTTCACTTCTCAATCAATCAGAATAGAGCTGGAAGGGACCTTGAAGGTCTTCTAGTCCAACGCCCTGCTCAAGCAGAAGACCCTATACTAGGGGTAGGCAACCTTGGCTCTTTTATGACTCGTGGACTTCAATTCCCAGAATTCCTGAGCCAGCATGGGGGAACTGTGGCCCTTCATGATTTGTGGACTTCAACTCCCAGAATTCCTGAGCCAGCATGGCTCAGCTTGGAAACCATTCCCTTTCCCCTCAGCGTGGCTGGCTCAGGAATTCTGGGAGTTGAAGTCCATGAGTCATAAAAGAGCCAAGGTTGCCTACCCCTGTCCTATAGAATGAGTGGCTGTCCAATCTCTCCTTAAAAACCTCCAGTGATGGAGTACCCACAACTTCCGAAGGCAGCTTCTATTCCACTGGTTGATTTTGTTCTCACTTCCAGGTTTCCCCTTAATTCTAGGTTGCTTCAGAAGCTTCTTCGGTGAGAAGCGAAACGTCTTCAAGGAAAAACAAAGTCCAGTTGCCTTTTGAAAAAGCATTTTTTTGGGAAGAACAGAAGCCATTTTCTGGCTGTGAAAGACGTGCTAAATTTGAGCCATGCTACCAGTGTCTTTTTAAAGAATTACCCCTTTTTAAGAATTAGCCCTTAGATTCTGTTCTTGAATGCAAGGAGACGAAAAATAAATCTGGGAATAGTTGCAAGGAATAATGTCTTGGCATTAGATTTGTTTCAGGGCTGCCCATGTAATATGTATAGATACATCTGGGCCATCAAGCTGCACCAACAGATCTCCCTAGAATGGAAAATGAGTTTTGGCAAGATCTGATTAGATTGGCATCAAACCGGCTATATATTTTCAAATTTCCGTATTCCCCAAACAACACTGCGATGTAGCAGTATGCTGGTTTTGAATTAAAGAGGTGGAATTACCTCTTTTTTTTTTATCAGCGTTCTGCATTTAAAAGTGTTACAGATTCAAAGAAAATTGGTTGCTTCTAAATGGCTTATATTTGCTTTCCTCCCTCTCTCTTTTCATATGTTGCAGCAATAAAACGTTAAGAATGGAATGACTCTCCTACAAACAGAGGTCCCCATAATAGATCATTATTAAATTAGAATGCATTTATAATTTTAAAAAAAGAATTTCAATTCCTTTTTGTCTGAAATGGTACAGGATTGGTTGGACTAGAAGAACTTCAAGGTCACTTCCAACTCTGTTATTCTGTTAATTTAAAATTTTAAATAATTGAGTAATTGTAATTACAATTGCAGGAAAATCGATTGTATACGATGATATTCTTTAACACTTTAGGTGGCACCAATGCTTCAGATGGGGTTTACAGTATTTACAAGATAGATAGAGATAGAGATAGAGATAGAGATAGAGATAGAGATAGAGAGACAGACAGACAGATAGATAGATGATAGATAAATGATAGAAGACAGACAGACAGAAAGAAAGATAGATATATAGATAGACAGATAGAGATGGATGGATGGATGGATGAATGGATGGATGGATAGATAGATAGATGATAGATAGATGATAGAAGACAAGATAGATAGATAGATAGACAGATAGATGGATGGATGGTGGATGGATGATAGAAGACAAGATAGATAAATAGATGATAGATAGATGGATATATAGACAGATGGACGGACAGACAGACAGACAGACAGATAAATTTCAGTCCTATCTCAATTACCAAGGTGGAAAATTATGCAAAGGAGTAATTGGATTTAAGTCCAAACAATGATACTTTTCAGGTAAACAAACAATATTTGGTTGTAGGTGAAATGTGGGCTGTTGTTTCTCAGCTCCTTGCATTCTAACTTTCATAGTGTCTGTCATTGTTTTCTTTAATTCTGTTTGCTAACTAAAATCGCTCATTGACATGGGTGATCACACAAAGCCGATCAACAAAGAAATATTTGACTTTTGGTTGGCAAATGCACAGATATCTTTGCTCAATGGACGATGGTTTGCAAAAGTTTCCTGCTTCAATATGCAGGGCTGATACATTAATGCATCGGTTAACTTTGATGTTAATCCAGTAGGTTTATCTGTTATTTGTCAGAAAACCAGATTTGTTTTGTTAGGTTCTCAAGCCATCCATCAACCTCCATGCAGATCATTGATGGATCACTCACCCTAAATAGTAGATGTAAGCAAATAAACTATAGGGAGGAAGCAGTTTGGTTCATTTGCTATCATGATCCAAATCTACTGGTAGATGATCTAAAGCAGGGGTAGTCAACCTTGGCTCTTTTATGACTCGTGGACTTCAACTCCCAGAATTCCTGAGCCAGCTGGCTCAGGAATTCTGGGAATTGAAGTCCACGAGTCATAAAAGAGCCAAGGTTGACTACCCCTGATCTAAAGAATTGCATAGCTGGTTTTCCAGTCAGATCAGTGACTGAATTTAATCAGCTTTTTTCCTTTCCCCCCCCTAAACATTGCATGCTTACCCATAGGGCATGACTTGTGTTTTTTTCTTTTGTAACTTGGAAAGTTCTGTTCTGTTCTGTTCTGTTCTGTTCTGTTCTGTTTGCCTAAGTCTCCAGAGGGAAGAAGACATTCTAAAGTACTGGTGGAAACAGCCTGGTCTAAACATTTATATCCTGCAAAAGAATGCTGAGCTCCACTTTAAGAACAACCTGATGTCTATCAATCGCTTAATTTGTGATCTAATTTGCCAAATGACTTTCTCTTGTTACCTCCTCTGCTTTATTGACTGGTCTCCTCTCTCTCTCTCTCTCTCAGTTCAATGATAAAGCTCAAAACGTCAGTTGTTTCAACCATCTGGTACAAGCTAACGTGAGGAATAAGAAAAAGTTGAAGGAAGCGGTCTACAAAATCCAAGCAAAAGGCATCACCGATTACAAAAAGGGGTTCAGCTACGCTTTTGAGCAGCTACTCAATGTAAGAGCTGGAAAGTGGCCTCTTTGAGCTTATTCAACTGGGGGTTCGTTCCTGTACTATATATAAATGCATGGCTAAATAAGGACCCATTTATTTTTTAAGCAGGAGGCAGAATTCTAACCTCATTTTTTTTCAACAGCTGGGTTGACCTGTGGTGGTGGTACAGTTCATATGTGTTTAACATGATTTGTACAGTAAAGATGTGGGTTAAGCCAGGAGAAAGAAAGAAAGAAAGAAAGAGAGAGAGAGAGAGAGAAAGAAAGAAAGAAAGAAAGAAAGAAAGAAAGGAGAGAAAAGAAGGTGGAGGGAGGGAGAGAGGAAGGAAGGAAAAAAGGAAGGAAGGAAGGATGGAGGGAGGGAAGGAAGGAGGGAGGAGGGAGAAAAGAAAGGAAGGAGAGAAAGGAAGATAGAGGGAGGGAGGGAGAGAGGAAGGAAGGAAGGAAGAACAGGGAAGGAAGGAGGGAGGGAAGGAAGGAAGGACGGAGGGAGAAAGAAAGGAAGGAAGGAAGGAAGGAAAGAAAGAAAGAAAGAAAAAAAGGAGAGAAAGGAAGATGGAGGGAGGGAGGAAGGAAGGAAAAAAGGAAGGAAGAACAGGGAAGGAAGGATGGAGGTAGGGAAGGAAGGAGGGAGGGAGGGAGAAAAAAGAAAGAAAGAATGAAAGAAAGCAGAGAAAGGAAGATGGAGGGAGGGAGGGAGAGAGGAAGGAAGGAAGGAAGGAAGGAAGGAAGGAAGAACAGAGGGAAGGACGGAAGGATGGAGAGAGGAAGGAAGGAGGAAAGGAAGGAGAGGGAGGGAGAAAAAAGAAAGAAAGAAAGAAAGAAAAAGAAAGAAAGAAAAAAGAAAAGAAAAGAAAAAAAAGAAAAAAAAAGAAAACCTCCTTGGGTTTTTTGGGGGGCTCCTAGAAGATTGTCTTAGGGCACCTCAAGGAGACACCCAGGCTTTCTTTTATTTATTCATTTAAGTATTTTATATAGTTGCCCCTCTCACCACATTGTGATCAAACTGTCAGGTGAGGGAATCATGAACGACTCGAGTTATTACAGAGCAGGTTCTTAATTGTTGCTTGCCTATAGACAGGAATCTTGCCGGACTAAAGCACAAATCTGCATACTTATTAGACGTACGTGATAAGAGTCTATATATAGTTGCCCATCTCACCACAATGCGGTCAAACTATCAAATAACTTAAGTTATTCCAGAGCAGTTTCTTTATTGTTGCTTGCCTGTAGACAGGAATCTTGCCGGACTAAAGCACAAATCTGCAAAGCTATTAGATATACCCCATAAGAGGTTAGGGAAGGTCCATCCTGCCTCTCTTTCTGCATATCAAATATATGAACTGCATTGTTGCTCCTTTGGAAGATTTCATACCTTCTGCCACTCTGTAGTAATTTCACCACACTCATCTCTTGCCTCCTCTTTCCTACCCAGTGCTTCCCCACACTTTCTTCTCAGTCTCTACTTTCCCTTTCCTAATTTATTCTCTCCTATCCTATGTTCTACTTCTGCCACCTCTTCTGTTTCTACCCGCTGTTCTCTCTTCTCTGCTTTCCAACCCATCTCTGGCTTTTTAAGGCATGAAAGCTGCACTATATATTTTTAACCAGTAGAGGGGGCGATCATACTGGAAAAGAGACAGCAGTGCCACAGTGCCCTCTAGTGATAAGGAAATGAATTAGCATGGATTGACTAGCACTGATGATGTTACCTAGTTCGACTAATGGAATATCTGCAAGAAAACAACCAACCTCAGAAAACACCATGGACCCCTCAAAGAAATAAATTCCTAGTAAGAAAAAAACAACACAATTTCATCTGAGTATTAATTTTTAAAACTCTGAGTCATGAGAAATTTTTACAGCAGCTTGAAGACACTGAATTAAAGTTGCATTGCATGTTATTATAAAGTTATAATAAAACTATGCCTCTGTCCATTCTAGAAAAGATATGTGGAGTAGTTTGTGGTCAGATACAATAACCAGAATATGTAAGAATTACTAATAGAAAATAGCAAAAAATAATAATAATCATAGATCAGGTCATGTGACAACAGAACACTGCAGGTGCCTAGCTCCCCAAATAAGATCTTGTGATCGTGGGTCTGTGTGTGCCACTGACACTCTGGAAGTGGTCGTAAGTACCCTTGGGGGGTTCTGTTGTAATTTTGAACATCCACTAAGTGACCAGTCATTAAGTGAGGACAGGCTTCATTAAGTTCAGAAGCTCTTTTGAGTCATCCCGATGTGTCCAAAGCAAATAAAGAATATTGCTTTCCCAATAGATGGTTGGGGAAAAATCAGTATTTTTAATAAAGCCATTTTAAAAGCTCTTCTTCTTCTTCTTCTTCTTCTTCTTCTTCTTCTTCTTCTTCTTCTTCTTCTTCTTCTTCTTCTTCTTCTTCTTCTTCTTCTTCTTCTTCTCCTTCTCCTTCTCCTTCTCCTTCTCCTTCTTCTTCTTCTTCTTCTACATCTGTTATTGGACATTGATGATCCTGTTTTTATCAGCAGCCACACAAAAAAGTGCTGCTGAGTTTTGATCAAACTAGTCCCTTAGATTTTGAAGCCATGATGTTCTTCTTCTGCCTGGACCTCGTTTGCCTTCAATCTTTCCCTGGAGGATTAAATGGAGTATGCTGTATTTTTCTGGGTGTCGCATCACATGTTCGAAATAGTCTAACTTTCGTTTTTAATTGTTTTGATGATTTCCCTTGGCTTTCCCAGGCAGCTTATCCCCTCCTCATTTCTGATCTTGTCAACCCAGCTTATACGTAACAGCCATATAAAAAGCAGATGGAGTTTTTAAAAGGAATACGGTGAGTGGTGGGTTACTTCCCACTGTCACAATAACAACAACAAAAAATAATCGCTTTCCTGCAGCAGTTCCATTTAATTTTAACGAAGTTCGGTGGAGGAAGATGTTACATTTAGGCCCACTTGTGATTTCAGATGCAAGAGTTTTAATCTTGCTTTCATTTTTCTTCCTCTGTTTCTTAAGCTCTCCATGGACCTCAGTAGACTTTCCTGCTCTTTTGAAAATTCTGCCCCCCCCATGAAAAAGGGGATTTTAGAAATAAAGCTTCTAAGCAAGGAATTTTAATCTTCCCTCCCTAATGGGGAGTGTTTGTGGGCTTGACAAACTCTGGCTAATTTCAGCTATAATTGGGTAAACCTGCAACCTTTTGATTTAAAGTTGATTTATGGGGTGGCTGGTTGCCACTGGTCAGAATTAAGGTTACGTATGTGGCAGTGTTAGAGTGACCTGCTAAACTGTGATTAATGCCAAAATTATATCAGGTTTGGCTAGCAAACACTTGCTTAGCATCTCCAAAAGACTCTCTAGAATTGTACTAGGAGCACCAGTATAAACCAGTGCTTCTTTGTCATTTACTGTCCAAAATTAGGATGCTTCCAAGTTTGTTATCCTCTCTACAAGGCTTTGAAAAACCTGCATTTTCCTGGAAAATAATAGGACACCAGATGTTCAGAAGCTCCTTTTAGAATTAGAAAAAGAACTATTGCACAGTCTCTGGGGTAAATGGTAGACTGGTGTTGTGGGAGGGAGGGGCTGCTTCTGCAAAAAGGCAGGGGAGGGTCCCAATGGTGCTTTTTCAGGAGGCAACTGGACTTTCTTGTTTTTCTTCGCTGCTCATTCCAGAAGCTTCTTCAGCTCTGACTGGTTGATGGGGAAAGGAAAGATTTATATTCCTTTCAGATAGCTGGTTGTATGCATTCTTTTAGAGCAGGGGGTCTTCAAACTTGGCCCTTTTATGACTTGTGGACTTCAACTCCCAGAATTCCTCAGCCAGCCTCCATTTTGTTTGTTAGATTTAAGACAGGGGTCTTCAAACTTGGCCCTTTTATGACTTGTGGACTTCAACTCCCAGAATTCCTCAGCCAGCCTCCATTTTCTTTGTTAGATTTAAGACAGGGGTCTTCAAACTTGGCCCTTTTATGACTTGTGGACTTCAACTCCCAGAATTCCTCAGCCAGTGTGTAATTTAATGGTAATTCAATATTCAGTTCCTAAATCTTTATTTGACCAATAAGCATTTTCAAGATATTACTTAAATTGGTTATCAGTGGAGATATGCAGTTACATGCTGCAAAAAAGTTCTTTGCTTTTATTAAATATCTGAAATACAGTTCCTTTACTTAAACCACGGCAATTATTCACAGGTTGTATCTTTCATAAATTATTTTATTTATTCATGGCTATATGGAGTTTTCGGTATCATCACAGAATCTGAAATAGGAGCAGGTTTGATCATGGGTAATTTATAACTTTTATGAAGCATTTTTTTTAAAAAAAGTTTACACTGTCAGATTTCCAAAGCAACAAGAATCTGTGTTGGATCCTGTGTGAATGTTTTTATTTCTACATAAATGTTTTATTTCTGAGTGAAGATCCTATTGCTAGTTTTATTAACCTAGGGAGAGTGTTTGAAAAAAAAAGATGGATAGATAAATAACTTAAAATATTTAAGACTCAATCAATATTGAAGACTCATTCAATTTAATAATCTTAGTCTCATCAAATTAAAAACTTAATTTTGGTGTATTGACATTTTTGTAGTACCATAAAGAAATGATTGTTTAGAATGGGCTTAGTTATTGAATAAGTGAGTGAATTCCAATTTTATTTATACATGACATTCATATCCTGTCTTTTCTCTGTGAAGTTAGTTTGCCAATCTTTATGTGAATAGCAGGAAGAAATTATGAATGAAGGCAAATATATGTGTCCCAGGATAATGATGTGAGATCAAATTTGGTCACCATGCTTTGGACTGTTCTATGAGTCATATTTATGCCCTCAGCTCTTAAGTATTTGATAAGCTGGTGGTAATTTAGTACGCCTGTTAACTGACAAAGGGCCCAGTCCCAGGCTTCAATCATTTCCCTGACTATTTTTGTACCTGCTCGGCCAACAATCTTAGTAGCTGCAAAATTGAATGTATGTCTCCTGACTACATTTTCATCTATTCTAGAATAGTCAGAGTGTCTTCAGAGCTAACTGCAACAAAATTATAATGTTGTTTACTGATGGAGGTGAAGAAAAAGCTCAGGAGATATTTGAGAAATACAATAAGGACAAGAAGGTAAGATCCTTTGGTAAAAATATATCGATATTTACTTTCTCTAAAATCATTTGCTATTTTTTTAAAAAAAAAGTCAAGAAGGTGATGCAAATGTGTAACATGTGTGAACTTAGGTCAGTGCATAAAAAGGAATGAGCAGTGGAATTTTAAACAAATAGCTTTGCTCTATTTTAAAGTAATATTTTCATTTTCATATTGATGTAATATTGAATATATTTTAGGCAATGATTAAAAAAAAGAAATGTGATAATTTAAGAAGATAACAGAAACTATGTCACAGCTGGGATAGCGCCAGGTTGACCATCTGGGCTC
This sequence comes from Crotalus tigris, assembly GCF_016545835.1. NCBI lineage: Eukaryota > Metazoa > Chordata > Lepidosauria > Squamata > Viperidae > Crotalus > Crotalus tigris. The sequence continues at coordinate 668,335 of NW_024097056.1, forward strand.
AGAAGCTAAGCAGGATCAGGCCTGGTTAGTATTTGGATGAGAGAACTTTCTGGAAATGCCAAAGCTGTACTACAGTGGGAAATTGAAAACCATTCTGGAAGAAGGCTGAGGTCAACTTAAAATTGTTGCCAAGGAAACTGGATGGATGTGCCTATGAGTCACCAGGGTTTGAAATTCTAGTATCTCTTGACTTTCAAAAGATTGAAATAGAGCTCAATCACACCATTTTGGGTTCTCTGATCCACGCTAACAATACTGTATCTTCACTCAACACCATCTTCACCACCCCACCTTTGCAAATGTTGTTAATATGGTGGCAAGATCCCTAGCTCAGTGGTTCTCAACCTTTTTAATGCTGCGACCCCCCAACCGGTCGTAAGTCGAGGACTACTCAACCGGTCGTAAGTTGAGGACTACTCAACTGGTGCAGCACCGTTTGCAGAATGGGACTTTTGGCGGGCTCGGCAGGGCAGAGACAGCCTGGACCATTCCTATTGGCTTTGGAAAGCCAATAGAATTAGACTCTATTCAAGAGAGTCTATTCTATTGGCTTTCAAAAGCCAATAGAATAAAAGGGAGTAGCACAGCTAAGGAAAAGCGGGAAAAAATGGCGGACTGCGTTGTTTGGCGACCCCCGTGAAATGGTCGTTCGACCCCAAATGGGGTCCCGACCCACAGGTTGAGAACCACTGCCCTAGCTGAATGGAGTTGGGAATTCCTCAACTTTCATTTAATGGCAGGAGCTGAGAAGAGAGGACACAGTTTCTCTTTTCGGCTTTCGGCTTTCACATATTCTGGAAGAATGCTTGATGAAGGTTCTTCAAAATCAATTTCATGAAATTAGCTGTTTTCTAGTTTTTGCTCAAGTCTCCCCTTCCCTCTCCTTGGGCAGTTGAGTTGGGAGGATTGCTGTCACCAGCAGAACGGGAGCAATGGAAGCTCAGTGGTGATAGTGCCAGGTCTGTTCTACAGTTGGGGACCCAATAACTACCTGCATTCAATAGTAATATTTTTGGTAGCATGGGAAATAACATAGTGCCACCTTCATCTGGGGTAGCATATGATAGTTGGGATCAATAGAGCTGGAAGGGACCTTGGAGGTCTTCTAGTCCAATCCCCTGCTCAGACAGGAGACTCTATACCATTTCAAACAGGTGGCTGTCCAGTTTTTTCTTAAAAACCTCCAATGATGAAGCTCCTACAACTTCTGAAGGCAAGCTGTTCTACTGGTTAATTGTTCTCACTGTCAGGAAGTTTCTCCTTAATTCCAGGTTGCTTCTCTCCTTGATTAGTTTCCATCCATTGTTTCTTGTCTTCCCTTCTGGTGCTTTGGAAAATAGGTTGCCCCTCCCCCCTCTTCTTTGTAGCAGCCCCTCAAATACTGGAACGCTGCTATCGCATCATCCCCTAGTCCTTCTTTTCTCTAGATTAGACGTACCCAATTCCTGCAACCGTTCTTCATATGTTTTTGTCTCCAGGCCTTTAATCATCTTAGTTGCTCTTCTCTGCACTTTTTCCAAAGTCTCAAAGAAGAGCAACTTAGATGATTAAAGGACTGGAGGGGAAAAAAAACCCATGAAGAATGGTTGCAGGAAATTGGTAGGGCTAGTCTAGAGAAAATAAGGGCTAGGGATGACATGACGGTAGTATTCCAGCATTGCGGGGTCTCCCATAGCAGTTCCTTCCTTACCTTCTACCACAGGGGGTCTTCAAACTTGGCCCTTTTATGACTTGTGGACGTCAACTCCCAGAATTCCTCAGCCAGCATGGGGGAACTATGGCCCCTTCATGACTTGTGGATGTCAACTCCCAGAATTCCTCAGCCAACATGGGGGAACTATGGCCCCTTCATGACTTGTGGACGTCAACTCCCAGAATTCCTCAGCCAGCATGGGGGAACTATGGCCCCTTCATGACTTGTGGACTCCAACTCCCAGAATTCCTGAGCCAGCATGGGTGAATTATGGCCCCTTCATGACTTGTGGACTTCAACTCCCAGAATTCCTCAGCCAGCATGAGGGAACTATGGCCTTTTCATGACTTGTGGACTTCAACTCCCAGAATTCCTGAGCCAGCATGGGGGAACTATGGCCTCTTCATGACTTGTGGACTTCAACTCCCAGAATTCCTCAGCCAGCATGAGGGAACTATGGCCCCTTCATGACTTGTGGACGTCAACTCCCAGAATTCCTCAGCCAGCATGGGGGAACTATGGCCCCTTCATGACTTGTGGACTTCAACTCCCAGAATTCCTGAGCCAGCATGGGTGAATTATGGCCCCTTCATGACTTGTGGACTTCAACTCCCAGAATTACTCAGCCAGCATGAGGGAACTATGGCCTTTTCATGACTTGTGGACTTCAACTCCCAGAATTCCTGAGCCAGCATGGGGGAACTATGGCCCCTTCATGACTTGTGGACTTCAACTCTCAGAATTCCTCAGCCAGGCATTCTGGCTAAGGAATTCTGGGAATTTTGAAGTCCATAAAAGGACCAAGTTTGTAGACCCCTGTTCTACCAGATGTATGAAATTCCAATTTGGGGGGGCTAGTCAACCAGCCACTACTGTTTAGAGTGAACAGGACTGAATCTGCAATGAAGCCCTTGAAGCAGATTGCTTCTGATTTTTACTGGCCAGAGACAGCAATTATGGCTAGATCCTAGGTCATTGATTGATAAGAAGACTAACCAGCTTAGAGAATGTCAGGCAAGCTCTTCCTTATAACTGCATTTAAAATTTCAGCTAAGTGGCCGTCACTTTGCAGAAACATCTTTGCGGGTAGGAATAATTGCGGGTGCCGTCTGCTGTTCGTGCAGACATTTATTTAACCAATGGTCTGTGCATAGAATGTTCTAGCATCTGGCGAACAACACAGACTGATTAAAGTCTCATTTTTATAAAGCTCCGTTATGTGTAATAGGCCTGAATTGGTAATAATTTGACTTTTTGGAAGACTTTTCAGTTCCAACAATGATACATTGTTTTTGGAAACATTATACCTGCCCTGGGCCACGGTGGCGAGTCAATTTCCTAGTTAAACTGATTTGATCCTGAGGGAAATCTAAGACAGTTGTTAAGGAGAGAGTTGGGTCTCTTTCTGAAATGAGGTGTGATGTGCTTTTTTGTTACATTTTCTTAAAAGGTGATTTTGTACTAAGAAAATAGATATTGAGGGGAACATTCAGGGTTTATTCAGAAACTGCTCATTTGAGTCCATCGATCAATGCAGTGTGGCTATGGGCACCTTCGTACTTAGGGACGTTGTAATTCCTGGTGCATATCTGAAGAATTCATTTGTTGGAAAATAAAAATGCATACACACAAAGATGCAGACACTGTAAAAGTATAAATGAAAATTTGCAATTACTATGAATGACTATTTAATGACCATTGCAGCATTTTAAGAAAATTTGCTGGCCACGGGGACATGTCCTGCTGCTCCCACTTTGCACGTCTGTGTAAAAGAATTCGCTGGGTGTTCTGGAGTTTTGATGTATTTCAAGGTATCACTCACCCCCCAAAAATAGGTTTTGTGAGAAAAGGATAATTAGGGCTCGTCATTCTGAGAAAAAGGGGGTTCAGACAATTCACAGAGTTCTCTCTTGCCTAGCGTGCGAGATTCTATATCCTAAACCCTTATTTCTTGATATTAAACCTGGTTTATGAAGTTCCACATAAAAGGATCAGTGTTAGAGGCTTAACAATGTGCTGTGAAGGTGGTTGTAAGGTAGATTCACAGTTCACATTCAACCCAACGCACATTAGATGCATTTTCAGACCTGGAGATGAATATCTGAATTAAACAATATTTTGAACTCGGCTAAAGGTTGAGTCCAACTTCTGTACCAATCCTAGGTTTCTTGTTACTGTTTTGCCAAGTTGGAAAGGATCAAACCAACCTTCCCTTGAGTTGTCTTCTCAGTATCATCTAACTTGGCATGCAAGCTGGAAACAGGCCTGGTGAAGGTTGAGGCCAAAGCCCAACTTTGACGGATTAATTATTGGCTTAAATTAAATTTCTTCCCAGTGGGCTTCACCCCTCTAACTTTGATTGACAATTTTCAGTCTAATTGGCAAGGAAATGTAGAATCCAAATTAGCTCTCCTCGTATTCTCTTTGAATTGCTTATTACCTGGGAGGCTTTAAAAAGTGAAACAATTTTTTAGACAAGGTGAGCCTAAAATAGGATCTAGGCAAATTGCCTGATTCCATTTACCCCCGAGGATTTTTTAAAACTTTTCCAACTACTTAGGCATTCTGTTCATCAAAAGACTGTGGTATACATGTACTGGCTCACCTTAAAGTTTTATCTACACTGGTCTTGTATTATGAAATTAATAAATCCTTATGGAAGCTACATCTGTTTTTAATGGACAGAGGAGACTAAGTTCCTCATACACACATTATTCATTTGATCATTTTATTGAGTCAGTTGTGCCACTGGTATATATAAAAAAAGATGTTGAGATTCTAGAAAGAGTGCAGAGAAGAGCAAGAAAGATGATCAGAGAAATGGAGGCTAAAACATATGAAGAACAGTTGCAGGAAGTGGGTATGTCTACTTTAATGAAAAGAAGGACTAGAGATGACATAACAGCAGTGTTCCAGTATTTGAGGGGCTGCCACAAAGAAAAGGGGGGGTCAACTTATTCTCCAAAGCACCAGAAGGCAGGACAAGGAGCAACGGATGGATACTAATCAAGGAGAGAAGTGTTGAAGGAAAAGTCCTCATCATAATTCAGTCCAAGCCGGGAATAAACAACATGGCAACTGCTTTAGAAAGAAGGTTGCAGTTTATTGAAGAGGAGAGCCAGACAGAAAGATGGCTCTGGCAGAAAAGAGAGTGAGCACATGTAGGGAGTGGGTTTTTATACCCTCTGGAGCCTTTTGTTTGGAGTTGTTCCTGTGGCATGAACTTTGACCTGAGTCTAAATGTGCCTTTCTGGTATTCTGATGGTGGTGGGTTAATCCTATTATGTCCCAAAGATCATATCCTGCTTCCCTGGGGCTGTGGCTGACGACTCTTAGATTTTTGGTGTGAAGAGTTGTTGATTCTAGGAATCTTTCTTCCTAATCCCAGTTTCCTGATTCCAGTCTTTCTGACAAGATTATCACATCTGCATTTCTGCAGACTTGGTTTCTGTTTGGGACAGAGAGACTTGGAGGGTTGGTTGGTTTCTGCCCTTAAATCCTTTAGGGAGATATATTCTCTCTTTTAAATATTTCCAAAAATATTTCTTTCTCTGGGGGGGGGGTGACTTCCCACAGAAGCAACCTAGAACTAAGGAGAAATTTCCTGACAGAACAATTAAGCAGTGAATTGACTTGCCCTCCAGAAGTTGTGGGTGCTCCAACACTGGAGGTTTTTAAGAAGAGATTCGACAACTGAAATGGCATAGGATATAGGCCAGTGATGGCGAACCTTTTAGAGACCGAGTGCCCAAACTGCAACCCAAAACCCACTTATGTATCATCAGGTGCTGGGTGGGCGTGGCCCATTGGGTGGGTGTGGCCCATTGGGTGGGTGTGGCCCATTGGGTGGGCGTGGCTGCAGTGGTAACGGCAGACTGGATGGGACTAAAAAGTTCAATCAATCAATTCCAACTTTGCGAGATCTTTTTTTTCCCGCGAGAAGTTGAAATTGATTGATTGATTGTTTTTTTGCACATGGCAGCAGAGGCCTAAAGTGAAAAGGTTTTATAAAACCCAGCTGAAGGCGTAGGACTGGGGCGACGGCTCACGTGCCCATAGAGAGGGCTCTGAGTGCCACTGTGGCACGCATATAGGTTTACCACCACAGGTATAGGCGGTTGGATAAGAAGACCTCCAAGATCCATTCCAACTCTGTTATTCTGTTTTGATGCTCCCCCATTAGGGTCCCAAGCCATCTGGCCGAGCTAGGTCTTCAGGATCCTGTGGAAGATCAGAAGGGTAGGAGATGATCTCACTTCACGGGGTAAAAATTCCAAAGGAGAAGAGCCACGGCAGAGAAAATCCTTCTTCTCTAAGTCCCCTCCTAGTTCTTGGGTTACCTTTATTAAGAACCATTGCTACCTCAACCTGGAGATGTTTAGGAAAAATTGAGAGCTGGTAAAACCCAAGACAGTTTGAGGAATAGAGAACCCAAGGCTGGGTAGAAACAACTGCAACAGCTTTGAATAGTTTCACAACAACTTGTCTTCCAGAAGGCTTCCTAAAACAACTTAATTTAGATAACCAAAGGCGGTCATCATACAATTTATTTATTTATGAGACTTATATACCACTTTAAGTGCAAGCACTCTCTAAGCCAGTGGTTCTCAACCTGTGGGTCGGGACCCCATTTGGGGTCGAACGACCATTTCATGGGGGTCACCAAACAATGTAGTCCGCCATTTTTTTCCCCTTTTCCTTAGCTGTGCTACTCCCTTTTATTCTATTGGCTTTTGAAAGCCAATAGAATAGACTCTCTTGAATAGAGTCTAATTCTATTGGCTTTCAAAAGCCAATAGGAATTGTCCAGGCTGTCTCTGCCCTGCTGAGCCCGCCAAAAGTCCCATTCTGCAATTGGTGCTGCACCAGTTGAGTAGTCCTCAACTTACGACCGGTTGAGTAGTCCTTGACTTACAACCGGTTGGGGGTTCGCGGCATTAAAAAGGTTGAGAACCACTGCTCTAAGCGGTGTACACCAGTAAGCAATGCATATATATATATATTTACATTGCCCCCAACAATCTGGGTCCTCATTTTACCTACCCCGGAAGGATGGAAGACTGAGTCAACCTTGAGCCGGTGAGATTTGAACCACTGACCTGCTGAACACAGTCAGCTGAAGTGGCCTGCAGTACTGCACCCTAACTGCTGCGCCACCTAAATGAGACTTGTCTTCTATTTTTGTCACTCATCAACAGCTCTTGCACTAGATGGCAGCCATTATTTAATGATGCGGCAGTATCAACCCATCATTTTTTCTAACGTCAAACTTTATTTTGTCTTATATCATTTCCTATTAGCGCTCGTGAATATGTTCAAAAGATCCAAGCATGGCTAATAATAAAGGTCCAGCCATATTATACTCACAGCAGCATTTTTAGCTGATGCTTATCTAACGCACACACACACATACACAGTATATTTCTGTTTTAGGTCCGTGTGTTTACATTTTCTGTTGGTCAACATAATTATGACAAAGGACCCATACAGTGGATGGCCTGTGAAAATAAAGGTACTCTGTGTTTATATGCATGAATAAATGTTTTACAACAAGCCACAGTTTATATTTATCTATAATACTGTTGCTGCTGAGTGCCCTCTGATACTTTTAAGCCTGTAAAGGAGAATATTTGCAGCTCAGGGCTGAGATGTAAAAAGAGAGTAAACGTCAATCCCTGCTAGTACTGATGAGATGATGTAGTTGGGTAATGAAACGTCTGCAAGGAAACAAGCAAGCTCCAAGAGCACCAAGAACCTCACGTTTGTTCTCCTCCTACTCCTCCTCCTCCCTTCTAGCACTGATGAGGTTAACTAGTTGGGTAATGAAATGTCTGCAAGAAAACAGCCAAGCTCAGAGAGCACCAAGGACCTCACATTTCTTCTTCTTCTCCTCCTCCTCCTCCTCCTCCTCCTCCTCCTCCTCCTCCTCCTCCTCCTCCTCCTCCCTTCTAGCACTGATGAGGTTAACTAGTTGGGTAATGAAACGTCTGCAAGGAAACAAGCAAGCTCAGAGAGCACCAAGGACCCACAGCACAGTTCTTCTTCTTCTTCTTCTTCTTCTTCTTCTTCTTCTTCTTCTTCTTCTTCTTCTTCTTCTTCTTCTTCTTCTTCTTCTTCTTCTTCTTCTTATTCTTCTTCTTCTTCTTCTTCTTCTTCTTCTTCTTCTTCTTCTTCTTCTTCTTCTTCTTCTCTTCTTCTCCTCCTTCTCCTTCTCCTTCTCCTTCTCCTCCTCCTCCTCCTCCTCACACTGGTGATGTTACCTAGCTGCTGCAAAATAGACCTAGTCCTAGATCAACAAAGAGATAGAATAACTACATCAGAATCCATCACAGCAAATATAGCAATGAAGAATTCTTACATTTCCATGCACTGATGATGTTCCCTAGTTGGGTAATGAAACGTCTGCAAGAAAACAGCCAAGCTCAGAGAGCACCAAGGACCTCACATTTCTCCTCCTCCTTCTCCTCCTCCTCCTCCTCCTCCTCCTCCTCCTCCTCCTCCTCCTCCTCCTCCTCCTCCTCCTCCTCCTCCTCCTCCTCCTCCTCCTCCTAGCACTGATGAGGTTACCTAGTTGGGCAGTAAAATGTCTGAATGAAACAAGCAAGCTCAACGAGCACTAAGGACCTCTCAGCTAAAATAGCATATTAATATTAAGAACAATAGACTAGATAAAGCAGGTAGCAAAATATGGAAAACCTAATTTTTTTATGTATAAATAAAATCAGGTTTATGTCCTTGTAGCTTTATTTATTTACTATTTATAAACTTCGTGTAGTTTTGTTATTTATATGTCCTCTCCCTTGCTAAATCAGCATATGATAAACTTAATGTGTGCATCATCAAAGATACATTTTTACATGTTGTATTTAAGTAATTTATTGTAAATTGGGAAACCTTTTGAACATAGGAACAAGGACACACAGCTTGGATATTTGTGTGGCCAATATAGAAAAATAAAAATTTAAAATTGTTAATAGGAAAGACAAAAAAAAGTACAGAAAAAAAATTCACCAGGAAATTGATATCAGCCATCTTTAAATGTGTACAGCTTCTGAAACTGAATTTCACAGTTTCTTCTGCTGTTGACTCCAGGTTCACAGTCATAACATTCCCAGTATTCTGTCTGGAAATCAATATTTCAGTTAAACTCAAAGTTCTGTATTAAATTTTCTATTTCAGGTTATTATTACGAAATTCCTTCCATTGGCGCCATAAGAATAAACACACAGGTATTTGCGTATTTTTGCAGTAATTTATTGATCAGGAATGCCAGTTCTAAAGCAGAAGAAATAAAAATTCATCCATATGCAATAGCTAGTAAAAAAAATATCTTATATAAAGAATTGCTTGAGGGAAAGATATTGATTCTTTGGTTTTGATAGGAACCAATCCAGCTTTCATGTCTAAGGTGGGACTAGAACTCACAGTCTCCTAGTGATTGGCCCAAAGTCACCCAGCCAGCTTTCGTGTCTAAGGTGGGACTAGAACTCACAGTCTCCTAGTGATTGGCCCAAAGTCATCCAGGCGGCTTTCATATCTAAGGTGGGACTAGAATTCACAGTCTCCCGGTTTTTTGCTTGGTGCCTTCACCACTAAATCATACTGGCTTTCTTCTGAATACTGACTATTCAATTTACTAAAAATTAACAATACAGTCATATATAAAGAAACAAAAAACATATTTCCTTAGATTATCGAAGAACAGGAACCAAGCAAAAATTACGTATTCATTGTATATAACTGATAAATTTAATCTAGATGAAGCAAAAAACATTTTTTCTTTATAACTGTATGTGTAACGCATGGTAGCCTTCGGCCTGATTTACCTTCAGCTCATGAAGTCTTTGCCTTTTTTTTTAAAAAAAAAACAGAAACAAACCTAGGAATACTCAGTTGTTTTGGGGAGACCAAAAGAGTAAACAGTTTACTCTGTTGTAACTTCATATGTAAAGCATGGCTGTTGGGCAGCCTTTTGTTAATATGGTGCCCATTCTTTGTTATTGTTAGTTGTGAAGTCGTGTCCGACCCATCGCGACCCCATGGACAACATTCCTCCAGGCCTTCCTGTCCTCTACCATCTTCTGGATTCCACTTAAGCTCATGCCTACTGCTTCAGGGACTCCATCCAGCCACCTCATTCTGTCGTCCCCTTCTTCTATTGCCCTCCATCTTTCCCAGGATTAGGCCCTTCTCCAGTGAGTCCTTCCTTCTCATTAGGTGGCCAAAGTCCTTGAGTTTCAACTTCAGGATCTGGCCTTCTAAAGAGCAGTCAGGGTTGATCTCCTCTAGGACTCACCGGTTTGTCCAGTAAATTGTACTTCTATAAATGTTTTGCACAAATATTTCTCTGTGGTCAACCAAGGGTGTTTACAATATATTGTCAATAATAATGTGATTAATAGTCAACTGTGACATCATTGATTGCTGTAACAAATCTTGAATTGCCTCATTAGACTTTTTTTTAAAAAATACCATGCACTAACCAGTTCACTCAATTTCTGCTTTATTATTATTTTTTTTAAAAAAACAGGAATACTTGGATGTTTTGGGCAGGCCGATGGTCCTAGCTGAACAAAAAGCGAAACAAGTCCAGTGGACCAACGTTTATTTAGATGCCCTGGTAGGTGCAACAGGTGTATTTTGGACCGAAAATGGTTAGTAATGAAATGATTAACTGCCCTAAAATGTTGCAGCGGAGAAACCTTACTTCCTCCTTACAGTTGAAAGGAATCTCTTTAACAAAAAAAAAAAAAAAGTTTGCTAAAGATTAGAGATAGCAAGGGAGAAAAATCGATTCATAGAAGAAGAAATACTAGTGCATCCTACCTGCATTTTCACATAGCCCTCACATTGTTGAGAGGGGAAAAAGCTAGATAAAGGTAGTCCTTGACATACAACAGTTTATTTAGTGACTGTTCAAAGTTACTGTCGTGGTTCCAACAGATGAAACTCTTCAAAGAACTTTGAGGCATTGTTTACCTTTAAAGGATATTTGTTTGAGTAGCCTAGCATCGGCAGGTACATAGGCCAAGCCAAAATCCAAATTCCCCTCCCCTGAGCACATAGTATCAAAGCACAATTCCCTCCTCCAGTTAACCGTCATAAATCACATTCTCCAATTAGCTTGAAATGCAGGCTTTCCCTCCAGTTCTTCAATCCGCCATTTCTTATCATCTCTTATTTCAAAAAAAAAAAAACCCTTGGTTCTCACACTAGTTACAATATTGTTATGTCTAACTAAACTCCCATGCACATTCCTCCTCCTCCTCCTCCTCCCCCCCCAGTATCATCTATTTCTAACTCTAATTCTAAGAGTAAAACAAAGTAAAGAAAAATGGCTGCATCTCCATATGTTGTCAAAGCAAGAACATCCGATTTTAGCAGCGTTAACAGTTAACACTGAAAAAAGTGACCTGTGACTGTTTTTCACACGTAACAACTGTTGCAGCATCCTGGTGGTCACGTGATCAAAATTCATATGCTTGTCAACTGATGAGCATTAATGATGGTTGCAGTGTCCTGGGGTCATAGGATCAAATTTTGCAGCCTTCTGACGGGCAAATTCAAAGAGGAATCCAGATTCACTTAAAAATCGTTACTAACTTAACTATCATAGTGATTCACTTTACAACCGTGGCTACAAAGGTTGTAAATCAGGCAAAACTCACTTAAGAAGTGTCTCGCTTAGCAACATAAGTTTTGGGCTCCATTGTGGCTGGAAGTCCAGGATTACCTAGCTCCTTATCCATTGTAAAAATCTCCCCCCCCCCTAGAAATTCAGCACCATTCTGAATCTGAGAAATAACCTCAGCAAGATATACATTTTTATTCCTCTCGTGTTCGATATTGAAAAAAATTGAAGGATTTTCGTTCAGGAAAACAGAATAACAGAGCTAGAAGGGACCTTGGAGGTCTTCTAGTCCAACCCCCTGCTCAGGCAGGAAATCCCATACCATTTCAGACAAATGGCTGTCCAGTCTCTTCTTAAATACCTCCAGTGTTGAAGAACCCACAACTTCTGAAGGCAAATTGTTCTACTGGTTAATTGTCCTCACTGTCAGGAGGTTTCTCCTTAATTCCAGGTTGCTTCTCTCCTTGGATAGTTTCCATCCATCGTTTCTTGTCCTGCCTTCTGGTGCTTTGGAAAATAAGTTGACCCCCTCTTCTTTGGGGCAGCCCCTCAAATACTGGAATGCTGCTATCATGTCACCTCTAGTCCTTCTTGTCTCTAGACCGGCCATACCCAATTCCTGCAACTGATAATGTTACCAAGTTTGGTAATGAAACGTCTGCAAGAAAGCCACCAAACGCAGAGAGCACCAAGGACCCCACACTTCGTGTTGTTCTTTTAGAGTCTTCCTTCCTTGGATGCTTGGAATCTAATTAACAGAACATCAGAGTTGGAAGGGACCTTGGAGGTCTTCTAGTCCAACCCCCTGCTCAAAGCAGGAAAACTTGTATCACTTCAGACAAAGGGTTGTCCAATCTCTTCTTGAAAATTTCCAGTGATGGAGCACCTACAACTTCTGAAGGCAAGCCATTCCACGGATTGATTGTCCTCACTGTCAGGAAATTTCTCCTTAGTTCTAGGTTGCTTCTCTCCTTGATTAGTTTCCATCTATTGCTTCTCTTTGAACGACTCTGCTGAACCAACCTAGCTGAAAACTTTGGCTCTACGTATTAAATCATTGTCGTTCTTTTCCTCCAATGCCCGAACTGATTTCCAGCCAGGCATTATTTGTTTAGCTTTGCTTGAGGCAGAGCAATCTAACATTTTCCTGGTTGTTCATCTGTCTCTGGAAATGTGTCAAATAAATGTCTGTGCAGGGGATGACATCGATTTACAAAACAGATTGCAAGAATGCAACCCCTGCTATTAAAACCTTTGACACTGAAAGGTGATAACATTGACATACACATTTAAACCTGACAGTGGTTATTGTAATATATGATTGCTGCCCGGCCAGCTGAATTTCCACCTTTTCCTGTTAGCTTTACAACATAATACTTAATTTTTTTTTCAATGAGCTCCATCCATTCTAAGCCAACTGTATCAAATAGGTCAGTCTTTTGCATTATTATAGTTCCGATGCTCAGAAGTTCATTGACCATCCTTTCTTGGTTAGTGACGAAGGCCTTACTGGAAATGTCCTGGATAAAGTTCATATCTTCCTACACATCCTGTTCTTAAATGTCAGCAAGGAAAGACACCAAAACAAAGCAAAATCATTCTGCTCTCCTAATCATTTTTTTATGAGTTCCAAAGAATTGGAATATTCACTTGATCTTCAGCAATGAAAAGCAGATTAAATTATATATATATGTTGGACAATATGTTCTTCAGATGACCTCATGCTGATTTACTTTAGGGCTGCAGACAAAAGTGTGTTTTTCTCAGAGGTAAGGGCACACTTTTGTACCCCACATGCCATTAAAATATTGTTTTCAGATAGATAGATAGATAGATAGATAGATAGATGGATGGATGGATGGATGGATGGATGGATGGATGGATGGATGGATAGATAGATAGATAGATAGATGGATGGATGGATGGATGGGTAGATAGATAGATAGATAGATAGATAGATAGATAGATAGATAGATAGATAGATAGATAGATAGATATGATAGACCAGGGGTAGGCAACCTTGTCTCTTTTATGTCTCATGGACTTCAACTCCCAGAATTCCTGAGCCAGCATGGCTCAGCTTGGAAACCTCTCCCTTTCCCCTCAGCATGGCTAGCTCAGGAATTCTGGGAGTTGAAGTCCACGCGTCATAAAAGAGCCAAGGTTGCCTATCCCTGTGATAGACAGATAGACAGACAGACAAAACTGTAGTATATGTCCTTTGAATCACATTCTCTGTACTTCTGTTTTTCCAATTTCTCTCAGATATCGGATACTTAGGTTGTGCCTCTCCCATACTATAGCCATATTTCATGAGTGCTGCCCAAATATTTTACAGTCTTGAGGCTGGGCCTGATCCTACCTCATCTTGGAAGTCTTCAGGTCCCAAAGTGTCTTATTGTGATACTTCTGAGATAGACCAGTGTTGGACTAGAAGACCTCTAAGGTCCCTTCCAGCCCTATAATTCTATGATTCTCACCTGGTTTTCCCGTTCTTTAAAAATTTCCCATTCCTCCCATCTAGATTACGGCTGCAGCATAAATCCACTCGATTCTATTTCATTCATTTATTAATCTGTTCACCTTCTAGGCAACAGTTGTAATTGGATGTCAGAAAACACCAGTATGAGAACAGCCTCCTCTCTAGATTTAGATAAATCTATGTGAAGATAAAGGTGTCATTCATGACTGAGTCATTGTAGCATCAATTAGGAACTTGGAAACAGGAAGCACAAAAGGATAAAGCATCAAATTAATAAATTAATAAATGCATTGGATTTTAGACCTTGTTTGGGAGACGAGTGACTCTAAATCCCTCACGCATATATTTTGGACTTCAAGTGTGTGTTTGCATTTTGTTAGCAACGTATCAAGAACTTTATGGCAAGGATTTGGTGTATTTTCCTACAAACAGGAAGTTCCTTATCATGTAACGGTTCCCTGTTGCATGAATACATTTTCCCCAGATAATAGAAGAAAACATGGAAGCTTTAACATGCATGCTTCACGATCACTGGATCACTTCTGTTTCTTCTGTAACTATTCAATTAGACCAGGGGTAGGCAACCTTGGCTCTTTTATGACTCGTGGACTTCAACTCCCAGAATTCCTGAGCCAGCCTGGCTCAGCTTGGAAACCTCTCCCTTTCCCTTCAGCGTGGCTGGCTCAGGAATTCTGGGAGTTGAAGTCCACGAGTTATAAAAGAGCCAAGGTTGACTACCCCTGACCAAATGCCTGAATTTTGATCACGTGACTGTGAGGAAAAATATTTAAATATTTAAACCAGGGGTCTTCAAACTTGGCTCTTTTATGACTCGTGGACTTCAGCTCCCAGAATTCCTGAGCCAACATGGCTCAGCTTGGAAACTCTCCCTTTCCTCTCAGCATGGCTGGCTCAGGAATTCTGGGAGTTGAAGTCCACGAGTCATAAAGCGGCCTAGGCCAGAGGTAGGCCACCTTGGCTCTTTTATGACTCGTGGACTTCAACTCCCAGAATTCCTGAGCCAGCATGGCTAAGCATGGAAACCTCTCCCTTTCCTCTCAGCATGGCTGGCTCAGGAATTCTGGGATTTGAACTCCACGAGTCATAAAAGAGCCAAGGTTGCCTACCCCTGAACTAGACTTTTCCAGTTCAGATCCATGAGCCTACACCTTGTGCAAAAGAATAGAGTACAAATAGAACAGGACAGGTACAGACTTCAACAGATAATTAGGATTGCAGAAAAAACAATTGCACCCCATCTGCCTTTCACTGGGGACTTGTACATTGCAAGGGTCAGAAAGAGGGCTGAGAAAATATCTACAGACTCCTCATATACTGGACATAAACTATCTCATCTCCTCCCCTCAGGATGCCATTATAAGGCATTGCATGCCAAAACAATTACACACAAAAAAATAGTTTTTATCTCCCATACCATCGCTCTGCTAAATACCTAATTCCTACAGCACTGTTTTTTGCCTAAGGATATTTAACCATGTAGTAAGGCTGTATTGCTATTATCCTTCTCATCTTATCTTCTTATCTTCCCTACTACCTCCTGCTGTTGGTATCTTACGATTTATCACTTGTTGTTTGTATCTTATGATTTATGAACAGTGACTTACCACTTTGTTGTTTGTATGTACACTGAGAGCTTAAGCACCGGAGACAAATTCCTTGTGTGTCCAGTCACATTTTTCAGTCAGCATAGACTCATTTTTCTGGAGACCACAGAGTGTGATAGGGTGGGGTTCAACCCTCCAAGATGGCAGACATAGTATACAGAGGGCCAAGCCTGCATTGTGATGTCCTATTCATTCTCCTACAGATTGTGGAGGTTGCTGTTTGTTTCCTTCATAAAAAAATGTTCCACGTTATTTCACATTTCGTTCAAAATGACGTTTTGGGAACTGCATTTTGAATCGTGACTTCCATGTTTATGGTTACATTTCGTTTTCAATATAAAACAGTTCTCCCTCTGATTGATTTCTAGGAACTTGGATTGGTCATTTCCGGAACTTTGCCTGTCTTCAACTTAACCAAAGATCAAAATAATGTTCAGGTAAGCACCTCACGCAATCCTGGAGTGACAGAAAGCTTCCATATCAACTATAATCAACTTGAGGTGGAAACCAATTCATGCTTTCTGCAATGAGCTTGCAGTATTATGTGTCTGTCGAGCACTGAGGAAATCAGGAGATTCAGGCAGTTCAGACAAGTATAAAGATAAGTTTAAGCTCTCTACAAAAATCTGACTAACTAACGGTCAAGAGAAATGAGTCAAATCGATTTTTTTATCCAAAGAAGAGAATAATATCTGACCTTGCTTCTATTTTGAAATTGCTTCTGGATGTTGTAGTTTTTGCAACGAAAAAAGGAATGATGCTTTGATTTTGTTTTTGTTTTTTTGCTAATTAGATAGGTTTATTGTTATGGAAATGGCTTGTACACACTGTTGTGTAAAATCTAAAAAGTTGCGGCGGTAAAAAAAATAAACTGATCAAAAATTGAATTAAAAAAAAGCAGAGAATTGCGTGGGAGATTAGAAAGGCACTCAAGGAGGGCTGGAAAGTAGATCTCTTGGGGGCACACAGGGACTCATGACTGATGACATGTTTGACCCCTCTCTCGGGCTCAACCTGGTCATCTCCTACAGCATCTCTGTGCAGAAATAAGTCCACAAAGTTACGTGAGATTTAACGTAGAGACTGCAGCTTGTATATTTTTCAACCCAAATGGATTATGAGCAAGTTTACAACATTTGATTTGGAAATCATCTAAGTAGATTTATACCTGCTGTCTCTTTGCTGTGGATCCTCAGACATAACTTCCAGGTTTTGTTTGTTTAGCTTCGTGTGTGTGAGAGAGAATGAGTTGGCAACTCCCTTCAGATTGTTCTGATATTCTGTTTAATTATATGTTATTTCTTTTTGGAGATTGGGAGAAGGTTACAACTGACTGGGCTGGCATTATTGTTAAATGCCTTACTAATAAAGTATACTAAGGCGTCCTCATTATGAATAACACACAATGAGACAAAAAATAAAATTAAAAGATGCCGGATACATGGAGGGCATCTTCCTTTGTTTCCAACCCAGGAGTGTACACACGGTGTACACACATTATTAAAGCAAACGTAAGGCTTTAACAATTAAGAGACTTAAAATCATGTTAATTACTGGGCACCGCGGGAGGAATAGTTATCTCATTAACACCTGGAATATGCTAATTTGCTCTTAATTATTTTCGACCTCCTCAGAAGAGAAATTGGCTTGACTCATTGTGCTACCTTTAACCCTCTAAAAATAAATCCGTCTGTTTCTTTGCCAGAACCAGTTGATTCTTGGTGTAATGGGAGTTGATGTGTCTCTAGAAGAAATTAAGAAACTGACCCCTCGATTCACCGTAAGTTTCCCCTAATATCTATTTTTTAACTTCTGCTGTAGCTTGGATCCTCTTTAGGGTTCTCTTCCAGGCTATCTAGCTCCACTGCCTGGAAGTAAAATAATAATAATAATAAAAAAATAAAATTATTTGCCCTTTCCCCTATTTTTGACCAGCTTTGGGGACATAACTTCCCTCTTTAAGCAGGACCAACAAATGTTCTCGGCTGTTGTAAGTGACTTGGAGGGGATGGCTGTGTGCCATGGCTTTGAAAACACGACAAGGAAGGACCTATTAACCTGATTGCTCTCTGCCTTCTGCTTCCTTTATCGCCTCTGCTTTAGAGCATTATTACAATACGTAAACAATCTCATTTTTGAACTGAAGGCCTTCCCCTTACATAACATGCATGATGGGTCGCTGGATTTCCGAAGGATGAAGGCTGGAGCAAAATGTAACAGCTTAATTTCCAGGATTATTTAATTCATCTTTTTCTGGAGCTGTAGTGAGCAATATTAAAATACGTTCAGATACTTCCTTGCCGAGCATTTTCCAGTTGGGCCATCTCTGGATACGGCCATTGTGGCTGGGGATGATAGATCTTGTAATTCAACGCCCCACCAAGGAAAGTTGCATCAATTCAATGTTAGCATTGTTCTTTAAGATAGGAGAGATAGTCCTTGACGTACGGCCACAATTGAGCCCAAAAATTTGTGCCGCCAAGCGAGACGCGTGTCCAGTGTGTTTTGCCTCATTTTATGACCCTTCTTGCCACAGTTGTTAAGTGAATCACTGCAATGGTTAAGGTAGTGACACCGTTGTTAAGTGAATCCGGCTTCCCCATTGACTTGGCTTGTCAGAAGGTCACCCAAGGGGGAATCACGTGACCCCGGGACATTACAACCGTCATAAATATGAGTCAGTTGCCAAATGTCTGAATTTTGATCACGTGACCCTGGGGATGGCTGCAATGGTCATAAGTGTGTAAAATGGTCATAAATCACTTTTTTCAGCACCTTTATAACTTTGAACGGTCACTAAGGGAACTGTTGTAAGTTGAGAAGTACAGTACGAGCATGGTTAAAGTCTCCAGCTTTTCATTAAAATGCAATTACAGGGGCCAATGCATTACAGTTATGTTTCTTTTCCTTAACAGCTGTGTCCCAACGGTTATTATTTTGCAATTGATCCCAATGGTTATGTGCTGCTTCATCCCAATCTTCAACCAAAGGTATGGAATATCTTCTGGTTGCAACTTATCTCAATTTCTGTTTGGTAAAAGGCATTTTAAAAAATCAGTCATCCCGAAGATTTTCAGCTTCTCTGATAACCTTGGGGCATGTTCAGAAGATCCTTTACTTTGATTTTATGCTCTGAAGCTACACGGTCCATCTTTCTGTTTACTAAGAGGGGCAAATGCTGAGAGTAAAATCCTGCTAAGGAATTCCAGGCCAGGACAGAAGTAGCTAAAATCAGATTAGGATAGGGGTAGGCAACCCTGGCTCTTTTATGACTTGTGGACTTCAACTCCCAGAATTCCTGAGCCAGCCATGCTGAGGGAAAAGGGAGAGGTTTCCAAGCTGAGCCATGCTGGCTCAGGAATTCTGGAGTTGAAGTCCACGAGTCATAAAGCGGCCTATGATATAGGGCAGGGGTAGGGAACCTTGGTTCTTTCCTGACTCGTGGACTTCAACTCCCAGAATTCCTGAGCCAGCCACACTGAGGGGAAAGGGAGAGGTTTCCAAGCTGAGCCATGCTGGCTCAGGAATTCTGGGAGTTGAAGTCCACGAGTCATAAAGGAGCCAAGGTTGCCTACCCCTGGTCTAGGACATTGTTTTGATTTCAAGATCTAAGGAAAGACTGTTTTATATTTCTTCAGTTTATTGTCTAATTTCTTTGGTTTATTGCCCACTCCTTTTTTTTTAAATATATATATATTCTTATTTGTGTACATGCTGAAGCTGAATCTTGAAATGTGTGTGTCCTTTTGCCTGTCCAAAAACTGAAAATAGTCTTTGACAACTGCTCTTTTGCTCTCTGAGTTTAACACACACAGAATTATTATGCAGACTGACCGACATCTTTAGTAAACTCTACTTGGCCTTATTTATAGTCACATGTACACATATGCATGATTTTTACATTTTTTTTTCTAGCAGTTTCCCAGCATTGTTTTCCTTCTTTAAAGGAGGTGACTTTAAAAGTTCATTTTCAAGCTGGTGGAACGTGTCTCCAAAATTCTCCGACTAGTTGTCTGATGGCAAATTGGAGGGACCATTTCACTGAGTGGGAAAGCAGTAACAGCAGAAAAAAATAATAATCATAGAGCTATTTGAAGAACTCAGCAACTGTAGCGCTACATTAGTAAGTCCAGTCAATTTTCTAGGCAATATTTTTGGGATGTGCGGCCTTCTTATAGTTGATGGAAAAGGACAGGTCCAAAGTCAACCTTCTGGCTTTGTTCCAAAGGAAAGACTATCTCAAAGGTGTTTTTCCAAAAGGCAACTTGATTTTTGTGGTTTTCTCCTTGAAAACATTTCACTGCTCATCCAAGAAGCATCTTAAGTTCCGAACTGAAGTGATGAAGCTTCTTGGATGAGAAGTGAAACATTTTCAAGGGGAAAAAAAAATCAAGAAAAGCACCTTTGGGACAATCATAACCTAGATCAGGGGTAGGCAACCTTGGCTCTTTTATGACTTGTGGACTTCAATACCCAGAATTCCTGAACCAGCCATGCTGACTCAGGAATTCTGGGAGTTGAAGTCCACGAGTCATAAAAGAGCCAAGGTTGCCTACCCCTGACCTAGATGATTGAGAATCTCCAAAGACATCAAGGCAAGGCTCGTTGTTGGTTTCTTTCTCAATGCCTCTAACAACTACACCAAAGTGGCTTTTACAATTACTCATCCTACTACTATTACCATCATTGTCATCATGACGATCACCATATTTTTATTTCCATTCTCTTTCCCTTTCATACCCCTTTAAAAGATTTCTGTTATTCAATTCATGAACACTTTTTTTTTGCTTTATTGGCTGTACATTTAATGAATTCAAATTTATTATACTGCTTTGGCCCTCCCACCACCATCCAAATCAATGCATGGTTCCCCTTTCTCTGGGATCTGACTAGCTGCACAATCATGGTAGGTTTCCTATTCTTCTTTCATGGTAGGTCTCCATCCTTCTAGCTTATTCTCTGCACTGGTGCCTTCCCATATACATTATTTTTTTTTTAAAAAAAAATCCCTTATGTTGGGATCCACATGGAATCTAGGAAGAGTAGCCTACAAGCCAGACAGAGTCAGAAATTTCCTCAGCTTACAGTAATGGCCTAATTGGAGATATTGTCCCAACGGGTTGCTGACAGGTTGGAAGAGCAGAAAAACCAGAAGGATAATCTCTCCACCTTTCTCATAAGGACTGAAGCATTCACCAGTCAGGATGACCTCCTTAGCAATGACTAGGAAGAGGAAGGGATTGGTGAGAGCAACAATATTGTTGATGCTGTTTTGGGCCAACTTAAGAAGGGAGGAAAGCATTGTATCTCAGTGGTGGAGAAAACACCATTTAAAGTCTATAGTTCTGGTCTGCTAGCCAGACTCCAAATATATTGCTGTTCAGGTGAGTTGTGGAAACATCCCTGAAGAGTTGGAAAGAAACTAAGTTGGAAACTAAACAGGGAGAGAAGCAACCTATAACTAAGGAGAAACTTCCTGACAGTTAGAACAATTAACCAGTGGAACAATCTGCCTCCAGAAGTGGTGAATGCTCCAACACTGAAGGTTTTTAAGAAGAGACTGGACAGCCATTTGCCCAAAATAGTATAGGGTTTCCTGCCTGAGCAGGGGGTTGGACTAGATGACCTCCAAGGTCCCTTCCAACTTTACTATTATTATTATTATAATAAAAGCAGGTTGATAGCTCCTGTTATCTTTCCACATAACTCTTCTGGGTGACTTCCCTAAGTCCAGAACTAGATGGTAGAAAGCCAATTGCTGTCCACTCTATTCCCTCTTTCGGTTCATCTACAACAGTGGCTCCCAACCTTTTCTACACCCTGCACCCCTAGAACGCTTCTGATATATTCTCGCACCCCTTACAAAAGTTCAAAATAAGGACAACGAATTATGCATATACACTATAATTTTGAAAGCCCAAGTTTTCGCACACCCTAGAGCAGGAGTAGGCAACCTTGGCTCTTTTGTGACTCGTGGACTTCAACTCCCAGAATTCCTGAGCCAGCCACGCTGAGGGAAAAGGGAGAGGTTTCCAAGCTGAGCCATGCTGGCTCAGGAATTCTGGGAGTTGAAGTCCACAAGTCTTAAAATTGCCAAGGCTGAGGACCCCTGATATAGGGCAGGGGTGGGGAACCTTGGTTCTTTCATGACTCGTGGACTTCAACTCCCAGAATTCCTGAGCCAGCCACGCTGAGGGAAAAGGGAGAGGTTTCCAAGCTGAGCCATGCTGGCTCAGGAATTCTGGGAGTTGAAGTCCATGAGTCATAAAAGAGCCAAGGTTGCTACCCCTGCCCTAGAGTATCATCTTGCACCCCCAGGGGGTGCAAGCACCCCTCGTTGGGAACCCCTGATCTACAAGGAGACTCTCTGCTTTCAAACAGTTGGACTAGAAGACCTCCAAGATCTCTTCCAACTCTATTATTTTGTTATTCATATGCTGTGAAAGCCAACAATCATAGTCCTGTCCAAGCCATTTTGAACCCAGTTGATTAGACTCAATGGATCTGTTTGAAGCAACACCATGAGGAAATATGTTGGGAAGATGTTAGATTTTATGAAAAATCTGTGTTGGAATTAGACACTATTGAATGTCACTTAGACCTTTACCTGTCACTATTTAATCTGTCTTTGTGTGGTTAGGTGGGAGATCAGCAAGCAGGTGAATATTATTCAGTAGTAGGATGCAGGCCACCCAGATAAATAAAAACCATTATCCAAAGTCAACATAGGCTAGCGAGAAGGTTGTTCATTATATTTTAGATCTTATTTAATCTATCCTTTAAATATTACTCAGTAACTCATACATCCTCTGACATGATAACTCTGAACGTATTAATGTACTGGAAGTCTTATTTAGTTATCACTAGTTTTTTTTTAAAATTAACTATTTACAGTTATGAGCTCTTCAACTCGGTTTCTTCCAAATGTTTTTTTTAAAATCTTGAATGCTTTTTAAACTCAAAACATGTACAATACAACGGAGCTTTTTATTTATAGCCAGTGTGTAGCTTTGATTCCCCAAACAACAAATCATCACTGTTTCTGAAACTCTGACAAGCCTTTTGAAACATGACCTATTTTTTTTTCCTGCCAACAAATTCATACTAAAACAGAGTTCTGCCACTGGTTTGTTTGACTTGCCAGCAATTTACATCAAGCTCTATTTATCTTTTTTTTTTTTTAAAAAAAAAAATATCACTCAGCTTAATGGTACTTACATCCAAGTCCGTGGGGTAGTCCTGCGGTCCTTTTTCTCCTGCAACTATTATTAGAATAAAACCCTAACCCTAAAAGTTCTGGGGGGGGGGGAAACCTTTATTAAACTGAATGATCTGGTTTGTGGGTTAGACTATGAAAATACAGCCACCTACTATTGAACTATGGCTACAATTACTTACACTCGTATAGTACGCTACATTGTAAAATAGATATCCTTCTGCTTTGATGTTTTGTTTTGTTTTTAAATTGGATGTCTTAAATTTGATCTCGTCATGCAAGGCGGGAGACTCCTGTCCAAAATTAGCACAGATCTTTTTAAAACAGGAAATTATTTTAAAATAAGCTCTTGTTGAAGACCAGGGAGAATTTCCAAACAGGGGTTTGAAGTGGTGCAGGGTTTCACAAACAGAATGGAGTGGGTGAAACGCAACACCCCTGTGGTTGTGTTGATTTCCACTGCACCTTCACTTGTGCATAGAGCAAAGAACGCCGTGAAAATGCCCACAGGGAATGAAACAATACATATGTGCCAAGTTAGAACCCACACATACATATTTACAGATTACTATGAAACTGAAGGAAAGAATTATTTGGTAACCAGCTAGTTGCTAATATAGTAGGGAAGTAATTTGATCCCAGCTTCTCTTTTTCTGTTGAGTAGCCACTCAACAGGATTTATCAGTATTGAGTTGCTGGATTGAAGAGGCAGGTTGCACACAAAGAGAGGAAACACACAATTACACTTATACAGTAAGTCTCCATCCTGTTAGTTGAAGTCCACAAGTCATAAAAGGGCCAAGTTTGAAGACCCCTGGATTAGAAGAATCAGGATGCTTAGAATTAATAGAAACTGATTGCCATAATGGTGTGAAAGTGTTGAATGAACCATTGTTGTTCTGTTGCTTTAGCACATTGGTGTGGGCATCCCCAAAGTTAAACAAAGCAGACCCTATGTCCAGGTAACTATGAATGGAGGTGACTAACAATGTGGTTGAAGCCAAAGTTCTGTTTAGCTCACTGGGAGAGCTCTAAATAGGCTGTTTAACCAGCAGCTTCTCTAATGCATGAAGCTCGCAAAATTAAGGGTGTAGATCAGGGGTAGTCAACCTTGGCACTTTTATGATTCGTGGACTACAACTCCCAGAATTCCTGAGCCAACTGGCTCAGGAATTCTGGGAGTTGAAGTCCACGAGTCACAAAAGAGCCAAGGTTGACTACCCCTGGTGTAGATGCTTGTAGGATACGTTCCTTCAAGTGAGAGCATCTGTCTATTAACTTGAATTAATGCTTTATTCTTTTTGGAGAAGCCACAAAAGACAACAGATTAATTACTGCCTTGTTATAATACTTGATGAAGGTTTACATTTGGAACTGACTATTGATAGAATTCTAATGTAGATATTTCAAGAATTTCAATACCACCCTTTTGGCTTTTTTTTTTTTTTTTTTGACTGTGCCTGCAAACACTCATGCAGCCAAGTGAAATCAGGGAGGCCTAATTTAGTAGACTAATTTAAATGCTGTTAATTTCAACAGAATTACTTTTCTGAGCATGATTAGCTCTTGAAATCCATATTTGCGCCTTGCTTATAATTGGTTTTTTTCTCTCTAACAATCTTGTCTCGGGTGCATCACACATGGCTTGTTTCTTCTATCTGCATGCATGTCGGCGTTATTTAAATTTTGTTCGAGTTCGCAGCATGCTTGACACAAAAGGTTATGACTTGCAAATGTTACATGCTGACTTTTAAAAAACATGCCATTGCTTTTTATTTTTTTTAGTCCTGTTGATCTATTCTAAGTTGATTCATTTCACTGTCAGATTTCACAGTCGTTTGTTTGGATGAACACAATTTTAGCAATTGTAATGTCACAGGAGGATGTACAAGTAATTTCTGTTGATTAAAATTGATCTATTTCATTCGATTTGAATATTCTCATATCTGAGATATGATATAGCATATATAATACCTTAAATGCTCTCTGTAAAAAACGGTGAAGACATTATCAATCTAATAAAGTAGATTATATATTTGGTTCCAAATGAATATAAGTAGCTAATTTTCTTTAGCATTTTGGTGGTCGTAGTGAAGCCACATGAAGATGAATCTTTTTAATGTAGACATTAAGAATTGACTCAATTTTTAATCTACAAAGTTAGGTCTTTATTTCCTTTTCTTTAACTGTAGAAATACATTTCTGTTCTTTTTTTTTAATTCTTCCTTTTTGTCCATCCTGCCCCTTTTATTTCAAAATCGAGTCTATTTCCAACTTTGTATATAATGAGGTCTTTGACTTCCAATGTTCCTATTCAGAAATATTATCATTTCCCCCCTAATACTTACAGAATTATCACTACAAAGTTGTGTTTGTTTCTTTACTTGCATTTTCTGGATGTAAAATGTGAATTATATTTAGAGCAAGGAAGGAATCTCCCAATACTTCCTCATCATGAAACCAAGCAAATTAATTCCTGTTTCCCCAGTTCTCTCTCTCTTTTCAAATAAATTAATGATGCTTTTTAACGAAGCCTATTTCCTAGTGTCTATATATGTAATTGTAATGGTTATATGGAAAGGTAAGTGAATTTAGTTTAATAAGTTAGTTTTAGATTAGCAGCAGAATATGCTTATTATATGCTGCTTTGAAATCTTCTTCAGAATCCCAAATCTCAGGAGCCCGTGACTCTGGATTTTCTGGATGCTGAGTTGGAGAATGACATCAAAGTCGAGGTACGTTGGATTGACCATTTGGGATTTTTCATGATGGCAATACAAGTCAGTTCTGAAGCAAACGCAGAGGTAGGCAGCCATCTTAGGCATTTGGGGCTAAATTATTTTTATAGCATCTGATTTTTCTTTTGTGCCTCTGGCTGACCAGTATCCTTAAGGCAGCATCCTTCAGAAGAAATCTGTAGGACTATTTTATCATGAAGGAACTAGGCAAATGTCCTAATTGTCCTCCCGATTTCAACAGCAAATTTACGGGAAGGAGAAGTTTCAAAAATTAAGATGGAGGTCATGACACCGTGATCAAACTTTTGTCCTTTTAGGGACAAGGGCCAATAACACATGAACTAAGGGCTGGAGTTTGATTCTCTGCCATCTTGAAGTGTTTGACATTCCTTCTCCTGGACATCTCTGATAGGCAATACTAATAAAATGGTTATCCAGTCAGCTTGCATGATCTCAGAGACAGTCATTTCTTACTATAACTCAGACAAAGAGTTGGATTTTAATTGTTTTGCCTCCTGGAGTTTTATCTGTTTGGCTATATTAACATATCACCATATTATAAATGGTTGGGTTTTTTTTAGCCAATACAGGCACAAACAAGGGGAGGGGGAGTCATAAAAACATATATATATATATATATATATATATATATATATATATATATATATATATATATATATATATATATATTTTCAATGATGCAATCTTCGATCTCCGGGAAGAGTATACTCCAGAATTTAGATACAAAGGTAAAAGATGAAGGAACAGAACTTCAACTAAGATTTCAAATAGGAATAGAATAGAATAGAATAGAATAGAATAGAATAGAATAGAATAGAATAGAATAGAATAGAATAGTTGGAAGGGACCTTGGAGGTCTTCTAGTCCAACCCCCTGCTCAGGCAGGAAACCTTATACCATTTCAGACAAATGGTTGTCCAATCTCTTCTTAAAAACTTCCAGTGTGGGAGCATTTACAACTTCTGGTTGTTTGCAAAATGTCATTTGCAAATGTCTGCAAAAGACATCAGATATTGATCAAATCCATGGCTCAATTAATTGGTTGGGAAGAAGAGAAAATAGAATCAGAAATAGATGAAATATATAAAATAAATTCCCAATTCACCTCAAGGAAACTACTGAGAGATGTTTTACTTCACTTTGTAAGAAGGAAAAAAGGCAACTAGAGGTAACAGATATGGTGGACTTAATCCACGGGAGATTTTCCCATCTATCGTGCACTGAGCGATGACTAGAAACATGTAATAATTTCTTGTTGTCCTAAAACAGACCAATGACAATATTCAACTGTTCTTTAATTATTGCATTTGATTAAAGATCATGAAAAACGTTTCTTTGTTTTAACATTTAGAAAATGGTCAGAAGGAACAAGGCTTAGAATAGCACTAGCAATAGCACTTAGACTTATATACCACTTCATAGCACTCTCTAAGCAGTTTACAGAGTCAGCATGTTGCCCCCCCAACAATCTTGGTCCTCATTTTACCGACCTCAGAAGGATGGAAGGCTGAGTCAACCTTGAGCCCCGTCAGGATCGAACTGCCGGCACTTAGCAGAGTTAGCCTGCAATACTGCATTCTAACCACTGCACACCAAGATTGAGGTAGCAATAGTACTTAGACTTATATACTGCTTCACAGTGCTTTACAGCCCCCTCTAAGCGGTTTACAGAATCAGCACGTTGACCCCCCCCAACAATACGGGTCCACATTTCACCGACCTCGGAAGGATGGAAGGCTGAGTCAACTTTGAGCCAGTCAGGGTCAAACTGTTGGCAGTGAGCAGTGAGTCAGCCTGCAATACTGCATTATAAAGAAATATGAAGTGACTTCATTTGGGGTTGTAATTTTCTTAATTTATAGATTCGGAAAAAGATGATTGACAGTGAGAGTGGCGACCGGACCTTTCAAACGCTAGTCAAATCTCAAGATGAGGTGAGAATGCAAAGATTTGCTTTCTGATAAAAAAAAGAAACGAGTTGGCTAAACGGATGGAAGACAAAATGGCCGAATGTTAAGACTGTAACAGTCAGAAGGCCGGAGCTAGAAAACTAGAAAATGGATCATGGCGTGGAACAAAAATACACAAGACCCCTCTTCCTTCCAAGTCTATCCTTTAGCTATTCCCAAATACAGGTAGTCCTCGACTTACGACAGTCCATTTAGTGACCGTTCAAGATTACCACGGCACTGAAAAAAAGGGACTTAGGACCTTTTTTTCACACTTATGACCGTTACAACATCCCCTGGGTTATATGATCAGAATTCACATGCTCGACAAGTGACTCATATTTATGACGGTTGCAGTGTCCCAGGGTCACGTGATCCCCCTTTGTGACCGTCTGACAAGCAAAATCAGTGGGGAAGTTAGATTCATTTAACAACCGGGTTTCTAACTTATCAGCTGCAGTGATTCACTTAACAACTGTGGCAAGAAAGGTCATAAAATGGGGAAAACTCACTTAACAACTGTCTCACTTAGTGACAGAAATTTGGGACTCAACTGTGGTTGTAAATTGAGGACTACCTACACATGTACCTTTTACTAGTTCCCATCTCTTGGGCAAGTCTTCACAAGGGCATTTGGGAAAGGCATTTTTGTAGCTGCAAGAATAAATTATTATTAAATGGTTCCTTCCCATCCCAGTTACAGCATATACAGTAGTGGCCAAAATGGTGGAAACCTTACCGTAGAAATGTACCGTAGAAATGCCACCTTTGGTTAAGTTTCCACCCATTTTTCTTCTAATTTTTTTATAACTGTAGCCTTGTTCACTTAATAATACTATTTTACATCGCTTTCTGGGCGACCAGCCAACTCTTTGCACCATGACTTTAATTTTATTACGTTTTACAAGCTCACTAAATGAATGAACACAAAAAAGCACAACTAACTTGATAGCTACCACATAACGCATTGGCAAATCTCCTCCTCTCGGCTTCAATATGTGATATCAATCACTGAATCCTACTGTGATCTGATTGGCTCATTGCCAAAAGAAGATGACACCTGATTGGCTCTCTAAACACCCGCGCTCATTGGCTACAATCAGATGAAGGAAAGCTACCTGAGATCAACCTAAGCAAGTTGTGCTTCCTTTTTCTGGTTATTTGGCTATAACCTTTCATAGAATACAGATAACTGAACAAATTTGTTGCATTACACTCTTGGTTAAATTATCTTTCCATTGATATATAATTCTATGGTACTACTCCCCCCCCCAAAAGTGATGTTATTAGCCATCAAATCTCAAAAATACACTTTTCCCAAAAATTTTCCACAATTTTGGCCAATACTGTAAGTATATATCAAGTCAAATCAAATAATTTTTATTGCAAACTTTTCTCAGGATGTTCACACCTAAGTGAACAGCAAAAACTGCTTTGGGGACAAAAAAAAAAATTAGAATCCTGTTAATGTTCAAACTGCTTATGGAGATCTGTTGCAATTTTCTGAATATTATTAGAAAGCCCACAATGCAGCAGCTGAACAATTTTTAGCTTTTCTAAGAGTCATTGTTTCTGTTTAATGTTATAATAAGCTACCAGGGCCCAGGAGTTACAGCGATAAATGATGAAAACTGAGTAACTCCATTCTTTCGGGATGTATTAACTCTGATTAAATCTCCACCGGGCGTCAGGAGACTGTCTAAAATTCCCCTTTGTGTCACCGCTCCATTCATTCCATTCTGTAATTAAATGAGCTGAAATGTTCAGATTAATTTTTGCAACGCCGAGACCAAGTTTGCGTTCATCCTTCAAAGATTGCGAGTCGTAATGATCCTAAAAGAGGAATGAACAACCCCAGGTCAATTACCCGTCCCCCCTTTATCTTTAAAAATTGCATCCAGAATTATTGGCTGCCAAAGGCCAGAAATATTATTGACCAGAAATTGACGAAAGCAATACAATATTTCAGACCAAAACATTTCACAGGATTAAAAAACAGCAGCATCCTTAGCGTTGTGTTAATTTATTTAGAATGATAAATGCAGCATCGCAATGGAAGCTCCATCCCGCCTGGACTTGATTGCCTGCCCCTGTCACCTGTGGTTGCGGCTAATTCGGTCATGAAAATAGGAAGATGTTACAGAAAGAGCAAACTAATTTTGGGGTTGGTGAGCTGTATTCCAGATGCTGTCAAACATTAGGAGATTCAGGCAGTTCAAACGAGTATGAAGATTTATTGTGAGCTTAATCTTTCTACCAGAATCTGGCCAACTAACAGTCAAGGGAAATGAGCGGGAGATAAGAAAAGCATTCAAGGTGGGCTGGAGTTAGATCTCTTGCAGGCATGAAGGGACTCGTGACTTATGACGTGTTTGACCTCTCCCTCAGGCTCAGCCTGGTCAACTCCTGCATCTGTTTTCAGTAACATAGATCTCATCATCTTCAGTCACATTTGTTGAAGGAAAAGTCTTCATCAGGGTTCAATTCAAGCCGGGAATAAACAACATGGTGACTGCTTTAGAAAGAAGGTTGTAGTTTATTGAAGAGGAGAGCCAGACAGAAAGATGGCTCTGGAAGAAAAGAGAGTGAGCACATGTAGTAGGGAGTGGGTTTTGTACCCTTTTGAGCTTTTGTTTGGAGTTGTTTCCTGTTCTTGTTTGAAGCTTTGTATTTCCTGTGTCATGAATTCTGACCTGAGTCTGGGTGTGCCCCTTTGGCATCTGGGGGTTAATCCTATTATGTCCTGTCTTGGAGTTTGGGTGGGATATGTAGATTTTAGGTGTCTTTGTCTTCCTAAGCTTCTAGCTGGAGGCCTCCAACCTTCCTGAATGGATTATTTACATCTGCATTTCTACAGAGCTGGTTTCTGCTTGGGGGTGGGAGACTTGGGGCTATTAAGAAAAACTGGGCATGCTTTTCTGCCTCTTTAAGATTCTTTGAGGAAATATATTTTTCTGTCCTTTTAATATTTCCTTCTCTGGGGGGGGGGGGATGAAATTGTTGAAGGAAACGTCTTCATGACATTAATAGACTTAAACATCTTTTATTTGAATTATTATTGATTGGAATCCATCTTGGCTGAAGAAGATGTCCATCTTGTAAAAAAAATGAACTGATTTTTTCCCCCCAAAGCTCCCTAGATGAACAATTATGCACAAAGCAGCATCAAGTTGAACAATCTGAACAGTCGATTCAGATTTTTCTAAGTTTATTAAGCCACTTTCCAAAATAGACATCTGCAAATTAGCTTCTGAAAGAATTATGGGCTTTGCCCTCGTGGACTGACATATAACGATCCCTGGTTTACTTTTTTTTAGCAAAGTTTGAGTTTGAATCATGTGGCGTGTTTAAGCTTTCCTGAGATTCTTTTGATGAAATGATTTTTCTGGCCGATTTTTTTGCAGCGCTATATTGATAAAGGCAACAGAACGTACACGTGGACCAAGGTGAATGGTACTGATTACAGGTAATCAATTATGGATATATAATGATGATGATGATGATGATGATGATGATGATGATGATGATGGAAGGGACCTTCGAGGTCATCAAGTCCAACCCCCTGCTCAGGCAGGAAACCCTACACCATTTTGGACAAATGGCTGTCCAGTCTCTTCTTAAAAACTTCCAGTGTTGGAGCATTCACCGCTTCTGGAGGCAGGCTGTTCCACTGGTTAATTGTTCTAACTGTCAGGAAGTTTCTCCTTAGTTCTAGGTTGCTTCTCTCCTTGATTAGTTTCCATCCGTTGCTTCTTGTCCTGCCTTCAGGCACTTTGGAGAATAGCTTGACTGCCTCTTCTTTGTGGCAGCCCCTGAGATATTGGAATACTGCTATCATGTCCCCCCTTGTCCTTCTCTTCATTAAACTAGACAGACCCAATTCCAGCAGCCTTTCCTTATATGTTTTAGCCTCCAGTTCCCTGATCATCTTTGTTGCTCTTCTCTGCACTCTTTCTAGAGTCTCAACATCTTTTTTACATCGTGGTGACCAAAACTGGATGCAGTATTCCAAGTGTGGCCTTACCAAGGCCTTGTAAAGTGGTATTAACGCTTCATGTGATCTTGATTCTATCCCTCTGTTAATGCAGCCTAGCACTGTGTTGGCTTTTTGGGCAGCTGCAGCACACGGCTGGCTCCTATTTATGGGATTGTCCACTAGGACTCCGAGATCCCTTATTTTTTTTTTTTTTTCAAAACAACAACAACAACAAAAAAGAGGTTAAAATGCCGTTGTTCCGGACATTTCAAGATAAATGGTATCCTAAGATACCTATTGGATGGCGAGCTTGCTCTGATATCCCAGTCCTGCAAACTTAAAAAAAAAAAACCAGGATAAAAATCAAGGTAGAATCTTTTCCTTCATTTTCCTCTGTAACCAGTTTTTCTTTGGAAAAGTTTATATGGAAAATGATTTAGGCTGCCTGGTGCTGGTTTTGTGAATATTTAACCCTTCCCTAAGGATTCTGGATAATTCTTCCCTATTTTCCTCTTTAGCCCTCATTTCCCCTCCCCCACTAGCCTCTTCAAAAGCTAGAAATGCAGGAGAATTTTACCTGACCTTAGAGATAAGATCCCTGATCTTGATTAGATCCCTGACCTTGATTAGGTCTCTGACCTTGATTCCAGGGGTACCAAGGAGGCTATTCCAGGCATCTCTGTGCAGCCTTTTCTGATTTTTTTTGTCACTATTCCTGCAAACATCTATTAATTAATTTCTATTAATTAATCTAATAACCAATTAATCTATTCATTAATCTATTCATTAATTCTTGGTTGTACAAACAGCATCAAAACCACGTGAAGTATTAGTATTGCTTTATAAATTTTTAGTAAGACCACACCCGGAATACCGCGTCCAGTTTTGGTCGCCACGTTACAAAAAAGATGTTGAGACTTTGGAAAGAGTGCAGAGAAGAGCAACTAAGATGATTAAGGGCCTGGAGACTAAAACATATGAAGAACGGTTGCAGGAATTGGGTACGTCTAGTCTAGAGAAGAAGATGGTAGAGGACAGAAGATGGTAGAGGACAGGAAGACCTGGAGGAACATTGTCCATGGGGTCGCGATGGGTCAGACACGACTTTGCAATTAACAACAACAACAAAGTCTAGAGAAAGGAAGGACTCAGGGATGACGTGATAGCAGCGTTCCAGTATTTGAGGAGCTGCCACAAAGAGGAGGGGGTCAACCTATTTTCCAAAGAACCTGAAGACAAAAAACAATGGATGGAAACCAGTCAAGGAGAGAAGCAACCTGGAATTAAGGAGAAACTTCCTAATAGTGAGAACAACTAACCAGTTGTTTGCTTGCCTTCAGAAGTGGGTGCTTCATTACTGGAGGCTTTCAAAAAGAGACTGGACAACCACTTGTCTCAACTTGTATAGGGTCTCCCCCTTAAGCAAAGGGTTGGACTAGAAGACCTCCAAAGTCCCTTCCAGCTCTATTCTGAATTGGATTGAATTATGACCTTTCTTTGAACAGTCAAGAAAAGGCTAACAGAGGCATAGAATCAAAATCATGTGAAGCATTAGTACCACTTTATAAAACCTTAGTAAGACCACACGTGGAATAGTGCATCCAGATTTGATCTAGATTACAAAAAAGAGACAGCATTGTTGTTGTTTTTTGAGATGTATCAACCTTGGGAGGTTAAGCAGAAAATTGCAACGCAGAAGGCATTTTCTGCCCTGGAGTTGAAATTCCAGATGTTCACTTGTTTCCCCCAATTATTTTTTTCCATGCTTTTGGTACCAAATTAGGAATAAATCACGTGTTGTACACGAAAACCTGTCCGTGCATCATAAGACGTTGACTTGGCTTCTGCAAACTGCAGAAAGTTAGAGTTGATGGTTCCTGCAATCCCAATTGTACAAATCTTTCTGGCCCTGGCAACGTAAGTCGCCC
The DNA here is from genome assembly GCF_016545835.1 of Crotalus tigris. Taxonomy (NCBI): domain Eukaryota; kingdom Metazoa; phylum Chordata; class Lepidosauria; order Squamata; family Viperidae; genus Crotalus; species Crotalus tigris. The sequence continues at coordinate 701,594 of NW_024097056.1, forward strand.
AGTGTTGTTGATTATGAGACGGGCAGTGAATAAATTTCATAAATAAATAAACAAACATTCCTATAGCCAGAAAACTATCCAGGGCATATACAATTTTGCAAATTCCATTATTCTTGCAACCAAAGAGGGTAGTTGCTACGTCTAAACGTATTTAAATAGAGATCCTTTCCCACGAACACTTCCAGTGATGGATTGTCCTACAGCAATTGAAAGAGCAAACTTATTGAGTAGCAATATCTCTCCAAAGTTAATGCTGACGCTTGCTCATTAGCAACCATTTTTTCCCCCGTTTCTTCCCTCTGAATTGTAAACAGCAATTTCTCTTCTGACTTATTACTCTTGCTTTCTGAACCCTGCTTAGCATATATAATATTTCTGCCCAATATTTCTGAAAAATCTTTTGAATTTTGAAAATAATAGCAGAAAACTCTCCTGGGAGCCTCAAGGCAACAGGCGTATTTATACACACAATTATAGATTTCAATTAGTTGCATTTTTTTTGGGGGGGGGAGCAGGGACTGGGAATGGGAAGCAAACTCACCCTGATTTCCCTTGACAAATATTAGTGAAAAGATGTCACAAGTTAATTAGTAATTCTTCTCCAAGCAGACAGAGGGCCAACCGTAATGGTAAAGGCAAGATTTAGAGTTGAAGAGTCTGTTTCTTCTTAATGCTAATTTCAGCAGCTATCGTAGGAAATATTAAACAATAAGCACCCCATAGTAATAAAATGGCGGCGAAGCCCCAGAGAACATAAAATATTCATGACTTAAACATGACTTTGGAAATAAGCTATAATCTCTACGGCTGTTTTCGATCTTTCAATGCCTTGTTTAGATATACAAATTAGTTACGTTTTAATTAGGCCTTGGAGCCATGCCACCCAGCTGAAAAGTCCTTGCAATTTTTTCCGTTCAGGAATTATTATTATTTATTCAGCGTACGATGAGAACACGACAGAAGAAAAGTAAATATAAATACTCAGTCTACATAATTATAAGTAAAACTTTTATGGTGTGTGTGTGTGTGTGTGTGTGTGTGTGTGTGTGTGTGTGTGTGTGTCTCATAACTGAATCCAGCAATCACTTCTGGTGTTGCTTCGTGCAGATCTTCTAAGGAGCCAGACAAAGCACATCGTGGGCAATCTTGCACAATACGTTTAATTGTTTCCATATCAGCACCACAATCACAACAAGGGGTATCTTTCCATCCCCACTGACATAGGGCAGAGGCACTTCTTCCAGTATTATACCTAATTCCGCTCAGTTTTGTCCAGACAGGGTATGGCAGATTAAAACCAGGTGGTTTGATAGAGGGATCACGTTAATGCTCAAGTCACAAGAAGATACCTTGGATTATTCCCCTCTGCAGAGGTTCTCAGGGTTAAGCTAGGTAGATATAAAGTGAATAGTTATTTTCCAAGCTGGCCTACAGCCTATTTTCGACTTCAGGAACATTACACGTTTCCTAATTTCCTGAATTTTGTATCTGCCAATTGTATTTCACGCGCTGAGCAATGAAGCAGTAATTCTCCAATTTCTCATTGGCTCATGAAGGCCTTCCTTGAATTGTGCAAACAATTATCCCTGCACGCCTGCGATATGAAATCAAACCCACCTATTTAGGTAACAATATTTCTCTCAAATAGGTGCAAAAAAAATAATAATATCGTTCTTGATGTATCTGGAAAGGTGTAATTTGTCCCATCAAAAAACACTCAGCTACCTCAGATAGCATCGTGAAAGCAATCAACAGACTCTGTGAAAGAATGGACAGAGTAAAAGCAGCATTAGATAAGGAAGAAGTGAAAGTGATAAACAGAGTCTGGGAAGGAATTGACTGAATGAAAACAATGTTAAATAAGGAAGAAGTGAAAGTGATAGAGTCTGGGAAGGAATTGACCAAATAAAAGCATTCAGTAGTCTATCATTTTGTCCGTAGTTTTCAAGTTTACCTCGTCAGCTGGAGAAAATGCTGTTAAATCTCAAATGAATATTGGATTATCCCTTGATTGTAATTATTTGGTTTCTTCCACAGTTTGGCTCTGGTGTTACCATCCTACAGCTTTTACTATATTAAAGCCAAGATTAATGAAACCTTAACTCAGGCAAAATGTAAGTAACTGAGAACTTTCCCCTGTTGTGACTGTTACAGCCCATGTGAGAGTGATTCTACCTTTTTTTAACACAACATTTTGAAAGCTTGTGAAACTCACTAATGTTCTCATGACGTACCCCCAGCTCTACAGCAATGATTCCAAGTCCTTGTGTAAATGTGCAAGATACAAAAAAGTATTCTACCCAAGGAGAATCTGTTCTGTTGCCGTACTAGCTTTAGTAAATCTTGATCTTGTCCCATCTCTCGGCTTATGTACCCACAGAATCATTGCTTTGCATATCCTCTGTTGTCTTTTGCAGAGTTTGATAATAGCTCACCGTTGAGTTATGAAGTCTAGCTTTGTATGGTGCCCCTAATAGCTGCAGCCTGTGAAATACTCACTTCATGTTAGATGACTATGGAGATTCTCAGTCCGAATACCTAAACCAATGATGGCGAACCTTTTAGAGACTGAGTGCCCAAACTACAACCCAAAACCCATTTATGTATCACCGGGTGGCGGGTGGGTGAGGCCACTCGGTGGACGCAGCTACAGTGGGCTTGGCAGACTGGGTGGGCATGGCCACTGGATGGGTGTGGCTGCAGTAGTCATGGTAGATTGGGTGGGCATGGCCGGGGTAGGCGTGGCCACCTCGATGTTGCTTACGGGGAGGGATACTTGTGGGAGCCGGGCAGGGTTGGGGGATATCCAAGGGGTCTCTGGCGGGTGGGATGGTGGGCTCCCCAATGGCAGCTCCAGACTGGCTGGCCTTAGGCCAGTGATGGCAAACTTTTAGAGACCACGTGTGCTGGGGTGATGGCGTGTGCCCACAGAGAGGGCTCCGTGTGCTGCCTCTGGCACGCGTGTCATAGGTTCGCCACCACTGACCTAAACTATCATCTCACTTTATGGAAGTCTTTCTAGCCTTTTAACTAAAAGACCTTATTTTGATGACAGGCAAGATAAATATAATATAGAAAGAATTCTTACTTTTGGCACTCAGCTCTTGAAGCAGATTTTAGCTTAGAAAAGAAGCACTCTCTGGATTATGCAGCAAAGAAGAGCAGATGTCTGTGAAAATCTGCAATATACAATATGCCCAGCATCCTTGCTTAGCAAGCAAATGTTAGTTACTCTACTTCAGAGGCCATCTTCAAACCTGGCCCAGGTTTAATCCTTTCCCTAGCTTTTATTTAATTCTCCCGAGTCTCTTTTGACATTTGCATCATTCATTATCAACGCTGGGTTGGAAATTTGTCAGCTGCTGCCTAATTTCTATTATCTGTCTTTTTTTTACATGACCGAGAACTAATTAATTGATCACATTAAAGGTGATTCCCATAGAGCAGACATGTCAAACAGAAGGCCCGGGGGTCAGGTATGGCCCACGAAGTGGTTTCATGTGGCCCACGAAGCCATCCTGGAAACAGTGAGGAACGGCCCCCGCTGCCTTGGCCCTGGCCCAGGCCGGCCGGGAGCCAATGTACAATTTTGTGGTGGCCATCTAGGCTGAAACACATTAAGTCTTAGCTCTACAAGGCCGTCTGGAAACAGCCAGGGACCGTCCCCTGCTGTGTCGGCCCCGTCCCCTGGGTGTGCGCTGGGAAGGTGTCATCCTTTGTGAGGAATGAAGAAATGCACCCCTGCCATAGAGGATAAAATGGCGAGGCAGGTCTACAGAGATCTGTAGGCTTAAAGCACTGAGCTGGGTTTTAATTAATTTAATTAATTGGGTAATTAATACTTAATTTTGTTGTGAGTTACACAGTGACAATAAAGATATTCTATTCTAATTGTGGGACACTAGCAGTTTCGAAATTCTAATTTCTTTGCTCACAGTGACTTACTGCTTTGAGGTTTTTCGGCAGTAGAATTTGGAACATCTGGAAACTTTGCTATCGTCCAGGTCAGGGGTAGGCAACCTTGGCTCTTTTATGATTCGGTGGACTTCAACTCCCAGAATTCCTGAGCCAGCCATGCTGAGGGAAAATGGAGAGGTTTCCATGCTGAGCCATGGTGGCTCAGGAATTCTGGGAGTTGAAGTCCACGAGTCATAAAAGTGTCAAGATTGCCTACCCCTGGTCCAGGTGAACCATGTTCAAAGAGCTAAGTCAAAGTCCCAAAATATCAGCACATCCACAGGCTGGACTTGATAAAAGTCAAAATGGCGACTTTTTATGTATGTGCACCACCTACTCCTTTTTATGTATGTGCACCATTTTTTTCCCTCAGCATTTTAAACATTTTGGGAATCATCTCGCCCATTATGCGCTCTGTAGAAATAGCCACAGTATATAGTAGCACAACTAGTCCTTGACTTACAAGAGTTTGTTTAGTGACTGTTTGAAGTTACAACGGCACTTATGACCAGTGGTGGGATTCAAATAGGTGAACAACCGGTTCTCTGCATGGATGCCACTTCCGGAAGTCCATTCTGGACCTGGGCAACAAAAAATTAGCTACCGGTTCTGCTGAAGTGGTGCAAACCGGCTGAATCCCACCACTGCTTATGACTGTTTTTTCACACTTACAACCATTGCAGCGTCCCCCGTGGTCATGTGATCAAAATTCAGATGCTTGGCAACTGACTGGTACTTATGACGGTTGTAGTGTCCAAGGGTCACGTGATCCTCTTTTGCGACCTCTGGCAAGCAACGTCAATGGGGAAGCCAGATTCACTTAACAACCATGTTAAGGGGTTGCAGCGATTGACTTACTGACTGTGGCGAGAAAAGTTGTAAAATGGAGCAAAGCTCACTTAACAAATTTCTCACTCACTCCATTGTGATCGTTAAGTCGAGGACTACCTGTACATTAAAAAATACTTGACCGGAAACGTGCGCCAAAATTTCAGAAATACTGTTGTTGTTTTTTTCCTCCAGAATACAGCTATACACAAACTGAACCTGTGACCTCTCTCTCTTTCTCTCTCTCTCTCTCTCTCTCTCTCTCTCTCTCTCTCTCTCTCTATGCCACAATATTTTTATTCACGTGGCTAGTTGAATAAAATATTGGCTTGTGACCCCTTTTGTTTTACCCTCTTTTTTTCTGTTTTCTTGCTTTCTCTTTCTGATGGATAATCACAGTCCTAAAGGGCAAGTATATAACATTCTTGTTGCTAATTTCCCTCTGTGTATTATTGTTGGTGTTGGCCATTTGTATTTCATTTTTCCTCTTGGCTACCACCCTTTGTATTGTCCCAGAAGGGTTTTTTTTCCAATGCCAGCTGGTTGTTACAGAGGCAAAAAGGCTAAACATGTCGAAAATTACACTACAGCTCCACTCTCTCTGTCCCATTTGTGTTCCAATGTCTTGTCACTCTCTGATCCTCGTGTGTTCAATTCTCTCACTTGCTGTTTTGCAAACAATCTTCATTTTATTTCTGGTCTGGAACCTTTATGCATTTCAGCAACCCTGAAATGCAATTATGCTCAAATAAACTCTTTGAGTTAGGGCCATTTTTTTCAAATGCTTTTGGTTTGAGTTTGAGATTCTTCTTCTGGGTAGTTTCAGTTGTAGCATCCTTGATGGTGGTAGAGAATGCATCCCGCACCCCTCCTCCATTGCAAATGATGAAAGGGCTGTTGTGATGTCACCGTGCTAACTCTGCTTCCTTTGTGCAGCTGAGCTTGCTTTGTGACATCACAACACACCCGTTTCTTCCTGTTTGCCCAAATCTCTGGATTCAGTAGATGCCTCTGATGACCGTTTAGCTCACTTTTAAGTTGCAACAATTTTATATTGTGCTTATTTTCCTAAGTTGCCATTTTATGACTGGATCTATTCCACATCTAATATGAAAACGCTGATCTTGAGTTATAGTTATTAGGAAAAAAAGATGATCTGGTCATCTGAACACCAAATATGGTTTGTGTTTCATCCGGGTTGTCTGGCCACAGTACCTTACATAATCTCTTGAATTAAATGTGGAATTCATCCAGATGGTTTTGTGGTTAAACATTTTCGCCTGTCACCCAGTGCTCTTGAAAGGTGAATTTAGTTCATTTAATGTTTTGCTTTCCTCTTTGCAGTTATTGCAACTCTGAAGCAAGAGTCCTTTGATGAATTTGGATATACATTTTTAGCACCCAGGTTAGTACATTTTGCTGCTCCAGGTTGCCAAGCATTACATAATATCTCTTGATTGACATACTAACTTCTTCTGGAAAAATAGAACTATCTAATAAAGTAGAGCAGACATGTCAAACTTGTGACGTCATGTGATGTATCAGGACTATTTTGCCATTGCCGGCAATGGGGTGGGTGCGGCTTCCATGTGACACGTCTGGCCCGCGGGCTGGCAGTTTGACACCCCTGAAGTAGAGCATGTCAAGATTATGTTTCTACTGAATTAAAGAATAGATTATGAATAAACACTGCATCCAGTTTTGGTTGCCATGATGTAAAAAAGATGTGGAGACTCTAGAAAGAGTGCAGAGAAGAGCAACAAAGATGATTAGGGGACTGGAGGCTAAAACATATAAAGAACGGTTGCTGGAATTGGGTATGTCTAGTTTAATGAAGAGAAGAATGAGGGGGGACATGATAGCAGATTGCCCAATGCAGCAATGTGGTACAAAATTTCATCTTTTTTGTTTACTTTTTTTAGGGACTACTGTAGCACAGTGAAAATAACAGACAATAATACTGTATTTCTTCAGAACTTCATTGAATTTATGGATCAATATTCACCCGAAAACCCTTCATGTAAGTATGGCCTTTCAATAAATTGGCAATAACACTGAAAGTGCATCGATTTAGCTAAGACATAATAATGGAATCAAACAACACACAAAATTAAAGTAGCATGAAACCAATCGGAGAATGCAGAATTTCACCAAATATGAGTGACCTGCCAGTATGGTCGAAAAACACCTGGATCTTGGGAGAGGGGACTTCATACCAGAGGGACAAAACAGGGAACATGTGCTTCCAATGTCTTGTTAGATGCCACTGTTTCACTGAAGGAACTTGAGCATGGCAACCCTACCAGATTGAAGCAGTTGGGCAGATATCAAGGGAGATAGATGGTTCCTCAACTATGTCAGGTGGGAATGTTGGATGGACTGATGATCTTACCAATCTTGTTCCACTATTAATAATTTAATAAATGATCCCTTCCCTCCTCTCCTCTCCTCTCCCCTCCCTTCCCTTCTCCTCTGCTCTCCTCTCCCCTCCCCTCCCCCTTCTCTCCTCTCCTCTGCTCTCCTCTCCTCTCCCTTCCCTTCCCTCCTCTCCTCTCCCCTCCCTTCCCTTCTCCTCTGCTCTCCTCTCCCCTCCCCTCCCCCTTCTCTCCTCTGCTCTCCTCTCCCTTCCCTTCCCTTCTCCTCCCTTCTCCTCTCCTCTCCTCTTCTCTCCCCCCTCCCCTCCCCTCCCCCTTCTCTCCTCTTCTCTCCTCTCCTCTGCTCTCCCTTCCCCTTCCCTTCCCTTCTCCTCCCTTCTCCTCTTCTCTCCCCCCTCCCCTCCCCTCCCCTCCCCCTTCTCTCCCTTCCTCCTCTCTTCTCCCCTTTTCCCTCTCCCTTCCCTTCCCTTCCTCCTCTCCTCTCCCCTCCCTTCCCTTCTCCTCTGCTCTCCTCTCCCCTCCCTCCCCCTTTCTCCTCCTCCTCTCCTCTGCTCTCCCTTCCCTTCCCTTCCTCCTTCCCTCTCTCTCCTCTCCTCTTCTCTCTCCCCTCCTCCCCCCTCCCCTCCCCTCCCCTCCCCCTTCTCTCCTCTCCTCTTCTCTCCCCGTCCCCTCCCCTCCCCGTCCCCTCCCCTCCCCCTTCTCTCCTCTCCTCTCCTCTCCTCTCCTCTTCTCTCCTCTCCTCTGCTCTCCCTTCCCTTCCCTTCCCTTCCCTTCTCTTCTCTTCTCTTCTCTTCTCTTCTTTTTTTATGGCAGGTAATGGCTTGGTGATGAGAGCTTTGTTGGATGCTGGCTTCACAAGTGAACTGGTCCAGAATTACTGGAGTAAGCAAGACCCGTGAGTATTCCTTCTTTGCTTCCTCTATTCCCTGCCCTGAATAGCTCTATTTCTGAATGTTCATGCTTCCTTCAACTATCAGATCAGAACTTACTATTCGAATCATCCAGTCGAAAGAAATAACATGGTTAGACAAAGGATGTGCACGTTTATTGTTCTGCTTTAGAGGAACATTCTAAATAAGAATGCTGGCCTGTTCTTCTAAATTGACGTTGATCTAAATCTTTATCTTTCCAGGGAGGGAATTACGGCACGCTTTGTAGTTACAGATGGAGGGATCACCAGAGTATATCCCAAAAGGTAAGAAGGCCGTTTAATCTTGAATAATGTTAACAGTGTTTGCTAATGATTAACATGCTTAAGGATCTGATTTGAGGCCAGAATTCCTGGAAAGTCCCATTGACACTGTGGGAATGAATGATTAAAATATTAAAATGAATGAATGAATGAATGAATGAATGAATGAACGAACGAACTAACTAACAAACTCCAGAAAAGCTAGTGCCTTGATTTGATAGGTAGAATAAAAATGAAATCAATCAATCGATCAATATTTTTTGATTTGTAAATTGTCCAGAGTCATTGACTGAGGTGGTGGCTATAGAAATTGATTGATTGAATGAACCTCAGAAAAGATAATGCCTTGATTTCCCTAAGGCTTACTTTTAGTGTAACCACTTTTTATTTTTCTCATAATGCATTTTTCTGGATGCTCATTAACTTTGGGTCAGCCTTGTGGGACGGACCGCATCAGGAAACTGAATTCATAGAAAGACTAGAATAATGCTTTATTGAGATAACAGGAACAGAATCTTGCACAACTGCTTGTGTTTTCCTTTCACCCCATTTTATTCTCCAAGGAGTCAGGGGAAATCTATTTGAGTCCCTTTTTAACCCTTCCTTACTTCCCTGGGCTTAAAACATGCTTTTTTCTGCAACTGTTGTTGCCTTAGCAGCTTCAGGAAGGCTTTGCCAAGCCCACCTGCCTGGCTCTCTACCTTGAGTAACTTGCTTACAAGTGCCTTACCAGTGTTTAAATAAAAAAAATCCCAGGGAATCACAATTAAAAAATAATAATATCTGTATAATAATATCTGTATCTTATGTTTAGTGCAGGCGAATATTGGACAGAGAATTCTGAAACTTATGAACAGAGCTTCTACAAAAGGAGCTTAGATAATGAGAATTATATCTTCACGGCTCCGTTCTTCAACCGTAAGTCCCTGGGCTCTCACTGTTTTTACAGTCTTTTACAGTACAACAATAAGACGTTGTTGTTGTTGTTGTTATTGTTGTTATTATTATTATTATTATTATTATTATTATTATTATTATTATTCCTTATGCACCAAGATCATCCGAAGTATCAGTGCCGTTGACAAAGAGACATATCATAATGGCAAGTCAACTCTGTTTTCTTTTCTTTCTTTTTTTTTAAATGCTCAGGAAGCATCAATGAAGATGGGATTATGGTAAGCAAGGCTGTGAAGATCACCGTGAACGGAAAACTTCTAAAACCAGCAGGTAGGAAAGAATGGGATTCTCCTTCCACACAGAAACAAAACTCGTTATGGAATATAGCAATTCAATACCCATAAGACAAAACCAGTGTTCAGAGTCATCTAAGGGGGAATGAGGTTTAAATTCTGGAAATCACGAATTCCAAGGATGGTGTAAGAAAATGGCATTTCCAGATAGACAGATGATGATAGATAGATATATAGATAGATAGATAGATAGGTAGGTAGGTAGAAGATAGATAGATAATAGACAGACAGACAGATAGATGATGGATGGACAAAAATAGATAGATAGATAGATGGATGGATGGATGGATGGATGGATAGACAGACAGACAGACAGACAGACAGACAGACAGACAGACAGATAGATAGATAGATAGATAGATAGATAATAGATAGATAATGGATAAATATAGATGATAGATAGGCAGGTAGGTAGGTAGGTAGGTAGATAGATAGAATATGTCAGAATAGATAGATAGATAGATAGATAGATAGATAGATAGATAGATAGATAGATAGATAGATAATGGATAAATATAGATGATAGATAGATAGACAGACAGATAGATAGATAGACATATAGATAGAATATGTCAGAACTGATAGATAGATAGATAGATAGATAGACAGAATATGTCAGAACTGATTAGATAGATAGATAGATAGATAATATAGATAATAGATAGATGATAGATGATAGATAGATAGACAGACAAGACAGACAGACAGACAGACAGACAGATAGATAGATAGATAGATAATTTTGCAATGTCGATATTTTTATTTTCTCATGCTACATGTATTTCTTGCCAGTTGTTGGAGTAAAACTCAATCTGAGCAGCTGGATGACAAGCTTCGCTACACTCACCACTAAAGATCAGGTGAGTTTTGTAGGCTTCACCTTCAGTTTTTCCAGAGTTCTTTGTGCAATCTTAGGAGCTCTATAAAACATTAAAATTACCGAATCAAAGCCTGTATAGCTCCCATTCTGTTGATGTTCCACAAAGCTTGAAGATCTGGTTCTTCTTCTAGGCCGTGGGGTGAGAGAGAAGAGGCCTCTTGTTCACTGGGTCTTTGTTATTTTTGTTTTCTATTTGTATATTTGGCTTGGATCCCATCTTGGTTTCATTTGGTACCCATGCTTGTGTTACTACTGGTCAGCCGCCCAACGTAAGGCAGGATTCAACCTAAATTAAACAAATAGATAAAAGAATGAACATCCGTGTACCCTCCAAAATCAGAAAAATGAGGTTTCTATTTATCACTATTTATCGTGAGTACATCTTATATTAAAGAGAAATTACGATACTTGAAAATTAATACAATTAAAAAAAAACTTTCAACAGCTATATAGAAAATATAAAAAATATAAAAATTAGAACAGAGATGGAATTTAGAACACGTACATGACATATCTGAGGCCTAATAAGTAGCGGGTCTGAATAGCTTTGGCCAAGAACAAATCATCAATTATTATATGAGGGATCCTTGGTGCTCTCTGAGCTTGGTTGTGTTCTTGCAGATATTTCATTACCTAAATTAGTTAACATCATCATGACTAGCATTACCAAGGATCTCCTCCTCCTCCTCCTCCTCCTCCTCCTCCTCCTCCTCCTCCTCCTCCTCCTCCTCCTCCTCCTCCTCCTCCTCCTCCTCCTCCTCCTCTACCATCTTCTGGAGTCCATTGAAGCTCACGCCTACTGCTTCAGGGACTCCATCCAGCCACCTCCTTCTCTGTCGTCCCCTTCTTCTATTGCCCTTCTTTCCCAGCATTAGGCTCTTCTGCAGTGAGTCCAAAATTAATCCTATGCAGTTCCTCAATCCTTGGCGGGGCCATCTTTCCAATTGCCAACATTTGTTCAAACATCAAGCAGAAGACATTTTTTTTTTTCAGATGTCCCCATTTTGTCCATTGTGCAGATTAAGGCTTTTTCAGGATAACTGAAGAGAAGATTGTGCTGTCCACTATAAAAGCATAAAAATGAGAATGTATGGGTTTCTTGATCCAGCATCTGCTTAATCTTGGGAAAATGTCTCCCAGCTTGGATAATGCCATGCGTATTGTGTCTTCGTTGTTTTCGAAATGGTTTCGTGAATGCACTTTGTGCTTATATTTTTCAGTGTAAAAGTGGAAGTGAAATTTGCGGGTGCGAAAAGGATAGTCAGGTAAGAGAAGAAATAGATGCTTCTTTTGCCAAATAAACTCATTGTTAACAACTCATCTGTTTTAAGAGTTGATAACTGGACAATTATATGATGTCGTTTTGGATTCTCAAAGCAGCTATGTCAACGTTAAGCATTAACCTGATTGCAGGGTCTAATCTGGGTCGATCATTGGGTGTTGATGGCTGAGTATTAAGTCATTAATACGTTAATCAACACCCCAATCAACATCTAAAAAGCCATACACAACAGGCACTATTTAAATACCACACACAAAATAGCCCAAAGCACATATTCCAGCAGAGAGAAATTCCCTCAGGATGGTCTCCAGCAAGTCCAAAAGCTCGGAAGACAAAATCCCTGGTCCAGGTGACTAACCCAGATTGGATCCTGCAACATTATCCCGGGACATGTAGATTCACCTTGGTTCATGATTCACATTATGTTAATCTTGCTAGCATTAAGATCTGTGGTTCGAACAAACACATTGCAAATCAAAATCTGCAGGCAGGTTTATGTTCCCCAAAATAAAAAGAAGCATAAATGTCCATTGGGCAACCTTTATATCTAATAATAGTAACTCTCAGGAAATACTTGAAATTGACAGCATGCCATCCCTTTAGCTGGTTTGAATCCTGAGCGAGAAGAATAGCACAATTTCATGTAGGTTAATGTTTCCTTGCAGGAAATTAATATTTTCTGACAAGATGTCCCATTGTAATTTATTCCCAAAATTCTCCAAGGGTTATAACTGGCGGTATTTTAAGATTATCTAACCTGTGAATAAGATCTTGCATTATTATTTTTCTGTTTATACAGGTAGTCCTTGACTTCCAATGGTTCATTTTAGTGACCGTTCAAAGTAACAACAGCACTGAAAAAAAAACCTGACTTATGGCTGTTTTTCACACAACCAATACAGTATTCCCAAGATCACGTGTCCAAAATTCAGACGCTTGGCAACTGACTCATATTTATGACGGTTGCTATGTCCTGGGGGTCACGTGATCCGCTTTTGTGACCTTCTGACAAGCGAAGGCAATGGGAAAAGCCAGATTCACGTGTTACTAACTTAAGAGCTGCAGTGATTCGGTTAATGAGTGTGGCAAGAAAGGTGGTAAAATGGGGCTAAACTCACTTCACAAGCGTCCGACTTAGCAACGGAGATTTTTCAGCTCAATTGTGGTCATACGTTGGGGACTACCTGTATTCAGCTAGAACAGGGGTAGGCAACCTTGGCTCTTTTATGACTGGTGGACTTCAACTCCCAGAATTCCTGAGCCAGCCATGCTGAGGGAAAAGGCAGAGGTTTCCAAGCTGAGCCATGCTGGCTCAGGAATTCTGGGAGTTGAAGTCCACGAGTCATAAAAGGGCCACGTTTGAAAACCACTGGGTTAGGGGGACACGATCACCATCTTGCAGTACTTGAGGGACTGCCACGGAGAAGAATTGACGTATTTTTCAAAGCACCTGAGGGCAGGACAAGAAATAACCAGTGGAAGATCATTAAACCTAGAACTAAGGAGAAATTTCCTGTCATTGAGAAAAATCAATCAATAGAGTTGTAGGTATTTCATCTGTTGAAGGTTTTCAAAAATATCCTGGACAAACACCTGACCGGGATGGTGTAAGGCAGGGGTAGGCAACCTTGGTTCTTTTATGACTCGTGGACTTCAACTCCCAGAACTCCTGAGCCAGCCATGCTGAGGGGAAAGGGAGAGGTTTCCGAGCTGAGCCATGCTGGCTCAGGAATTCTGGGAGTTGAAGTCCACGAGTCAGAAAGCGGCCTAGGCCTAGGCCAGAGTAGGCAACCCTGGCTCTTTTATGACTCGTGGACTTCAACTCCCAGAATTCCTGAGCCAGCCACGCTGAGGGGAAAGGGAGAGGTTTCCAAGCTGAGCCATGCTGGCTCAGGAATTCTGGGAGTTGAAGTCCATGAGTCATAAAAGAGCCAAGGTTGCCAAGCCCTGGCCTTAGGCCCGTTCTATGACTCGTGGACTTCAACCCCCAGAATTCCTGAGCCAGCATGGCTCAGCTTGGAAACCTCTCCCTTTCCCCTCAGCATGGCTGGCTCAGGAATTCTGGGAGTTGAAGTCCACGAGTCATAAAAGAGCCAAGGTGGCCTACCCCTGATCTAGAAGATAAATCTCAATAATTACTTAGTTACATTCTATGGTTCTTCTTTCTGCTAGCATATCGATTGTGTCATTCTTGATGATGGAGGGTTTCTTTTGATGACCAACCAAGAAAACTATTTTCCAGAGGTACGTGCTTGAATTAAACGTGACGCTCAATACCTTATTAATTAAGCACTGTCTTTTAGGAAATACGTTCAGTAGTTACTTGACCTCTGCTTGAAGACTGACCTTTGGGTAAAACCTTTCGTTTTGCATTAGATTGGAAAGTTCTTCGGAGAGATTGATCCGGGTCTCATGCGAAATCTCATTAATATGTCCTTGTATGCCTTCAACAAGTCTTATGACTATCAGTCTTTTTGCGATCCAGAGGATGAACCGAAACAAGGAGCGGGATTCCGCTCCGTCAACGTGGTCAGTATGCCTTGCAGTTTTCCATCCCGTTTTGATTCTTATCGCTTCAGATTTATTATGATCACTAACCAATGCCAGGGTCAAATCTAAAATGATAAAATACCAAGGAAAGTAAGAAATAAAGTAAAATATAGATGCGAAGAGCACAGAAAGTGTGCAAGGAGCCGTGGTGGTGCAGTGGTTAGAACAGTGGTTCTCAACCTTTTTAATGCCGTGACCCCCAAGGGGTCGTAAGTCGAGGACTACCCAACCGGTCGTACGTCGAGGACTACTCAACCGGTCGTAAGTCGAGGACTACTCAACTGGTGCAGCACCGTTTGCAGAAGGGGACTTTTGGCGGGCTCAGCAGGGCAGAGACAGCCTGGACAATTCCTATTGGCTTTTGAAAGCCAATAGAATTGGACTCTATTCAAGAGAGTCTATTCTATTGGCTTTCAAAAGCCAATAGAATAAAAGGAAGTAGCACAGCTAAGGAAAAGGGGAAAAAATGGCAGACTGTGTTGTTTGGCGACCCCCGTGAAATGGTCATTCAACCCCAAATGGGGTCCCGACCCACAGGTTGAGAACCACTGGGTTAGAATGTAGTATTGTAGGCTGACTCTGCCCACTGCCAGGAGTTTGATCCTGACTAGGTCAAGGTTGACTCAGCCTTCCATTCTTCTGAGGTCGGTAAAATGAGGACCCAGATTGTTGGGGGCAACATGCTGACTCTGTAAGCCACTTACTGTAGAGAGGACTGTAAGGCACCGCGAAGCGGTATATAAATCTATTGCTATTGCTAGTAAGTGAAATCTACGAGGGGTTAAAAAGAGATTTAAAAAGTAGCAGGAGGTAGAACAACCAGCCTTAAAAATGATGATGAAGATATTGCAATGACGAATAGCTTCTGCTTTTAATGATCAACCATCAATAGTCAAGAAATATATTATACACTTGCATTTGGTAAAGCAGCTATAAAGACCTTGGGAATTATATTCAAAGGACATAATGTGTCTATACCTACAAAGACCAGAACTGTGCAAGCTTGTGTTAAATGTCTATGGAGATTCTCAGTCATCCAGGTCATGGTTGTCCCAAAGATGCTTTTTCCAAAAGGCAACTGGACTTTCTTGATGTTTTCTTTGAAAATATTTCACTTCTCTTCCCAGAAGTTCCTTCAGTTCCTTTCAAAGTCCAGTTGTCTTTTGGAAAAAGCACCTTTGGGACACCAAACAATTCTATTTTTTCGATATACAACTGTTGATTCCTAGGGACCACATTCTATCCCTAAACTATCCTTGATCCTCCAGCACTTCCCGTGGTGCGGTAAGGGCCCCACAATATTAGTATGTTAAGAAAAACTTTATAAAACATAACTTCCCAGCAACAGTGAGGCAACAGTGAGATTCCATAAAACAAATAAGTTATTCAATATCTGGAAGTTGGAGGGAGACAACCCATAGGTCAGTGATGGCGAACCTTTTAGACACTGAGTGCCCAAAAACTGCCCCCACCCCTGTCCCCGCTCTGCCCTGCCCACTGAGCCACCCACCACCTCCACAGCCTGCCACAGATCACCCAGGCAGCCCAGTAGCACCATGGCAGCCATGCCCTCTGCCCGTGCCCCGCAGCATCATCTGTGTGCAACGGAGCGCAAGGGCAGAGTCTTGTCCCCACCGTCCAGCTACCATATCTTTGCCTCCGTTGCTTCGTGTGGACTGCGCTCAGGGGCACCTCTCCTCCGGGGGGGGGCTGCTGGTGAGGAGGGGGCCATGGGAGGAGGCGGGGCTAGGGAGACGATATGTGTGCCCACAGAGAGGGCTCCGAGTGCCACCTCTGGCACCCGTGCCATAGGTTCGCCACCACTGCCATAGGTGTTTTTAGAGATTCTTCTAAGATTACGCTCTTTGCTTCCTCTTTTCCAGCCTACAATAGCAGATATTTTACATCTTGGATGGTGGGCCTCAGCAGCTGCCTGGTAAGTTAAGTTTTTTGCAGATAGGATTATTACACATTTGAGCTTCACCAAGGCCTTGATCAAACTCGGTGAGTAGGAAGAATTAGTTCCCACCGATATGCCAAGTGTGCAGACTGTGATCACACGACTGTGGCCATCAACATTTCAAAATCAGGTCATAAGTAGCTCTGGGGAGACCCATCGAAAGTTTGAACAGTCGCTAAGGAGAACCTGTAGTTTGACTTCAATACAGGTCATCCTCACCTTACAATAGCTTGTTTAGTGACCATTCAAAGTTACCACCGCACGGAAAAAGAGTGACTTATGACCGTTTTTCACACTTACGACCTTTGAAGCATCCCCCCGGTCATGTGATCAAAATTCAGAAGCTTGGCAACTGATTCATATTTATTTATTTATGAGACTTTATTTATTTATGAGACTTATATACCGCTTTAAGTGCAAGCACTCTCTAAGTGGTGTACACCAGTAAGCAATGTATATATATATATTTACATTGCCCCCAACAATCTGGGTCCTCATTTTACCTACCCCGGAAGGATGGAAGGCTGAGTCAATCTTGAGCCGGTGAGATTTGAACCGCTGACCTGCTGAACACAGTCAGCTAAAGTAGCCTGCAGTACTGCACTCTAACTGCTGCGCCACCTCGGCTCATTTATGATGGTGACAGGGTCCCTGGGTAACGTGATCCTCTTTTTACGACCTTCTGATCAGCAAAGTCAGTGGGGAAGCCAGTTTCACTCTTAACAACCGTGTTCCTAACGTAACTACAGTGATCCACTTAACAACTGTGGCAAGAAAGGTCACAAAATGGGGCAAAACTCACTTAACAAATGGCCAGCTTAGCAACAGACAATTTTGGGCTCAGTGGTGGTCATAATTCAAGAATGACCTGTCCTTTACCTCTTCCCTCTGACTGTATTGGTACAGATTTGCAGAGATGAGAAAGGGCCCACTGATATGTCACCAGGATAAAAGGAGAACATTGGATTTTAAAAATCAGTGGGAAGAAACTAGATTGAGTACATTTGTAGTCTTAGAGATGTTCCGTGTTAATGATTCACGACTGATCAAGGGAGCATAAGCAGAGAATGGGGTAGAAGGAATGTCTGGTGGGGAGGTGAGAAGGACACTATTGTTGTGATTCCTCGCCAGCGAGTGGATCCGGCAGCTGAGTCTGAGGAATCGGACGAGGAGGAGGGGCCTGGAGTGACATCAGAGTCAGAGGAAGGCTCTGAGGAGCTCCAAGACTTACAGTCGGATCAGGAGCCTGGCCCTTCTACTCACGCTCAGGCTGAGACACAGCTGTGCTGGGAGCCTGAGTTGAATGAAGAACAGCTGGGACAAATCCCGGATGCCCAAAAGCGCAGGCAAGAGAAGCGAGTAGGACAGAGGAATGCAATGGGGCGGCTCCAAAGGCAAAGAAGAAGGCATTAGGAAGCCACACCTTGGCTGAATTATAAAAGGGAAGGTGTGGGAGGTGCTGGTTGCCGAAAGCAACCATTCGTGTTGAGGATTGAGTTTCTGTGGACTGTGTTTGTTTGCCTTGGACATTGACTCAGGTCTGTGAGAATAAAAGGGGATTGGTTTTTTCTTGCGGTTCCTGCCCGTTTCTTGGAAGAGGGGTTTCTCCTTGTGAGTTTAACAAGGACTCACGTAGGCTAGGACAGAACAACTATCAATTTCAGAAAGACAAAGCTACAATAATTAGAGGCTTGAACCCATCTAGGTATCTTTCTTATTCTGCAATCTTATTGAGAGAGGTCAGGCTGTCATAAGATACGATTCTATGGGAAATCAATCAGAATAGAGTTGGAAGAGACCTTGGACAACTTCTAGTCCAACCCCCTGCTCAAGCAGGAGACCCTGTACCATTTCAGACAGGAGCATATCCATTATCTTCTTGAAAACCTCCAGTGACGGATCATCCACCACTTCTGGAGGCAAGCCGTTCCACTGGTTAATTGTTCTGACTGTTAGAAAGTTTCTCCTTAATTCCAGGTTGCTTCTCTCCTTGATTAGTTTCCATCCATTGTTTCTTGTCCTACGTTCAGTTGCTTTAGAGCAGCGGTTCTCAACCTATGGGTCGCAACCCCATTTGGGGTCGAACGACCATTTTACGGGGGTCGCCAAACAACGCAATCCGCCATTCCCCCCCCTCAGGGGGCGGCGCCGCGCATGCGCATGGGGGCGGTGCGCATGGGGGCGGCCCACGCATGCGCGCCGCACATGGGGGTGCCGTCGCGCATGTGCGCTGCGCATGGGGGTGGCGCTGCACATGCGTGCCGTGCATGCGCGGCACGTCCATGTGACTGGGGTCACCGTCACACAAACGTTGAGAAACGCTGCTTTAGAGAATAGGTTGTCCCTCCTCTTCCTTGTAGCCCCTCAAATATTGGAATACTGCTGTCATGTCCCCCCTAGTCCTTCTTTTCTCTAGACTAGCCAAACCCAAATCCTGCAACCGTTCTTCATATGTTTTAGCCTCCAGGCCTTTAAATCATGTCCGTTGCTCTTCTTTGCCCTTTTTCCAAAGACTCAACATCTTTTTTGTAATGTGGAGACCAAAAACTGGATGCGGTATTCCAGGTGTGGCCTTACTAAAGCTTTATAAAGCGGTACTAATACTTCACGTGGTTTTGGTTCTATGCCTCTGTTTATACAACCGAGGACTGTATTGGCTTTTTTGACTGGTAAAATAGCTTGATTCATTTTACCAGGCCATCGTGTATGATAGGAAGAGGAAGGGAAAGTTTATAGAGCTGTAACATTAACATAGAAGATCTAAATAATAATAATAATAATAATCCTTGGACATTTTTGCAAGTGAAGGGGAAGTGAGAAATAAAATTCTTGGCCAAAGTGTACTTCTGCTCTGCTCATAACTTAAGGGTTATTTGATTTATCCATTGTCTAATTGGTTTGTAGATTTCAATTTCCTTTCCTTAAGTTCTCAGACAGATATAGTAATAATAATAATAATAATAATAATAATAATAATAATAATAGTAAAGTTGGAAGGGACCTTGGAGGTCATCTAGTCCAACCCCCTGCTCGGGCAGGAAACCCTACACCATTTCGGACAAATGGCTGTCCAGTCTCTTCTTAAAAACTTCCAGTGTTGGAGCATTTACTGCTTCTGGAGGCAAGGCTGTTCCACTGATTAATTGTTCTCACTGTCAGGAAGTTTCTCCTTAGTTCTAGGTTGCTTCTCTCCTTGATTAGTTTCCACCCGTTGCTTCTTGTCCTGCCTTCAGGCGCTTTGGAGGATAGCTTGACTCCCTCTTCTTTGGGGCAGCCCCTGAGATATTGGAACACTGCTATCATGTCCCCCCTTGTCCTTTTCCAAAAGTTTCACATGAGTTCCACCCATCCTTTAGAGAAATTTATGAATTTTGACACAATGTACTATCTATCCTGTCTGATGGTTTTACCCATTTTGATTTCTCCAGGCAGTAAAAAAGACCAATGTTGTTTTATTTAAAATACATCAGGTATACATAGCCCCGGATCTTACTAGGAAATTAATGATTTTACTGAGGTCTTAACCTTGCTTCTCTCATTGCATACTTTTTGGCATAGATAATCCTCAACTTATGATCCTAATGGAGGCTGTTACGGTCATAAGATATGACAGTTGTAAAGCAGGTCACCCATGTAACCGAGCCAATTTTATGAACTTTTTTTTTTTGCAATGCTCATTAAGAGAACCACTGCAGCCATCGAGCAAATCTGTGGTCATTAAACAAGCCCATTGTCCACCTATGGGATGTTTTGCCCCAAATCAGAAGTAAACGCCACTTTTTTGACAAAAAAAAACATCATAAATTGCAGTTGTGCGGTTGTGGGATGTTGCCAACAGCTGTAAATATGGGCCAGTTGCCAAGTGCCCAAAATCCAGTGATGTGATTGTTGGAGGGGGCCAAGATGGACATCAGAACTTCAGAACCAGGCTGAAAGTACCTTATGGGGGGGGGTTCTGTCATAACTTTGAATGGCCACTAAGGGACCAGTCATAAGTTGATAACTACCTGTATGTATACAAAACATGGAATGGGGGCTCCTTGATGCTCTCTGAGCTTGCTTGTTTTCTTGCAGACGTTTCATTACCCAACTAGGGAACATCATCAGTGCTAGAAGGGAGAGGGGTGTGATGAGGAGGAAAAAGAGGAGGAAGAGGAGGAGGAGGAGGAGGAGGAGTAGGCCTGTGGGGTCCTTGGTGCTTTCTGAGCTTGGCTGTTTTCTTGCAGATGTTTCTTTACCAAACTAGGCAACATCATCAGTGGTAGAAGGGAATGTGGGAGGGAGGGGGAGGAGGAGGAGGAGGAGGAGGAGAAAGAAGATTGGGGGGTATTTGGTGCTCTCTGAGCTTGCTTGTTTTCTTGCAGACGTTTCATTACACAACTAGGGAACATCATCAGTGCTAGAAGGGAGAGAGGTGTGAGGAGGAGGAGAAAGACGAGGAGGAGGAGGAGGAGGAAGGACTGTGGGGTCCTTGGTGCTTTCTGAGCTTGGCTATTTTCTTGCAGATGTTTCATTACCAAACTAGGCAACATCATCAGTGGTAGAAGGGAGTGTGAGGACGAGGACGAGGACAAGGAGTAGGAGGAGAAGAAGAAGAAGAAGAAGAAGAGGAGGAGGGGGGAGGAGGAGGAGGAGGAGGAAGAGGAGGAGGAGGAGGAGAAAGAAGATTGGGGGGTCCTTGGTGCTCTCTGAGCTTGGTGGTTTTCTTGCAAAACTTTTATTACCTGATTAGGTAACACCTTCAGTGCTGGAAGGGAATGGGGTTTGTGGGGAGGAGCAGGAAGAGGAAGAAGAAGATTTGGGGGTCCTTGGTGCTCTCTGAGCTTGGCTGTTTTCTTGCAGACGTTTCATTATCCAACTAGGGAACATCATCAGTGCTAGTCTGTAAGAATTCTTCATTGCTATATTGGCTGTGATGGATTCTGATGTAGTTATTCTATCTCTTTGTTGATCTAGGTCTATTTTGCAGCAGCTCGTCTGGGGGCTGACCTTCCCACGTTTCCTTGGGGCAGGTAAGTCAAGCAACTGGGGAGAGAGGATGCCTCCCTTGGCAGATTCCTGTAGAGATGACCGTGTTGTTTCTTCTCCAGTGGAAGTGGAAGAGGAGGACTTCAGTGGGATCCTGTCTAAACAGAGTTGTATCACGGTACAAACACAATATTTCTTTGGGAATGATGAGAAATCCTTCAATGGCATTCTGGATTGTATCAACTGTTCTAGGTAGGTGTCACTTCGAAGCTCTTCACACATTTCCCCTTCCCTCTTAATATTTAAAATATAAAGAAGCAAACATAACAGGTGCATAAATATGGCTTTGCAACCTTTAAAACAGCCACTCCCCCCCCCCTCGAATTGCTGCTTTTAAAGGACTGCAGAAGGAGACTACATACAGTCGTGGCCAAAATTGTGGTAACCTTTTGGGAAAAGTGTATTTTTGAGGTTTGATGGCTAATAACACCACTTTTTTTTGGAGTAGTATCATAAATTTATATATCAATGGAAAGATAATTTAATCACGAATGTAATGCAACAAAGTTTGTTCAATTATCTGTACTGTATTCTACGAAACGTTATAGCCAAATAACCAGAAAAAGGAAACACAACTTGCTCAGGCTGATCTCAGGTAGCTTTCCTTCATCTAATTGTAGCCAATGAGCAGGAGTGTTTAGAGAGTCAATCAGGTGCCATCTTGTTTTGGCAATGAGCCAATCAGATCACAGTAGGATCCAATGATTGATGTCATGTATTGAAGCTGAGAGGAGGACATTGGTCAGTGTGTTATGTGATTGCTATCAGGTTAGTTGGGTTTTTTTTGCGTTCTTTCATTTAGTGAGCTTGTAAAATGTAATAAAATTAAAGTAATGGTGCAAAAAGTTGATAGGTTGCCCAGAAAGCGATGTAAAATAATATTACTAAGTGAACAAGGCTATAGTTATAAACAAATTAGAAGAAAAATGGGTGGAAACTGAACCAAAGGTGGCATTTCTACTGTACACTTTTCCCAAAAGGTTTCCACAATTTTGGCCACTGCTGTATGTGCTCTTTTGAAGATCAAATCTGAAATTCTGCACAATTTATATGCATTTCAATAGCATGTGTTTTACAGTCCTTATTATGGAATATTATGGAATAGAAGGTGTGAGAAGCGCATTGCTTTGACCATGAAGGTAGCCATATCCCTTGCAAGGGTCAGCATGATGCTTTTCAAAGGATTGCAACTGAAGCAGAACGGTGTCATGAACCTTCTTTGCTCTTAGAAATAACATGCCAGGCTGCATAAACTAAGAAAGACACACTGTGATTCTTCCAAGCAATTTTTTTAAAAAAATGATTGTTCCTCGCCTAAAGACAGAATCTTGCCAAACTAAAGCATGCTAACATTTCCATAAAGCATATACTCTGGGAACTGTTGAGGAGGAACCATCTTCACCCTCTTTCTCTCACACAAACTCTCTTGGCTGAGTTGCCTTCTGCTTCCCCTGGAAGCACTCTGGAATCCAGACTGCGTTTCCATCACACAACTGTGCCAAATGACTATTGCGGCTATTCCAGACAATATTTGCATAAATCTTTGTTCCTACGTTAATATTGACATTGAAGAATGAGGGCAAGACTCGTTTCCTGGATCTCAGCCTTTCACTCCTTGGTGTCCTTTTGGCTTTCCTCCTCAGGCTTTTTCATGCAGAGAAGATTTCCAACACCAATTTGGTTTTCATCATGAGCGACAGTAAAGAGTTGTGTCATCATTGTGATGCGAGGCCATTGATGCAAGCAGAGAAGCCTGATATCCTTTCCTGCTTAGACTTGAGACTGGATGTGTATATGCTTACAAAAGAATATTGGAAACAGCTGGAGAATCTGATTCTAAACTATAACCTGGATCAGTAGTTGTCTCTGTGTGTGGGTGTGATGTTATGCTATTCCACACACCAGCATTCTTTCTGTGCAGTCTTAATATGTCCTTACCATTGACTGGTTCATTGATTGTGTTCCATTAAGTCAGCATTGATTTTTACAAATAGACAGAGATAGACCTTCTCCAGGATAAAACATCACCATAGCTTTAGAACAATATCACTATTTTTTTTAAAAAAAACAACCAGTTTGGTCTAGTGGTGAAGGCACCAGGCTAGAAACCAGGAGTCTGTGAGTTCTAGTCCTGCTTAGGTATGAAAACCAGTTGGGTGACTTTGGGCCAATCAACAAGACACAGTAAGTTCTAGTCCCACCTTAGACACAAAAGCCATGGATGATTTTGGATGATTTTGAGCCAATCACCAGGAAACAGTGAATTCTAGTTCCACCTTAGAGACAAAAGCCAGTTGGGTGATTTTGGGCCAACCACCAGAAGACAGTGAGTTCTAGTCCCACCTTAAGCACAAAAGCCGGTTGGGTAATTTCTAGTCCCACCTTAAGCACAAAAGCCGGTTGGGTAATTTTGGGCCAACCACCAGAAGACAGTGAGTTCTAGTCCCACCTTAGAGACAAAAGCTGGTTGGGTGATTTTGGGCCAATCACCAGAAGACAGTGAGTTCTAGTCCCACCTTAGACACAAAAGCCGGTTGAGTGATTTTGGGTCAATCACCAAGAAACAGTGAATTCTAGTTCCACCTTAGATACAAAAGCCAGTTGGGTGATTTTGGGTCAATCACCAGGAAACAGTGAATTCTAGTTCCACCTTAGAGACAAAAGCCAGTTGGGTGATTTTGGGCCAATCACCAGAAGACAGTGAGATCTAGTCCCACCTTAGGCACCAAAGCCAGCTGGGTGACTTTGAGGCATTCACCAGGAGACTGAGAGTTCTGGCACCACCTTAGCATGAAAGATAGCTGAGTAGTTTGGGCCAGTCACTCTCAAACAGCCTAACCCACCTCACAGGATTCTTGTTGTGGGGAAATAGAAGGAGAGAGGAATATTAAAAATGTCCTTAAGGAATTTATAAAAATGATAAAGGCAGAACGAAATAAATAAATAAAACAAAACCAGTTAAGCAATTTACTCTTTCTATATATAACAATTCTTGCCTGTCTCTCTCTCTCTCTTTTTTAAAGGATGTCAGCATTACAGTATCTTATCCTCATCTCACGTCCAATATATTCTCAATATTATCATTTTTTTCCCCCCTTGATCTTTCGGTCCTCAACCCCTTTCTCTATACATACAACAAGACAATTCACAAGTATGCCTTCTACTACAGGAGGATAGGTCACACAATCCACCCCCACCCCATAAGCCTCTTGGACTGAATGAGATAGCCTTCTAAGCTCCAATACACGCCCAGCCTTATCACAACAAGAGGGAGCAGTAGACGGTAGAGATAAAGCCCCAACAGATTGCTGGCTCCAAAGCTAGTGGTCGCCAAGGTTGAGCGACGTTGTCATCAAAATGGACACGTTCAGTTGAAGCTCCAGGATTGGTTGGCTTACGGAACCTGGGACGGGGTGGGCCATCTTGTTCTTTGCTCCGATAGCAAAAGCTCTTCTCTCCCTCTTCACTTTGTTCTGCTATATGAAGGTTGTGTTGTGTTCCTTAATCAAGGGGCAGATGAAGGACCTAATCCCTGTGAAATGGTTCAACACCCCAGGTACAGAAAAGGACCCGACGCCTGCTTTGATGATGCTAAAGTAAGTCTTCTCTTTTGAGGAAGGGGCCTCTTAGACATAAGATCTTTTTTTTTCTTCTTTCTCCTCTCCTGAGAATAGTTTCCATCCTTGACTTCTCTCTCTCTCTCTCTCTCTCTCTCTCTCTCTCTCTCTCTCTCTCTCTCTCTCTCTCTCTCATTACACATACTGCTCCTTCCAGATCAGAGCCGTTCTAATGCAAATGTTCTCACAATTAACATAAAACCAAGGGCTGCTTTTTCCGAGCTGCAGTGATTGTGCTTTCACACACAATTTCTATCTAAAAAAAAAAAAAAAATAGGACAGTCTGTGCTGGCTTCCTCCGCACAGCCATGGCACACTTCCACGGTGGCTTCAAACATCCTTGAAAAATGAACTTTTAGATATTGTGTTTTGTTTTGTTTTTTTCCCCTCCCTTCTGACTCATGGGCATAATGCATTTTCCCTGTTCCAAATCTCTTTATTCGTGGGCACGCTGTGATCTGGAGGATATTACTTCTCTCTTTCAAAGAGGATTCCCTGTAAAAGGATGGTGCATGATCACAAGGACACAGATCTAATTACTTAATTTTGCTCATATTATGAAGTGCCCATGATATTTAATAATAATAATAATAATAATAATAATAATAATAATAATAAAGAAGATAGGATCCTTGGGTGCAATCCCAAAACAACTGGAGCACCACTTGAACATCATTGGCATTGACAAATTCGCTATTAGTCAATTGCAAAAGGGGGCCTTACTAGGAACTGCTTCCATCCTGCGACGATATCTGTAATACCATCAAACATCCACATCTGCCTATCCCAGGTCCTTGGGAAGGACTCGATAGGTAGACAAAAATGCCAAATCCAGTCTGAACATCTGGCTGACTGTGTGATGATCCATAATAATAACAATAATTGGTGTCCTCACGATTGCTAGAATCCAGCAAAGCAATTTTGGAACAAATATTTAAATTTGACAGAAAAGGTTAGATCCAAGAGAGATACATTTAATTGTGGAATAAAATATTTAACTTCGACAGAGAAGGTTAGATCCAAGACAGATAGATAGCAGTAAAAGAGGCTACACATACATACACTCACAAATATATATAGGTGTGTGTTAAAACCTCACATATTGGAACACAAAGATTGCGTTGGCTTTCAACTGTTCAACAGGGGAGTCCTCCATAAAATTTCAGACTGGTGGTTATACAGACCATGACAGTCATGAAAACCCATGATTTAATTTTTTTTAACACATTTTTTTTTTTAACACAAGTTTTTCTTTTTTTTAAGGCGGTAGACAACTTGTGAAATAAAAGTTCTCTATCTTTATTTGGGATTCAGTCTTTGCTAAGTGCAATAATGTCTCCTTCTTTGGGTTTCCTGGAAGACCTCCAAGGTCCCTTCCAGCCAGTGGTGGGATTCAAATACGTGAACAACCGGTTGTCTGTGTGGATGCCACTTCCAGAGGTCCATTCTGGGCCTGGGCAACAAAACAAATTAGCTACCAGTTCTGCTGAAGTGGCTTTTGGGTTGATTTCCAAATGTTTCATTACCAGGCTAGGTAACATCTATCTATCTATCTATCTATCTATCTATCTATCTATCTATCTATCTATCTATCTATCTATCTATCCATCCATCCATCCATCCAGTGATGGGATTCAAATATGTGAACAACTGGTTCTCTGTGTGGATGCCGCTTACAGAAGTCCATTCTGGGCCTGGGCAACAAAACAAATTAGCTACCAGTTCTGCTGAAGTGGCTTTTGGGTTGATTTCCAAATGTTTCATTACCAGGCTAGGTAACATCTATCTATCTATCTATCTATCTATCTATCTATCTATCTATCTATCTATCTATCTATCTATCTATCTATCTATCTATCTATCTATCTATCCATCCATCCATCCAGTGATGGGATTCAAATATGTGAACAACTGGTTCTCTGTGTGGATGCCGCTTACAGAAGTCCATTCTGGGCCTGGGCAACAAAAAAATTAGCTACCGGTTCTGCCAGAGTGGCTTTTGGGTTGATTTCCAAATGTTTCATTACCAGGCTAGGTAACATCTATCTATCTATCTATCTATCTATCTATCTATCTATCTATCTATCTATCTATCTATCTATCTATCTATCTATCCATCCATCCAGTGATGGGATTCAAATATGTGAACAACTGGTTCTCTGTGTGGATGCCGCTTACAGAAGTCCATTCTGGGCCTGGGCAACAAAAAAATTAGCTACCGGTTCTGCCAGAGTGGCTTTTGGGTTGATTTCCAAATGTTTCATTACCAGGCTAGGTAACATCTATCTATCTATCTATCTATCTATCTATCTATCTATCTATCTATCTATCTATCTATCTATCTATCTATCCATCCATCCATCCATCCATCCATCCAGTGGTGGGATTCAAATATGTGAACAACCAATTCTCTGTGTGGATGCCACTTCCAGAGGTCCATTCTGGGCCTGGGCAACAAAACAATTAGCTACCGGTTCTGCCAAAGTGGTGCGAACCGGCTGAATCCCACCACTGCTTCCAGTCCTTAGGAATCCGTGATTCTGTGATTCCAAGGGAGTTTTCTCAGGCCACAATGTTACAGTCCAAGATCTTGGTTTAGGTTGGAACCCTAAAGGTGCTTTTTCAGGAGGCAAACTGGACTTTCTTTTTTTATTAAAAAAGTTTTTATTTTCCATTTGTTCATACAAAATACAATTAAATTCCTAACCATTGGTACCGCCTGCCCATTCCCCCCAGGCTGCGTCCACCCTCTCTCATCCTTCCCCACTTCCCTCCTCTTTCTCTCCTCCCCTCCTACTCTCTTCCCCTCCCCTTCTCCTCTAACCATCCTACTTCCTCCCTACTCCTTCCTCCCCTCTCATCCCTCTCACACACATGAACGCAGCCTAGGGGAAATGCCCAAGCGTTTACCATGACTATATGATCATTACCCACCCACTCACCCACCCACCCACCCTCGCTTCGCAGAGCACAATACAGGGTTATTATTAAGAAAGTTAACAATAATGAAAAAGAAAAGAGAAAAAAAAAATCATACTTAACCTTTAACTCCCCTTAAATTAAGTCGTATAAACAACTCTCTCCAACAGTTACTATAAAATTTACTCATAAAATAAATGAAACTTTATCGTCCCATATTTTTTCTGAATATAATCTATCCATCTTCTCCATACAATAATATGTAACTGGACTTTCTTGTTTCTCTTTGAAGACGTTTCGCTTCTCCTCCAAGAAGTTTCTTCAGCTTCTTAGACGAGAAGCAAAAAAACATCTTCAAAGAAAAACAAAGGAAGGCCAGTTGCCTCCTGGAAAAGCACCTTTGGGACAACCATGACCTGGATGATGGAGAGTCCAGAGACCTTTAGGTTGCAACAAAGGTGCCTGTTTGAAGACATAAGAACAACGAAAACGTTGACCTACGAGAACTTCGGCTTTGCTGGGAACAGTGCAAAGGGCTCTCTGAAACATTTGTTGATTTCCCCGATCAACAACATTGGGTATTTGTGTGTGAACGTACAACGGAGTCTTGCTTATTAGCTTGATGTGCCCTGTTAGTCATGCAACGGTAACACTTTGGTATTTGGGGTTAAGTTTCCTTTCCAGTTCTTTCTCGTAAAAATTCTTTGCTTTTTTTTTTTTTTTTGCTTTTCGCATTATCTCTTCTGTCAGCTAGCCAACTGCATGGAGTTTCATCTTCTGTGTGTTTCTTCTCTGTGTTTCCTTTCCTTTCCTCTCTTTGCTACTTTGCCCGTTATTAATAGGATCAGCCTCTGTGCACGCGGAGCTTCGCCACTGCCATGACGCCCACTTCTGTCTTCATTTTTCTGCACGTTTTCATGTGGTGTGGATGGTCAGTTACTTTCTCTAATTTTGTGTTTTTATTTCATTTCCCCTACCCCAAAGGTTGTTGTTTTTTTTTTTTTGCAAGAATATAAAGGGGGCTAAGAATGCACAAAACCGATGACAAAGGAACGAGTGATGTATATAGGCTTGTTCAGAACTTAGTTTCTCTCAGAAAGAGGTTAGGAGTGGGGTAAGATCCTCCCCTTTCCCCCTCCCCTCTCCCTTCCCCTTCCCTTTCCCTTTCCCCTTCCCCCTTCCCCTTCTCCCCTCTCCTCCTTTCTCCCCTCCTCTCCTCTCCTCCCTTCCCTTTCTCCTTCTCTTTCCCCTTCCCCTTCTCCCCTCCTCTCCTCCCTTCCCTTTCTCCTTCTCTTTCCCCTCCCTCTCCTCTCCTTCTCCCTTTCTCCTTCCCTTCCCCTTCTCCCCTCCTCTCCTCCCTTCCCTTTCTCCTTCTCTTTCCCCTTCCCCTTCTCCCCTCTCCTCCTTTCTCCCCTCCTCTTTCTCCCTTCCCTTTCTCCTTCCCCCCTTCCCCTTCTCCCCTCCTCTCCTCCCTTCCCTTTCTCCTTCTCTTTCCCCTTCCCCTTCTCCCCTCTCCTCCTTTCTCCCCTCCTCTTCTCTCGTCCCTTCCCTTCCCTTTCTCCTTCCCCTGCCCCTTCCCCCCTCCCCTCCTCCCCTCCCCTCCCCTCCCTTCTCCCCTCCCTTTCCCTCCCCTCCTCTCCTCTCATCTCCTCCCTTCTCTTTCCCTTTCTCCTTCCCCTTCCCCCCTTCTCCCCTCCCTTCCTCTCCCTTCCCCTCCCCTCCTCTCCTCCCTTCCCTTCCCTTCCCTTCCATTTCCTGTTCTCTTTCCCCTTTCTCCCCCCTCTCCTCCCTTCTCCCCTCCTCTCCTCTCCTCCCCTCTCCTCCCTCCCCCTCTCCTTTCCCTTCCC
The DNA here is from genome assembly GCF_016545835.1 of Crotalus tigris. Classification (NCBI taxonomy): domain Eukaryota; kingdom Metazoa; phylum Chordata; class Lepidosauria; order Squamata; family Viperidae; genus Crotalus; species Crotalus tigris. The sequence continues at coordinate 731,279 of NW_024097056.1, forward strand.
TTCCCTTCCCCTTTCCCTTTCTCCTTCCCCTTCCCCTTCTCCCCTCTCCTTCTTTCTCCCTTCCTTTCCTCTCCTCCCTTCCCTTCCCTTTCCTTCCCTTCCATTTCCTGTTCTCTTTCCCCTTTCTCTCCCCCTCCTCCCTTCTCCCCTCCTCTCCAATCCTCCCCTCTCCTCCCTCCCCCTCTCCCTTCCCCTTTCCCTTTCTCCTTCCCCTTCCCCTTCTCCCCTCTCCTCCTTTCTCCCCTCCTTTCCTCTCCTCCCCTTCCCTTTCTGCTTCCCCTTCCCCCTTCCCCTCCCTTCCTCTCCCCTCTCCTCCCCTCCTCTCCTCTCCTCCATTTTCCGTTCTCCTTCCTCTTCCCCTTCTCCTCTCCTCCCTTCCCTTTCCCTTTCTCCTTCCCCTTCCTCTTCCCCTCCCTTCTCCCCTCCCTTCCTCTCCCTTCCTCTTTCCTCCCCTCCCTTCTCCCCTCCCTTCCCCTCCTCTCCTCTCCTTTCCTTTCCTTTCCTCTCCTCTCCTCTCCTCTCCTCCCTTCCCTTTCCCTTTCTCCTTCCCCTTCCTCTTCCCCTCCCTTCTCCCCTCCCTTCCTCTCCCTTCCTCTTTCCTCCCCTCCCTTCTCCCCTCCCTTCCCCTCCTCTCCTCTCCTTTCCTTTCCTTTCCTCTCCTCTCCTCTCCTCTCCTCCCTTCCATTTCCCCTTCTCCTTCCTCTTCCCCCTCTCCTCTCCTCCCTTCCCTTTCCCTTTCTCCTTCCCCTTCCTCTTCCCCTCCCTTCTCCCCTCCCTTCCTCTCCCTCCCCTCCCCTCCTCTCCTCCCTTCCCTTCCATTTCCCGTTCTCTTTCCCCTTCCTCTCCCCCCTCCTCCCTTCTCCCCTCCTCTCCTCTCCTCCCCTCTCCCTTCCCTTCCCTTCCCCCTCTACTTCTTTCCTGAGAAAATCTTTAATTAGTTCAGTTTTTTTTTATTTTTGGGTCATCAATTCACTTGTTTGTTCTTCCAACGTTAAGCCCTTCCACTCTCTCTCAAGGTCTATTGGGATCGCCACACTAGATTTTTCTATTTTCATTTAATTGTTTTTGTAGATCTTTAATTTTGATATGAAAGGGATGGTCCATAATCCAAGGAAGGAGTGTAGACTTTACGTGGTTAACATTCTTAATCCAGTTTTTAGTAACTTTCTAAAGAAGAAAGTTTTCCTGGCCCAACTGTGGCCTTCTGGTTGTCAATTAAGAGAGAGTTTGACAAGATAGAACTTCTGGCCAGCCTCTTCTCCTCGTTCCTGTTATACATCCATGTGCTAGTCTCTGAATTTATGCAGACAATATGGGTACGTGAGTCAGCCAAGATCTAATTTAAGGATTCGAGGCAATTTAATTAGAATTTGCATTTCAATTCAAAGAGTTGCGTCGAGTCAGTTTGAATTTGTGGTTTGAACATCACTCAAAAGGATGGTTTAAATGAACTGTTCTTCAATCAAAACTTCGCACAGCCCAAGTAGACAGTAGTCTTAGACATTGGTTGAGTTTGTAGAGCTGGTACTGTTTAATATAAAAATCACCATAAAACCGTAACAGCAACAAATCAATCTAAAAGAACAAAATCAGTCTGAGATAACTTGGCTTGCTTAATATCCACAAAATCATAGCTGTATGTTTTCAGTAGTGCTGTCTGCTAATACAAACATTGGAATCAACAGCATTTCTTGAATAAAGAAGAGAATAAAAATGAAAACAATGTACAGATGATTATGAGGAGATCTGTCTTATCACTTATCTAGTAGTGGCCAAAATGGTGGGAACCTTTTGGGAAAAGTGTACAGTAGAAATGCCACCGTTGATTAAGTTTCCATCAAGGACCACACAGTCCTACTCCTCCTCTTCCTTCTCCATAAATCCCACTCCCTTTTAGCAGTGATGGGTGCAATCCCAAAACAGCTGGAGGACCACTTGAACCCCATCGGCATTGACGGATTCCCCATCAGTCAATTGCAAAAGGTGGCTTTAGTTGGACCAGCTGACAATTTGCAATGAAACCTCTATCTCAGGGGTCTTCAAACTTGGCAACTTTAAGACTTGTGAACTTCAACTCCTCAGGGCTGGCTGAGGAATTCTGGGAGTTGAAGTCCACAAGTCTTAAAGTTGCCAAGTTTGAAGACCCCTGCTCTAACTGTCTATGGCAGTGGTTCTCAACCTTTTTAATGCCGCGACCTCCCCAACCGGTCGTAAGTCGAGGACTACTCAACTGGTGCAGCACCGTTTGCAGAATGGGACTTTTGGCGGGCTCAGCAGGGCAGAGACAGCCTGGACAATTCCTATTGGCTTTTGAAAGCCAATAGAATTAGACTCTATTCAAGAGAGTCTATTCTATTGGCTTTCAAAAGCCAATAGAATAAAAGGGAGTAGCACAGCTAAGGAAAAGGGGGAAAAAAATGGCAGACTGCGTTGTTTGGCGACCCCCGTGAAATGGTCGTTCGACCCCAAATGGGGTCCCGACCCACAGGTTGAGAACCACTGGCTTAGAAAAATGGGCACACTCCTGTATTATTTAAGGCTGATCAATAACCAAAATTAATAATTTCAGTTAATTACTTTGTGACTGAGCTATTTTAAAATGGCCTTTAAATGAAACCAGATAAGATAAGATGGGATGCTGAGATGAGATGAGATGAGATAAGAAGAGGAGACAAGGGAAAGCAAAGCAAGGCAAGGCAAGATAAGATAACCTTTATTGACATTTTTTTTACTGTGGGCACAACAGCACACATCAAAAATGAAATTTAGTTCCCGCTCTCAAAGTGAACACATACATGACACACACCTAAACATACTATATACAACATATGTATAGACCTACACTCTTACATATAAGTAACATATAAATATTGTTCACTGTCCGTCTGGAATATATAATGGAAGGAGGAAGCTTGAGAGTTCACAAGGTTAATGCTGCATGGAATGAAACTATGGCTGAATCTGGATGTTCTGCTTCAGATACCACAGAGCTCCCCCCCTCCCAGAGGGTAACCAGGAAAACAGGTCGTGAAGTGGATGGGTAGTGTCCCAGATAATCTTACAAATAATCTTATTAGTACTTTAGGGCAGGGCTTTTCAACCTTTTCACCCATTGTACCATTTTTAGGATATGGCAACATCTGAGTACCACCAGTCGCCTAGCAAGGTGTCAAAAACTTGATGACCAAAGGAAAAAAAGGAAAAAATTGATAAAGTACAGGTAGTTCTTGACTTACAACAGTTTGCTTAGTGGCTGTTTGAAGTTACAATGGCACTGAAAAAAGTGCCCCCCAAGCCACAGCTGAGGAAGACACCTGCCTGCCCACCTCTCCGAGGTTTTCATTGTTGTGAGCATTTCTGTTGAGGATTGGCAGCAGGAATGGGGTAGGGGGTGTTTGGTCTTTATTCCACCAGTCTGCTGGGTGGTTGCAGCAGGTTTTGGTCACTTCACATGACCCTGGGACACTGTGACCGTCATAAATATGAATCAGTTGCCAAGCATCTGAATGTAAATCACAAGACCCTGGAGAGGCTGCAACATTCCAGCTGATTGGTGCTTCTTCAGGGCTCAGCAGAAGCACCAGGATCAGCGCTGAGCTCCAGCTGGATTCTGGTGCTGATCCTGGCGCTTCCGCTGAGCCCTGACAGCCCTGCAGCTCCAGCCATCTCTCGCTCAGGCTTGTGCAGTGCTGCCACCGGTTCAGCTCATTCCCCTCCCCCGCTACCACTTTTCTAGGATGGTCGCGTACCACCTGCCAGGTGCCAATGTACCACAGGTGGTACCCGTACCCCTGGTTGAAAAGCCCTGCTTGAGGGACCGTCCAGGAGCCTGATGCTCACATGGGTCCACTCGTGGAGACTAAGTTGCACAAAAGGGTTCTCGGTGAGAAGCTTAAAAAGTCAACATCTCTTTACTAATGTTTCAGCTACTTCTAATCTCTCTCTCTCTCTTTCTTACCTACAGGACGATTCAGCCGAGTGTGGTGGAGCCTCTGGACTGAGCCCATCACTCTGGTCGACGGTAGGAATCCAGATTATCCTGCTCTGGATGTTATCCGGCAGCAGAGCTTGCCGATTATGACCCCGTGAAAACCCCAAACCTAATCTAACCAACCAAGATCCTGCCAAAAAAAAAAAAGTGAGCCCACCCTTTCCACTCAAGGAAAAAGGGGGCCCCAGTCTGCTCAGAGGGCAGACTCAGTGGCAATGCCAGTGACTCGGAAATCTTCTGTGGGGAAGATGCTCGAAGGCACCTGCCATGGCTGCATGTTGGTGTGTCAGATCCGTAACGCGTGTGTGAATGCTTCATCATCTAGGCCATTCAGAACCAAATCCTGTATGTGCTTTACCGTGGAGTGGCGAGGTTGGGGGGTAGGTCTTCTTTCGTCTGTGTGCTTTTGAAGACTTTTATGTAAAAAAAAAAGGGCTCCCCCTTTAAAAGATCACCCGGTTTCTGTTTGTTCGGACGTGGTTTTGAGCGGGTCGCACTCCTCAAACGTTGGAACATCCAATTTGTAAAGGAAAGGGGGGAAAAACCAAAAACTTGCCATTTCCTTCGCCTTCTGGTTTAGAGTACCGATTATTTACATGCCTGTTTCAACTTTGTTTGAATACAAGCTCAACGTCAGTTTCATTACGCTACCATTTCACGCCGGTTCGCCGGTAGTAAAATCAACCGTGGTTCAATGCCGTCACTTAGAAAAACACAGAGCATTCTTTACTCCTCTCCTCATCTCCATCACGAACGCGCCCACTGCCACTTCAAGCCCATCAATGCAACGGCATTTAGCAGATCTGAATACGTTTCCAGGATCTAATATATTCTAGGGGAGAGAATTATAACCACGGTGGGAAGGCGGCAACCGGTTTTAAAATAAAAAAAATGACTTTTTTTAAGAAAAGAAAAGAAAGGAGAAAAAAAAGTTAAAACGTTTTAAGGAAGCCGTGGTGGGCTAGACGTGGAAGATCTCCCGGAGAACTTCAAGGGTTGAATTGGACGTGACGAGACTTTAAATCATGACGTAAAATGCCTTATAACAGATTGTCTTTGTTTTCTAAAAACGAATCGGGTTCCATAACTTCATGAACTGGACGCAAAGTTCTGAAACGGCAAGCTCGAAGCAACAAACGTCAAAATGGAATTATTATTATTTAAAAATTTCTCTCTTCATCCCAGCATCTGTCCTTTGTTGCTCAAGCTGTTACTTGTCCACGTGGATTCCTGTTCTCAGAACATCGTCTTATCGATTCCTCCAAAGTTTTCAAGACACAATGTTTGTGAATACAAATGTCTTTGTGAATACTGTATATCGAACGTTGGTTTTCAAGGGTAAATTTGCATGACGACGAAGCTGCTATTTTGTTCAGGGTTGTTTTTTTTTTTTTTTAAGATTTAGGTTTTGTTTTTTTTTCCTTTTCTTTTTCACGGTAGAGTGTAGTTTATTGAACAGGTCTTTGAGTGATTTTTGTTTTCCTGCTGTGTGAGAAACCAAATATTGCGGTGTGGTGCAATTTAATCTTAAGCTATATATTGTTAAACAGATACTCTGAATAGACTGCACAAAGTAAAAGTTGAAAAGGGGGGATGGTACATTTAATTATCTGCTCAAATGGGGAAAAAAAAGTGGGTTTTATAGATGAAAACATTCACCTAAATTACTGTTTACAGGTCCAGTCAGTAACTGAAATCAAATGGACAGGCGTTTATTTCAAGGTTAAAAAAAAATAATAACTGCTTGTTTCTAGCAAAATTAGGCCCACTTATTAGGCAGCGTTTTACCTTCTGCTTTACATCGCAAACACCAAAATAAAAAATAAAAAAAAAGTCAGAAAACCCAAACCAATCCCTCTCATATAGAGTGAACACTTGGGTTTGAAGTAAAAATACTGATTTAGCATGAACTCAAACATCCGTCCCGTCAGTAAACAATTACTTTGAAGTAAAGAATGTTGTAGACAGAGAATATTTTAATCAAGGACTTTTTAAAACTCCCCAACAAATGTGTGGCTTTCCGGCTGTCACAGAATTCTACTCAAAACCCTGCAAACTGCAATTCTTTGTACGAGAACCCCGATAAACTATCATTGCACTTAGCGAGTGACTTTCATCTGATGTTGAGCCCCAAGTGTTTGAAGCACTTCCGAGAATGCAGTCAAAATGCGTGAATGGCAGGTCTTTATTTTTCCTCTGTTCGCCTCCATTTATTTTTCTGATTGTGGCTGAGCACGCTAGTGTGTTTCCCTCCCTTCCTCCTTTGACTTTGGCTGCATCTAACTTTGATATTGATTTCAGAGACGATTCAAGAAGGAATAACGAAGCTAATTTTCTACTTTTTTTAAAAAAAAAGGGTGGAATTTTTGCAGCCCCAAAGAAATACTCTTAACAGAACGGAATAAATATAATTCGGATTGCAACCTGGTTCTTTTTCTAGAGGTCTCAGAGTGGGCTGGCAAGAATCTGAATGATCACTAGTGGCAACAAAACGACACAGAAAACCTTAAATCTTTGTGTTGTCTACTGGTTGTGTGGATATTGGCAGTCCAGGTTTGGTAGCTCAACACTTCATGGCGGGTATTTCGTATCTTAGTCCAGGGGTCCCCAATCTTTTTGGTTCCATGGACCGGCAGTGGCAGCTTTGCCAGAGGGGGATGGCATGGTTTCACACACACAATATAAATTCCACACATGTGCAAATAAAGCTTTGCACGCTCGCCCTCCACTTTGGTGACCCGATTCCCAATGAGCCATAGCCCGTAGTGGTCCACTGCCCATGGGTTGTGGACCTCCTGTCTTAGTGCACTTCATGGTTGCCAAAACTAGTCAGAGATATACTATATTTCATTGCTCTGGTCCTCAGTGAAAAGAGTTCTGCTTGTTTAGTGTTAGGAGTCAAATGCAGCTTGCTTCTGTTAAAGCGGCAGATTGGTTATTATTTTTAATTTATTTATTTATCTATTGGGTTTATTTATTTATTGAATTTGTATAGCTACCCATCTCACACGTGTGTCACTGTCTCTGGGCAGTGCACACAATGAAAAATATACATTTCTCAGGAACGGGAGGGCAATTCCTTAAAATGTGGCTGTGCAGATCAAGCCCCCTTGCTGAATTTTTGCTTAACAATAGAGTTTGCCTTAATCAAAATATTGGTCCTCATCCTTAATTTGCAGTATTTTTTTTTTTTTAAAAAAAAGAGAATCTCTTTCTCTGAGAAGCATACAAATGAAACTATCCACCAATCCATCTGTATTCAGGTAGCTTGTAGCCTCTACAGATGATTTTTTTTTTGTCAAAACATCTTTTCAGGTACTGCTACCAACTACTTCCTGTAAATAATGCTTACGGTTACAATATCTACATCTATTATTATTTTTTTAAACTGCCTTAATTAATTCCTAGTCTTTGCAAAGGATAATTTAATGGCTGGTTTCCTCTCTTTCCCTCCTAGTATGGAAAGAAGAAAGCTTAATTCTCCTTGTGGGAATAGGAACCGACTTCTTAAAGGTCAGTTCATAACTAAAGGTTTAGTGTGCATTAACCAGGAAACAAGAAGCTTTTACTTAAAGTGGTAGGGCACCCATGCGGAAAGAAACTTTAGCCACAGATATAGGCATAGCTGGAAGATGCAGTGATGTCCATGTAATATAGAGATGGACTAAGAAGGTTTTTTTTGTCCTCTTTGCTGCCACCTAGTGGTCAGATGGAGTTTGGCAGCCCAGATCTGGTAGCCTTGCACGCTGAGCTGTGTTCAGCTGTTAGAAAAACATCAGGACTGCTTATCACATGAGCAGCTCCTGATCAGCGTGTTCCAGGTGACATTGCTCAAACCATCTGAGCTTGAATGCATGGATTTTTTGCGGGATCAAATTCTATAGGAGAGTGTGTGTGTGTGGGGGGAAATCCTTGCCTTGATAGCTCTGATGCATATTATCATGCAGGTGAGCATGGATCCTCATCCTGGCTCATGTTGCAACCAAATAAAGCAGTGTTTCCCAAACTTGACAATTTTAAGGCATGAGGACTTCAACTCCCAGAATTCCACAGCCAGCAACGCTGGCTGTGGAATTCTGGGAGTTGAAGTCCACATGCCTTAAAATTGTCAAGTTTGGAAAACACTGAAATAAAGCATGCATTCACCAGGAAACAAGAAGCTTTTACTTAAAAGTGGTAGGACATCCATGCTGCAGGAAACTTTAGCTTGGACTTTAGCCCTTGAGAGATCTGGACTTGAAGCTTGTCTCCTGGAAGATGTCATATTTGGCAGGAGGAAGGTGTAATTTGAACGACAGTTGGCAGACGAGAGGCTCTAGGATAACCAAGTTTTAAGCGTTGCACAAATTTCCTTTCTATCGCTCTAAAGTCGTCCCCCTTTTCTACGTTGCCAGAAAATCTGCTGGGAATTTTTCTGAAGACTTGGCATAACGTTAAGCAACCCTACCTCATTCATTAAGGATTTCCAATGTTGGAATTCTCCAAACTATTTAGACCCTGCCACTTATTATTATTATTATTATTATTATTATTATTATTATTGATCATCGCACAGTCAGCCAGATGTTCAGACTGGATTTGGCATTTTGTCTACCTAGCGAGTCAATAATAATAATAATAATAATAATAATAATAATAATAATGTTGGAAGGGACCTTGTCTGAAATGGTATAGGGTTACCTGCCTGAGCAGGGGGTTGGACTGGATGACCTCCAAGGTCCCTTCCAACTTTATTATTATTATTATTATGGATCATCGCACAGTCAGCCAGATGTTCAAACTGGATTTGGCATCTTGTCTACCTATTGAGTCCTTACCCAGGACCTGGGATAGGCAGATGTGGATGTTTGATGGTATTACAGGTATCGTCGCAGGATGGAAGCAGTTCCTAGTAAGGCCGCCTTTTGCAATTGACTAATAGCGAATTTGTCAATGCCAATGGTGTTCAAGTGGTGCTCCAGTTGTTTTGGGATTGCACCCAAGGAGCCTATGACTATTGGTACTACCCTTGCTTGCTTTTGCCACAGTCTTTCTATTTCTATTTGTAGGTCTTTGTATTTTGTTATCTTCTCCAGTTCTTTCTCGTCTATTCTGCTGTCTCCAGGCACTGCCACGTCCACTATCCAGACTTTTTTGTCTTTCTTATCGACAATTGTTAAGTCTGGGGTGTTATGTTGCAGGTGCTTGTCTGTTTGAATTCTGAAGTCCCAGAGCAGTTTAATTTTATCATTTTCTATGACTTTCTCTATTTTATGATCCCACCAGTTTTTGCTTACAGGCAAATGATATTTTTTGCAGATCTTCCAATGCACCATTGTTGCTACTTTGTCATGCCGCTGCTTGTAGTCAGTCTGTGCAATCTTCTTGCAACAGCTTACCATTATTATTGTTATTGTCAGCCAGATGTTCAGACTGGATTTGGCATTTTGTCTACCTATCGAGTCCTTACCCAGGACCTGGGATAGGCAGATGTGGATGTTTGATGGTATTTTAGATATCGTCGCAGGATGGAAGCAGTTCCTAGTAAGGCCGCCTTTTGCAAGTGACTAATAGCGATTGCATTATTATTATTATTATTATTATTATTATTATTATTATTATTATTACTATTATTATTTGGGCAAAAGGAAGAGAAGAACAGGGTTTAACTTAAAAAAAAAGTTGGCTTCCCAGTAGGAATGAATTAACCTCTGCAGAATCCAGGTATGACCCTAAATTAGAAGCTAAATTCCAAGCTCTGGTCTTTCCAGGCAGCAGGCCTTTTTCAGAGCTTTTCCTCCTCTGAAAAACAGTTCCAGTTCTCCCCAGGACCTCCAAAATCCTCTCCCAAAGATTGTAGGATTGCAGCTTAAAAGGGTGTTGTTTCTCACCTTTTAGAATTGGCCTTCATTCTTCCCATTTAAGAAAAAAAAAAAAGCAAAATTATCCCTTTCATCAAGTGTTCTACAGTTGACTGATTGTAACTGTCTTCAGAATATTGATACCTATTTAAATTGCATTGGTTTTGGCCAGGGATCTTCAAACTTGGCCCTTCTATGACTTGTGGACTTCAACTCCCAGAATTCCTCAGCCTTCCTTCCTTTCTTCCTGTCCCTCCCTCCCTCTTTCCTTCCTGCCTTCTTTCCTTCTTTCCTTCCTGCCTTCTTTCCTTCCTTCCTTCCTTCCTCTCTCCCTCCATCCTTCCTGTCCCTTCCTTCCTTCCTGTCCCTCCCTCCCTCCTTCCTTCCTTCCTTCCTTCCTTCCTTCCTTCCTTCCTTCCTTCCTTCCTTCCTTCCTTCCTTCCTTCCTCTCTCCCTCCCTCTTTCCTGTCCCTCCCTCCTTCCTTCCTGCCTTCTTTCCTTCCTTCCTTCCTCTCTCCCTCCCTCCTTCCCGTTCCTTCCTTCTTGTCCCTCCCTCCTTCCTTCCTTCCTCCCTTCCTTCCTCTCTCCCTCCCTCCTTCCTGTCCCTTCCTTCCTTCCTGTCCCTCCCTTCCTTCCTTCCTTCCTTCCTTCCTTCCTTCCTTCCTTCCTTCCTTCCTTCCTTCCTTCCTTCCTTCCTTCTTCTTCTCTTCTCTTCTCTTCTCTTCTCTTTTTCTCGAGTTTTACTAGTCTTGGATTTGATCATTCCTTCTCACTGTAATTGGATTTGCTGTTAAAAAGAGTTATGCTGTAAAAAAAAAACGTATGTAACAGAGTTGCTGCTTGTTTTACAACTTCTGGCTATTCCAAGGGACGTAGAGAAGCTGATCAAACTGTTTCCATTTTTATAATAAGCCTGGAAGGCTGCTTATCTGGCAACTAAATCATCTTTGCTCTGGGTATGTGGGGTGTTTTTTCCCCCTTTTTTGGGGAGAAAAAGCAAAACAGCTGTCCGATGAAAGGGGTTAGTTCTTTCCATTGCCCCATCCCATCTCTCTCTCTTTCTCTGCAACAACCAGCATTACTGCCAAAACATGAAGTGTGGTCCATATTTGTATCACGTTTTTAACATGACATATATCCCCCGAGTCTGACTGAGGAGGTTTTTTAGGTATTGCTACCTTGAACAATTTTAGTATGATCCCTTTTGATGTTTCTAACGCTGGAGGCTTTCTTGCTGAAACTTGACAAGAAAAAAATCAGTATTGCTGTCGTTTGTAAGTTTTCCTACAGAATTCCTTTTACTGGCCTTGATGCGCTCAAATAAGCAGTATCTCATTTTAAGTGACCTTTGCAACCTAAGTGTTACTTGCTCTTTTTGAACTCTTCAGTATTCATTAAAGAACACAAAAGGGGTTTCTTTTGCTCCTACGTGGGGTCTTAAGTGTGGTGGAAGCCTGAGTTTCCTTCACATCCTTCTTCGTCAAGGTGGCCTCCCCAGGCTGAAAGGAGTTGGGCCCTGTGTCCAGGCTGAAAGGAGTTGGGCCCTGTGTCCAGGCTGAAAGGAGTTGGGCCCTGTGTCCAGGCTGAAAGGAGTTGGGCCCTGTGTCCAGGCTGAAAGGAGTTGGGCCCTGTGTCCAGGCTGAAAGGAGTTGGGCCCTGTGTTCAGGTGTTTCAGCATACAAACTGGTCCTGGCCCTTAACATCCGTTTGGTCACCATGGAAATCTTCTTCTGAAAGACTCCATGGATCAGACATAAGCACTTTTCTTAGCACGATAGCTGTATGATGGTCCTCTAAACGTGGGCTTGGACCCTCTGTGTGCGAGGCTTTCTCCATTACAAATTCAGGGAATGGACATTGCCGGGGGGGGGGGGAATGAGGCAATGGATGAGATGTTCCTTCAAGATGCTCAGCTTATCTTCCTTGGTTCCACCAAAGGCGTCTCTCTCTCTCTCTGTCGTGGTTGCTGTTTTCCTCTGAATTATAATATTTCTGCTGAATGTATTGACATAATCCAAGCAAGGTATTTGATTTAGAACTCCAGCTGTCAATTCTGATTCCCAAGGAAAATTAAAAAAGAAACAAGAGGGCCTCAGGAAGCCAAAAGATTGTAGTATCACCTAGAAGCCACAGTGATATTGTACACATCTTGGTGTCATAGTGCAAATGCTGGAGATTTCATAACTGACGTCGTTTTCACAAGCCCTGTCACCCCTCTTGGGGAGAGCCATGAGCAAAAATCACCTTGGACCTGAATTGACATCACTTGTGTAGCTGTTACGTGGAGTCAGTCCTCTGCATTTTGCAAAATTGAACGAGAAAATCCAAATGGATATTCCGAGGACCCAGAATCCCCTTGGTTTGTAATTTGGAGCGATTTTTCTCCAGAAAAGACAGGCCAGGTAATTCCATTCCAAAAACAAGGTTGTATCTGTGGGTTGCTAATCCCCACCCCACCCTTTGTCATATTGCATTGTTAGTATTGTTAATATCAGCGCCAGTCTATTGTAAGCAGTAGGGTGTGGGTCAACAAGTGTTCAGAGTTTCAGAAGTTCATGGTAACCCATTAACCAGTGGTCTGTTCATCTGTCATTGGATCTATTGTTGAAAACTGGAGTTCACACCACACAGAAATATTTTGATCTGAGATCAAGAGATTCCCTTTGGTCCAAATCCTATCTGAACTCGCAGTTGAGTTGTGACAAGTCTACTTGACCTTCCTAATATCTGGGTGGATGTTTCAATCATGAATTGGAGTGGTTTGTACTGGGGGGGGCGGAGTTTACCTATGACCCGTCCCTCCCCCCCTTCTCTTCAGTGCTGCTGAATGGGCAGATCAATCAATCTTCCCTTTCAATGATACTTTTGTGAATTTAAAAGGCTGAAATGAGGCATAAAGCAAATCGTTTTGTAAAAATTTGTACAATACTGTGATAAAAAAAATTTATAATCTTAAAAAACTGTTGTGTTGGATTATTGTGGAATAAACAGTATATTCAGAATAAAAGTTTATCCTTTGAATCAATGGCGAGTCTGTGGATTGTGATCTCACTTTGTCTTCTAAAAGAGATAGCAAGAGCCCTTAGACTTATATACCGCTTCAGAGGGCTTTACAGCCTTTTCTAAGCGGTTCATGGAGTCAGCATATCTGGATCCTCATTTTACTGACCTCATATAGATGGAAGGCTGAGTCAACCTTGAGCCGGTGAGGGTCAAACTCCTGGCTGTGGGCAGTTTGCCTGCAATACTGCATTCTAACCACTGTGCTACCATGGATTAATTATGAATGCCTGTTTCTTTGAGAATTACCCAATTTTGAATCCCAAATGCCTCTGCAGAACATAAGGAGAAGAATTGGAGAAGATTTGCATCCTGATTACATTACATGAACCGTGAAACACCCAGTCAGTGTTATGATCTGGGGTTGTATGACATCCAAAGGTACGGGCAGAATTTGTGTGATTAATGGGAATATAAATGGCCAGAAATACATTAATGAAATACTTGAGCCCAAACTGAAGCCTTCCGCAGATGATCTTTTCCAAGACAATGAAGCATTTGTATTTCAACAGGATTCAGCTCCATGTCGTGTTGCTGCTGTGGGCAAAAAGTGGTTTCAAGATAATCATATTCCACTGCTGGAACGGCCTGGGAATAGCCCAGACTTTAACCCAATTGAAAATCTATGAAGCCGACTAAAGAAACTTGTTAGAAGTGAGCCAGCAATAAAACCCAGTTAATAAAAGCAATCATTCAATCTTGGTTTCTCATTATAACAGCTGCAGAACTAAAGGACTTGATTCACTCCATGGGAAGATGTTGTAAGGCCATAATTCATGCTAAAGGTTACCCAACTAAGTATTAACTGACATGGTGATAATTTTTGTATATCTCATTTTTTTCCTATGGTGATAATTTTTGTATATCTCATTTTTTCTATGTGTTTCACTTTTCTTCTTTATAACTGCTACTCTAATAGCAAATCCTTCATAAAAGTTATTGCATCACATTCTTGATTCAATTATCTTTCCATTGATATATAATTTTGTGGTACAACTCCAAAGAAAAGTGGTGTTATTACCCATGAAACCTCAAATGTACACTTTTCCCAAAAGGTTTCCACAATTTTGGCCACTACTGTAGGTTCAAACAGAATGCCAACAGTGAGGTGGGGTTCACATTTGTGCAGCAAACCAAAATGTGGTTTATGACTTAGCGTGACAAGCAAACTTGATCAAGGTGGTTATAAATCATGTTTTGGGCTAACCCAGCCAAATGCAATTTATTCAGTAAATAAATTATCTCCTTCCGATTTGCATTCTTTTAGAGGGCTACAACATCATCTATCTCCAGTCTACACAGTCCTTTCAGCAGTTCCAAGAAGGCTGCATACCCATTTGCACTACTCGGGTGACCCTGAAGACACAGATAAACCGCCAGGTAGCTTTAATGACTCGCTAAAAGAAGGCAAATAACCAGCTGCCTGCAAGGAGTATAAATCCTTCCATTCCCCACCATCCAGTCAGAGCTGAAGAAGCTCCTGGGATGAGAAGCAAAACAACATATAAGGAACGGCTGCTGGAATTGGGTATGTCTAGTTTAACAAAGAGAAGGACAAGGGGTGACATGATAGCAGTCTTCCAATATCTCAGGGGTTGTCCCAAAGAAGAGGGAGTCGAGCTATTTTCCAAAGCGCCTGAAGGCAGGACAAGAAGTAACGGGTGGAAACTAATCAAGGAGAGAAGCAACCTAGAACTAAGGAGAAACTTCCTGACAATTAGAACGATTAACCATTGGAACAACCTGCCTCCAGAAGCCGTGAATGCTCCAACACTGGAAGTTTTCAAGAAGAGACTGGACAGCCATTTGTCTGAAATGGTATAGGGTTTCCTGCCTGAGCAGGGGGTTGGACTAGATGACCTCCAAGGTCCCTTCCAACTTTACTACTACTACTACTACTACTACTACTACTACTATTATTATTATTATTATTATTATTATTATTATTATTTTCAAAGAAAAACAAGAAAGTCCAGTTGCCTCACGAAAAAGCATTTTTGGGACAATCACATCAGAGGAGAACTCAGTTCTTGTAGTTCTTCCATCCCCTTCACTTGCTTTCCTGGCCCCCTTTCAGATTTCCCATTTGTAGTGCTGCTGCTGAGACAATATCCAAGAACATAATCATAATAGGTCCTCCTAGTCCAAACCAGGTTTGCAGAAACCGTTCCCCCCCAAAGCTGAGGGTAGCTTTCCAAAACATGGACAAAACTCTTTAGTTGTCTGCCCAGATCTACAGTAATGAACGTTGTCCCAGCTGGTTGTCTGCTGTTGGCTTTATCAATTACAATTTTGATGGAATTACAGAGTTGGAAGGGACTTCCAACTTCTCCAATCTTCTAATCCAATCCGCTGATCAAGCAGGAAACCATTTCAGACAAACGGCTGTCCAGTCTCTTCTTAAAAACTTCCAGTGTTGGAGCATTCACCGCTTCTGGAGGCAAATTGTTCCACTGATTAATTGTTCTAACTGTCAGGAAGTTTCTCCTTAGTTCCAGGTTGCTTCTCTCTTTCATTAGTTTCCATCCATGGCTTCTTGTCCTGCCTTCAGGTTCTTTGGAGAATATGAAGAAATAGAGAATTTGTACAAGTCTGTTGTAGACATGAGTTCACACTACCATCCTCAAATTCAGTAGCTCCCACGTGCTTTATGGCTTGTTTTGGGTCCTTTAGCAAACTAGGTCTGCCTTCAAAAGTATCCATCTAGAAAAAGTTTATTCAGTCATGCTAAAGTGTTGTCCACCGTGGTGCTTTTCTGAACTACATTTTCACCAATGGGTTTAAATACTATCTGGCACCCACCTCAATAGAAATGGGATCGGAAGGCTGACAATACGATGAAAGGCATCTTTATTATTTCCAGAAGATCTTTTGAGTCTTGCAGATTGATAGCTGGCTCCTATTCGCTTTTGCTGGGTGGATTTTTGAAACAGCCCCTTTTTAAGTGCATTACCAAATTGTAAAACCACGCTTCCCTGGAGCAACCCAAGTTTTACAACGGCTTTCAAAATTCTTGCACCTTCGGTTGAAAAAAAAAGGGGGGGGGGAAAGGAGAAGCCCTCATCCCGTTGAGATGATTGGGGTCCCAGTGTGGAATGAATTCTCTATGACAAATGCATGTTCTTGAGTGAATGCCAACGGAGAACTCTCCTTGACTTCTTGCAGGCTTCAGGTGCTCTCCATAAGAAGCGTCTTAACTTCTAACACTCTACCCCCCTCCTTATTTATAGTCGAGGCACGTTCCACCCAATTTTAGTTGACAGTATTATTCAAGCAAAGCCCTAGATAGATATTAAGTGGATGATCAAAGCCCTGGCCAATGAGGCTGGGAATCAATGACTAGGAGCATCTGGTTATGATAACAGAATAACAGAGTTGGAAGAGATCTTGGAGATCTTCTAGTCCAGTGGTGGCGAACCTATGGCACGCGTGCCAGAGGCGGCACTCAGAGCCCTCTCTGTGGGCACGCACGCCATGCCCCAGAGATGGCAACTGTCCTTCAACCAGCCACCCACTAACTCGCTGAGGTCCCACATGGCTGGATGCAGCCCAGCACCCATGCGCCCGCTGGCCTCTGTGTGCAGGGGCCTATGGTGTCAGAAAGCAGCCGCCCTGGCCCCTGACTCGCCTTGCCCTGTGACAATGGTACCCCCACCCTGCCCACTGCCCCGAGCCTCCTGCCCACCGCCCCACCTGCCAGAGACCCCCTGGATCTCCCCCAACCCTGCCTGGCCCCCATAGGCATCCCTTCCCACGAGCAACATCAAGCTGGCCACGCCCACCCAATCTGCCATGACCACCACAGCCACGCCCACCCAGTGGGCCATGCCCACCTGGCACCCGGCGATAAATAAGTGGGTTTTGGGTTGCAGTTTGGGCATTTGGTCTCTAAAAGGTTCGCCATCACTGTTCTAGGTGGCTTCTCTCCTTGATCAGTTACCATCTGTTGCTTCTTGTCCTGCCTTCAGGTGCTTTGGAGGATAGGTCAACCCCCTTTTTCTTTGTGGCAGCCCCTTAGATATTGGAACACTGCTATCATGTCCCCCCTCGTCCTTCCTTTCATTTAAACAAAGTATCCACCTTGAAAAAAGTTTATTTAATTGTGCTAAAGGATTGGCACATTTTCACCAAAGGGTTCAAATACTGTCTGGCATCCACCTCAGAAAAAAACAGAATTGCAATGCTGGCTCTATGGTAGATATCTTTTTAGCAAAAATGTTTAAAAATATGTCAGATAGATGTTGGAAATGTAAACATAATATAGGCACGTATTACCATATTTGGTGGACATGTGGGAAGGCAAAGGCCTATTGGAAAAGCATACATATGTGGTTAGAAAAAATATTGGGTGAACACGTGGATTTTAAACCTGAACTTTTTTTTACTAGGCATTATGTCTGAAAAGATTAATGAGCAGAAACTATATTTAATTCTACATATTACCACAGCAGCAAGAATAATTTTTGCACAGTACTGGAAGGATTGCCATCAGAAGAAGAAATAATCACGAAAATATTGGAATGTGCAGAGATGGACAGACTAACTATGAGGCTGAAAGAGAAAGAAGATACGGACTCTTATAAAATTTGGAATTTATTCTATTCTTGGTTAGAGAAAAGAATGAAGGATTAGGAAGTGAACATGTATTAGCTTAGCAAACACCAGACAACTTGTTTGATTGGAAAAATTAACATATGTTGATGGGAAAAAAAAATTAATAAAAAAGATTGTTGCAATCTATAGTAGATATCTTTATTATTTCCAGAAGACCTTTCCGTGCCAGCAGCCGTTCCTTATACGTTTTAGCCTCCAGTCCCCTAATCATCTTTGTTGCTCTTCTCTGCACTCTGCAGCTCTGAGAAGCAAAGTAATCTACAAGAATCTAGACAGATGTCTACTGAAAATCCAGGGTGGGCTCCTTTTTTGTTTTAAGGTTATTTCCCAGGCAGCTGAACCTCATTAACCAAACTTATGCACATTGTCATAAGGCGATGTATATTTAACATAGGATAGAGGCCTGAGGCTAAGACATCTGCAGGAGGGGGGGGGAGAACCCAAATTAGCAGCATGTTTTTCAGTTGACTTCCCAGTGTTTTGTCTTGTGGTCTTCAATTTCAAGATTAATATTTCTGAGTTGATTGATCTTGAGGGTTCCCATAGTGGGCACCAACCAAGAAGAGGAAATATATTGCTTCACAATAAAGGAGACAATTCCCAAACACTCTTCATATTCCTAAAACATCTTTATAACGCAGAACAGCAGGCGTGCTATTCTCAGCCAGTTTTCCGCTCTCTGGCCTTGCATGGTGTTATAGTTTTGACATATCTTGATGTCTTTGTTTTGACAAATAGCCCTTTGTACATCCTATGAAGTACAGATGGAGTGTGGATAAAGAGCACTGAATAAGCCCGTTCGACTTTTTGCTTGGGAACCCCTCCATGTAGCATTTGCAATAGATTACAACTGATTTATTGATCTATCTAATTTATACAGCTGCACATCTCACAAGCCAGGCGCAGGCTGTTGGGGATGAGTCTGCATCTCAAACTGAAGCGCATATGGTTCCTGTAGTCTGCAACCTTTTCTGGAAATCTGTTCACACTCCTGCAGCATTTGAAGGGAGTTCATCCCAAAGGGCATAGCTAAATGTCTAACAGTGAAGGGACACAACACCTTGCAGCCAAGAAGGCTCCACACTCATTTACACTACTCAAGTGAACCTGAGGACACAAAACCTCCAAGTGGCCTCAACGACTCTCCAAAAGAAGGCAAATGACCAGTTTTTCTGCAAGGAATATAAATCCTTTCATTTCTCCACCATCCAGTCAGAGCTGAAGAAGCTTCTTGGATGAGAAGCGAAACGTCTTCAAAGAAAAAACAAGAAAGTCCAGTTGAAAAAGCACACCTTTGGGACAACCATGACTTGGATGAATTGGAATCTCCATAGACATTGATAGTGAAACATAAATTTATGCACATACATTGAATGAATGAATGAATATTTATTTAGTGTATGATGAGAACCTGACAAAGAGAAGTAAACATATATACACAGTCCATGTAATTGTTAGTGCCTTGGAGGGCACTAACACAATAAAGGACGTGGGCCCTTTAAGAAGCCAGATGGAGAGAACGGATGGACCATTAACTAGGTCAAGGAGCCGAGCGCAAAGTCGCCCGGCAGCATAAGAAGGACTCCCAGCAATCTTGCATCACGCTCTGATGATGTTGGTAGTGTTGAAATGACGAAAGGCTCAGCTTTTAATTAAACAGTTTTGTTTTTAGTATTATCCTGGTGTTTGGATTATTTTATTATATATATATAAATATATCTCCAAATTTCTTTTTTGTTGACAAAGAGTTAAAGAATTAAGTGGGAGAATAGCTATTTCGAGCTTATTTTGCTCTCATCAGCTAGGCATACCCTCTATGGGATTCCTCGAAGCACGAAGCTGAAAACACCAGCCTGAAGATGACGAATGGGACTTCGTCGAAACATTGCCAAGACATTTCCAATTTCACGCGGGAGAAAATCTGAACAACAAAGACCTACATACAAACACCCATGAAAACCTCAGAAAACATATATATATATATGTTTATATATATATATATATATATATATATATATATATATATATATATATATATATATATAGAAAGAAGATTTCTTTCTCCCATATTTGGGCTGACAGGGTGTACATTCAAGGTAAAAATCTCCTCCCCCTATCTCTCTCCTGATAGCTAACAGAGTGGGAGAGAGCCTGTGGCTTAGAGGTTATAACAACTGCCTAACATGCAGATAAGCCCAGGTTGGAATCTCAGAAGAGTAAGTCTGGCTGAAGAGAATCAATGGAACTCGAAATAGCTATAGCAACCTCAATATATATATATGTATGTATGTATGTATGTATGTATGTATGTATGTATGTATGTGTGTGTATATATATATATACACACACACATACATACATACATACATATATACATACATATATATGTATATATATATATATATATACTGTGTATATATATATATATAGTTGCAGCTTTGGAGGATCACAAGACAGCTTACTATTTGGGCTCCTCTGTCTTTCATCTGTATTTTACATCTGTGTTTTGCAACCTGGATAACTTCCAGGAGATTTTAACTCTGAGAATTCTCAGCCATGACAGAAGAACATGGGGGAATTAAGGGTTGAAGCCCACAAATTCGAAAGCTTGCCAAGACTGGAAAACCATGGGGCTCCTCTACACTCTGCATTGCATTATTTTGCAAGTATATAATTCACTTAGTATTTTTTTGTGTCAACCTTGAGAGCAGCTGAGCTCAAGATAATTAATTCTTAAGCCATAACATTTTAACTGCCCCTGGAAAAACACAGGCAATTCTTTCTCCCCTTTTTCCCACATTATATCAATCGGTCAGTTAGTGACAATTCATTCAATCGGTCAGTTAGTGACAATTTCTGGTTGCAACAGATGGGAAAAACCAGAAATTAAAAGGCAGTCTGAAAAATTAAGACATTTCAAGATTGATCTGGGGCTTTCTGGTTAAATCGGATCTTGACAAAAGCATGAGTAACAGCTAGCTCTTGAAAAACAGGACGTAAATTGAAACTATTTCCAAAGGGATGATCTACTAATTTTGTCTCCCATTAATATTGTAGGAAAGAAAAACAGTTGACTCAATACAATCCTGGGTTGTATAAACAGAGGCATAGAATCAAGATCAGGGAGGCCTTAGTACCGCTTTATAAAACCCTAGTAAGACCACACCTGAAATACTGCAGCCAATTTTGATCACCATATCACACACACACACAAAAAAAATGTTGAGAGAGTTTGGAAAAAATTCAGAGAAGAGCAACTAAGATGATCAAAGGCCTGGAGACTGAAACCTACGAAGAACGGCTATGAGACTTGGGTTTGGCTAGTCTAAATAAAATAAGAAAAAGAAGAGACATGATAGCAGTGTTCCAGTATTTGAGGGGCTGCCACTAAGAGGGGGGCCAAGCATCAGAGGGCAGGACGAGAAACAATGGTTGGAAACTGATCAAAGAGAGAAGCAACCTGGAATTAAGGAGAAACTTCCTGACAGTGAGGACAATTAACCAGTGGAACAACCTGCCCCCAGAAATCGTGGGCGCTCCATCACTGGAGATTTTTAAGAAGAGGCTAGATAGTCACTTGTCTGAGATGGTATAGATTCTCCTGCTTGAGCAGGGGGCTGGACTAGAAGACCTCCAAGGTCCCTTCCAGCTCTATTCTATTCAATTCCAATTCTTAGCCGAAGCCAAATCACCAATTCATAAAGATCAGCAGGGATCAGGCTAGAAATACATCTCTAGCTTTAGGGAATCAGAGAACTTGGCATGGGATCAACTACGAAAGTCAGAAAGCAAATTAAAATATGATATTAAAAATAGCACAGAGAAATACTGTATGGAATGCAAACATTGGCAATCACACCATTTATACAGATGTGAAATGGACCTTGGTCAAATCCAACCATTTAAGAGAAAGAAAATAGGGACTAACTGGATGCACATAGCTTCAAGAATTGTGAAGCTTTGTATCCTGAGGATAACACACCGTTTCTCTTTATTTTATTTGAGATCTCAGGATAAACAGGAGATCTTTGCAAATGGTCGACTTTTGCAGTGTGCAATGCATCGGAGAAAACTCTAGGAACCAGGTACTTCCTAACGCTATTTCAAATAGTTTTGTGAAAAAATAGCCTTGGGCCAGCCATGTGCCATTCTAGGCTGCATTAACAGAGGGACAGAATCAAGATCATGTTAACTATTAGTACTGCTTTATAAAGCCTTAGTAAGGCCACATTTGGAATCCTGCATCCAGGTTTGGTCCCCATATTAAAAAAAAAAAGATATTGAGACTCTAGAAAGAGTGCCCCCTTTATGGATTACTGCCTTGTCGTGGCAAAGGGGCTTGTGTAACTCAATGAAGCTGTAAGCTATGCCGTGCAGGGCCACCCAAGACTTTGAACTATGGTGCTGGAGAAGACTCCTGCGAGTCCCTTGGACTGCAAGGCGTTCAAACCGGTCAGTCCTAGAAGAGATCAACCCCGACTGCTCTTTAGAAGGCCAGATCCTGAAGTTGAAACTCAAATACTTTGGCCACCTAATGAGAAGGAAGGACTCACTGGAGAAGGGCCTAATGCTGGGAAAGATTGAGAGCAAGAGAAGAATGGGACGACAGAAAATGAGGTGGCTGGATGGAGTCACTGAAGCAGTAGGCGTGAGCTTAAGTGGACTCCAGAAGATGGTAGAGGACAGGAAGACCTGGAGGAACGTTGTCCATGGGGTCGCGATGGGTCGGACACGACTTCGCAATTAACAACAACAAGAAAGAGTGTGAAGAAGAGCAACAAAGACGATTAGGGTGCTGGAGGCCAAAACATATGAAGAAAGGTTGCAGGAATTGGGTATGGCTAGTCTAGAGAAAAGAAGGATGAGGGGTGACATGATAGCAGTGTTCCAGTATCTCAGGGGCTGCCCCAAAGAAGAGGGAGTCAACCTATTCTCCAAAGCACCTGAAGGCAGGAGAAGAAGCAACGGATGGAAAATAATCTAGGAAAGAAACAACTTAGAACTAAGGAGAAACTTCCTGACAGTTACGGTAGGAACAATTAATCAATGGAATGACTTACCTCCAGAAATTGTGGTTGCTCCAGTACTGGAGGTTTTAAAAGAAGAGACTGGACAACCATTTGTCTGAAAGGGTATAGGGTTTCCTGCCTGAGCAAGGGGTTGGACTAGATGACCTCCAAGTTCCCTTCCCATTCTGTTATACTGTTAAAAGAGAAAAGCAAATTCCAGTGCTTTGCTGGATTTGTTCAATATTAAATCACCCCCAAAGTGTTGTCCTTTAAGAGCAGTTCTGGAAGATGTTGCTTTTCTTTTCTTTTTTTTTTTAAAAAGAGTCTTAATAACACTCTTTATCAGACTGACATTTGTCAAGGAGAGGGTAGACAGTTGACTCTGGCTGTCTCAAAGCCAGACAAAGATAGAGTGGCTTGTAATTCTAGTCAAATAAACAAACCTAAAGGGTTGAGAAACAATCTTAAACTTCCAGAAGGACCACGATTAACCCACTTCTTCTAGTTTCTTTATCTCCTTTTTGCTTTTGAGAGGAATTTATTTGTACGCCATGCACGGCTTAAGAACATTTTCCCCACTTTTCTGCACCAATCAAGGTCTGGCTAGGAGGTTTGTGATGGTTGCTGCTACTATGTGGATGTTTTCAGGGGCTTGGGGAAAGGTGTTGTAATTTGGCACGATTCTTCTGTTATTCTTTTAGAAGGAGGCATAGCTGTCCAAGGCTCAACCTGCCATCAACAGTGGTGGCTACCAAAAAACCCAACACAGTGCTAGGCTACATTAACAGAGGGATAGAATAGAGATCATGTGAAGTGTTAATACCACTTTACAATGCCTTGGTAAGGCCACACTTGGAATCCTGCATCCAGTTTTGGTCACCACGATGTAAAAAAGATGCTGAGACTCTAGAAAGAGTACAGAGAAGAGCAACAAAGATGATCAGGGGACTGGAGGCTAAAGCATATAAGGAACGGTGGCTGGAATTGGGTATGTCTAGTTTAATGAAGAGAAGGACGAGGGGGGGAACATGATAGCAGTGTTCCAATATCTCAGGGGTTGTCCCAAAGAAGAGGGAGTCAAGCTATTCTCCAAAGCACCTGAAGGCAGGACAAGAAGCAACGGATGGAAACTAATCAAGGAGAGAAGCAACCTAGAACTAAGGAGAAACTTCCTGATGGTTAGAACAATTAACCAGTGGAACAACCTGCCTCCAGAAGCTGTGAATGCTTCAATAAGCATTTACCACTTGTGGACTTTTAAGAAGAGACTGGACAGCCATTTGTCCAAAATGGTGTAGGGTTTCCTGCCTGAGCAGGGGGTTGGACTCGATGACCTCCAAGTTCCCTTCCAACTTTACTATTATTATTATTATTATTATTATTATTCTCAATCATCGCACAGTCAGCCAGATGTTCAGACTGGATTTGGCATTTTGTCTACCTATCGAGTCCTTACCCAGGACCTGGGATAGGCAGATGTGGATGTTTGATGGTATTACAGGTATCGTCGCAGGATGGAAGCAGTTCCTAATAAGGCCGCCTTTTGCAATTGACTACTAGCAAATTTGTCAATGCCAATGGTGTTCAAGTGGTGCTCCAGTTGTTTTGGGATTGCGCCCAAGGAGCCTATGACTATTGGTACTACCCTTGCTTGCTTTTATTATTATTATTATTATTATTATTATTATTATTATTATTATTATTATTATTATTATTTTAAATTTAATTCTTAAAACTCCTAAGAGCGAAAATATGGTCTTCTTATACAGATAGTCTGCAACTTACAATGGTTCATTTAGTGATGGTTTGAAGTTATAACAGCACTGAAAAAAAACTTGATTTGTGATCATTTTTCACATGACCGTTGCAGCATCCCCATGGTCACGTGATCAAAATTCAGACGCTTGGCAACTGGCGTGTACTTAAAAACAGTTGCAATGTCCCAGGGTCACGTGATCCCTTTTTGAGATCTTCTGACCAGTAAAATCAGTGGGGAAGTCAAATTCGCTTAGCAACCGTGTTGCTAATTTAATACCTGCAGCGATTCACTTAGCAATTACGGCAAAACTCACTTAAGAAATATCTCGTTTAGCGACATTAATTTTGGGTTCAATTGTGGTCGTACATTTAGGACCACCTGTCCATTGGTTGACGTCTGCTCTTGACTAAGATGACAACCTTATGGTAAGTGAATTTAGTCTTGCAACATTCTTCCTGGCACCGCCTAAAACTCAAAGTTTGAAGATGACATTGTGGGCACCTATCCAGGAGTTTTAAAAGCCAATTTTGGCCTCTTACTTAGAGAAAGAATCAGATCAGGAGTCCTAAAACCACTTAAGACGAAAGATTAGTCTGGAAATATGATATTCACACACTCGGTGCAGCCAAAGGATAAGGTTGTGATAGTGGAGGATATATGTAGCAACATCTAAATCTCATACAAAAGACCATCAACAAGCTAAACAGGGAATAAAATGAGTATGAGACCTCCTCAACGACAATCAACACCCAGATGAGAAGAGATGAATATCAGACTCACAATCAAAACCAGGATTAACATCAGACCAACCATCAAGAAGTAAACAATACCTCATCAAGCTAAGAGTAAACAACCCAAGCAAGCTAAGAGTAAACCCAAGCAAGCAAGCTAATTTAAGAACATCCAGGACCACCTCCACTAAGCCATTAGAAAGAGGGGTCTCCAACCTTGGCAATTTTACCACTTGGTAAAATGGCTGGCTGAGGAATTCTGGGAGTTGAAGTCCACAAGTCATAAAAGGGCCAAGTTTGAAGACCCCTGCTTGTGGACTTCAACTCCCAGAATTCCTCAGCCAAGCACTCTGGCTGAGGAATTCTGGGAGTTGAAGTCCACAAGTCATAAAAGGGCCAAGTTTGAAGACCCCTGATATAGACTTTAACAGGAGTGGACCAACTCCCAGAATTCCTCAGCCAGGCACTCTGGCTGAGGAATTCTGGGAGTTGAAGTCCACAAGTCATAAAAGGGCCAAGTTTGAAGTCCAGCCTCCTGCTCAAGACAAAAGACCTGGACTAGCCCAGGGATAGGCAACCTTGGTTCTTTTATGACTCGTGGACTTCAACTCCAAGAATTCCTGAGCCAGCCGTGCTGAGGGGAAAGGGAGCGGTTTCCAAGCTGAGCCATGCTGGCTCAGGAATTCTGGGATTTGAAGTCCAGAATTCAAACCTTGGCTCTTTTATGACTCGTGACTTCAACTCCCAGAATTCCTGAGCCAGCCTGGCTTAGCTTGGAAACCTCTTCCTTCCCCTCAGCATGGCTGGCTACATCCAGGTTAAATGGTTGTCCAATCTATTTTTGAAAACCTCCAGCCCTTTGAATTCAAAACACCCCATTTTTTATCCAAAATGCTTTTGGATTAAAAAAAAAAATCTGAACACATCTGAATCTTTTTGAGGGCAACCAGGAGCTGTTTATGTTTCCATTGGACACTCTAATTTCTCAGATCTTTCTGGAATTGCTCATCCTTCTCTTTAATTCATCTCTAGATGCCCTGCTTTCCACTTCTACAAACACACAAGTGACTTAGCAGTTATTGTCAACAGCACAAAGCATAACACCTCTTGCCAAAACCAGGGGTCTTCGAACTTGGCCTTTTTATGACTTGTGGACTTCACAAGTCTGCCTGGCTGAGGAATTCTGGGAGTTGAAGTCCACAAGTTGTAAAGTTGCCAAGGTTGGAGACTCCTGCATTAGAATATAACTTGAGAACGACCCCCCCCTTCCTTATTAGCACGGATGATGTTTGCTAATGAAATGTCTGCAAGAAAACAACCAAGCTCAGAGAGGGACAAGGACCCCACAGTTCAACCCCAAACTATAAATATCCTCCTCAACCAACATCCTTGGGACACAGCGACCCGTCAAAAGTAGGAGTCAGTTGTCAAGCATCTGAATTTGGATCAGATGATCATGGGGATGCTGCAATGGGCGTCAATGTGAAAAATGGTCACAAGTCATGTTT
Organism: Crotalus tigris; assembly: GCF_016545835.1. Lineage (NCBI taxonomy): Eukaryota > Metazoa > Chordata > Lepidosauria > Squamata > Viperidae > Crotalus > Crotalus tigris. Next base: position 757,791 of record NW_024097056.1, read on the forward strand.
TTTCAGTGTTATTGTCACTTTGAACAGTCACTAAATGAACCGTTGTAAGTTAAGGACTTCCTATATTCTCCAGGGAGGGGACAGCAACAGAGAAAGTTTGCCTCTGTGGACCCACCAGATGGCATCACTGAGTTGACCAGATCCAGAGCATGACCCATTCTTCCAGAAGACTATCCACAAGGTGTAGTAGATTAAAAAAGCAGAGATGTTGTCTCTAATCATGAGGGGGGGGGGAGCGAAGCTTCAAAGTGCATCCCAAAATTGCCCAGAGTTTCATTTATAGTGACCATCTTTTTTACCACTGCTTGCAGACTTCCTGCTATACGCTAACTATCACAAGCACTGGTTACTCTGCAGATGCACCTATACTTTAAGTTATGAGACTAGACTAGACTAGACTAAACTAGACTAGACTAGACTAGAATAAGAATAGAATAGAATGGAATGGAATGGAATGGAATGGAATAGAATAGAATAGAATAGAATAGAATAGAATAGAATAGAATAGAATAGAATAGAATAGAATGTGGAGAGTGGAGAGGAATGGAAAGGAACGGAATGGAACAGAACAGAACAGAATGTGGAGAGTGGAAAGTGGAAAGGAATAGAATAGAATAGAATAGAATAGAATAGAATAGAATAGAATAGAACAGAATTAGAATAGAATAGAATGTGGAGAGTGGAAAGGAATAGAATAGAATAGAATAGAATAGAATAGAATAGAATAGAATAGAACAGAACAGAACAGAATAGAATAGAATAGAGTTAGAATAGAATTAGAATAGAATAGAATGTGGAGAGTGGAAAGGAATAGAATAGAATAGAATAGAATAGAATAGAATAGAATAGAATAGAATAGAATAGAATAGAATAGAATTTAGAATTGAATAGCATTCAGAACTGAATAGAATTTAGAAATGAATTGAATTTAGAATAGAATTGAATTTAGAATTGAATGGAACAGAACAGAACAGAACAGAATTATTTATTGGCCAAGTGTGATTGGACACACACAAAGAATTTGTCTCCAGCGCTGAAGCTCTCAGTGTACATACAAGCAACAAGTGATAATTATAATCATAAAATACAATCATCATAAATCATAGATACAACACCCGGGGATAGTCATAGGTTACTAAAGCAATCTACACAAATCATAACAGGATACTAAATAAAAACAATCAATTATGAGTAGTTTACTATTTGGCAACCCACTCTTTAATCAGAGTTGAACAACCTCAAGATCTGCCTGCAAAAAAACAAACAAAACAGCATTTCCCATCTCAAGAAGCTTTCTCCTGTAAGTGATTACAAGGAAGGAACCAGATGTTCAAAGATGACTTGACATCAGGAAGGGTTTGGATAGATAATTCACAATTTAAATGATATTGCTGACTTTCTGAGGTCAGAAGGCAGTTGATAATACAAAACAGTTCACAACTGGGTGTACTGTCAACTCCTGAGTCGTGCACACTTCTACTGAAGTGACGTCAGTAATCCTAGATAACCACAAAGGTTCGTCTACAAGTTCCTTCCATTCTTTTCTTCGCAGGAGTTGAAATTAGGGACGACGCTCAAGTGGTTTGTTCTATCCAACAATTGAGATACAAATGTACCTATACCCTACACCAGGGGTAGGCAACCTTGGCTCTTTTATGACTCGTGGACTACAACTCCCAGAATTCCTGAGATAGCATGGCTCAGCTTGGAAACCTCTTTCCCCTCAGCGTGGCTGGCTCAGGAATTCTGGGAGTTGAAGTCCACGAGTCATAAAAGAGCCAAGGTTGCCTACCTCTGGCCTAGGCCTAGGCCGCTTTCTGACTCGTGGACTTCAACTCCCAGAATTCCTGAGCCAGCATGGCTCAGCTTGGAAACCTCTCCCTTTCCCCTCAGCGTGGCTGGCTCAGGAATTCTGGGAGTTGAAGTCCACGAGTCATAAAAGAGCCAAGGTTGCCTACCTCTGGCCTAGGCCTAGGCCGCTTTCTGACTCGTGGACTTCAACTCCCAGAATTCCTGAGCCACCATGGCTCAGCTTGGAAACCTCTCCCTTTCCCCTCAGCGTGGCTGGCTCAGGAATTCTGGGAGTTGAAGTCCATGAGTCATAAAAGAGCCAAGGTTGCCTACCCCTGCCCTACACACACACATATCCCCTTCCCCACAACTTCCAAGTATCAAGGTCCTTTGAGAGTCCTAATGAAGACCTTGAATGAAGAATTGGATATGGCCAGCCTAGAGAAAAGAATGAGTGTGTGTGTGTGGGGGACATAATAGTAATCTTCCAGTATTTGAGAGGCTGTCACAAAGAAGAGGGGGTCAAAATTATTCTCTAAAGCTCCAAAAGGCAAGAAAAGAAACAACGGATGGAAACAAATCAAGGAGAGACACAAGCTGGAATTAAGGAGAAACTTCCTGACAGTGAGGACAATTAACCAGTAGAACAGAAGTTGCCTTCAGAAGTTGTGGCTGCTTCATCATTTTTAAGAAGAGATTGGGAAGCCACCTATCTGAAATGATATAGACTAAGTCTCCTGCTTGAGCAGGGGGTTGGACTAGAAGACCTCCAAGGTCCCTTCCAGCTCTGTTCTGATTGATTGACCTCAAATCTTAGGAAATTGATGTTTCTGGAGTTTTTTTTTTAAAGTTGGTTTTATTCTGAAAGTATTTCATAGAATTTCTTGGGTTGTGGTCTTGCGGTCTCCTGCCATTGGCTAAAAAGAGAAAAAATAGTTATTAGAAACACATTTTAAAATTCCTGCACAATAAGTTCAAGAGCAATGCTGTTGAATTCAGAGGTATTTTTTTAAAGGAAATATCTGCAAAAATTGCTTTAAACATTTCACTTATTGACATTACATTTTTCTACAGTCTACAATTATATTTCCTTTCATATTGCACAGATATATAATCTAAAATAAATCAATATATTGCAATAAAATATATTTTATCTGCTTTTCCTTCCTTCCTTCCTTCCTTCCTTCCTTCCTTCCTTCCTTCCTTCCTTCCTTCCTTCCACTTTCTTTCTTTCTTTCTTTCTTTCTTTCTTTCTTTCTTTCTTTCTTTCTTTCTTTTTCTTTCTTCCTCCCTTCCTTCCTCTCTCTCTTCTTTCTTTCTTTCTTTCTTTCTTTCTTTCTTTCTTTCTTTCTTTCTTTCTTTCTTCTTTTCCTTCCTTCCTTCCTTCATCCCACCCTCCCTCCTCCCTCCCTCTCTCTCCCTCTCTCTTCTTTTTCATTCTATTGCAGTCTTTCAGCTTTCTGTCATGATGTCCTGGATTTAATAATAATAATAATAATAATAATAATAATAATAATAATAATAATAATAATAATATCAAACAAGGAAAAATAATGAAAACTGAAGGAATCAAGATGCCCCATGAAAATAACATTAAGAGTCTGGATGAGGAAGAGTACTACAAATACTTGGGTATCCTTCAAGCTGACAACATCAAGCACACTGAAGTCAAGAAAAAGATTAGAGGTGAATACATCAAGAGAGTGAGAAGATCTTAAAATCCAAACTCAATGGAGGAAATACCATAAAGGCAATCAACACCTGGGCAATCCCAGTCATTAGGTACACAGCTGGAATAGTGGACTGGACTCAAGCAGAACTAAAACCAATGGATAGGCAGACCAGAAAAATAATGACAATGAATCATGCCCTTCATCCACGCAGTGACATTGATAGACTTTATCTACCAAGGCAAATAGGTGGGCGTGGAATGCTACAAGTACATCAGATGGTTGAAGAAGAAAAAATGGCTTTGTAAGAATATCTGAAGAACAATGATGAAGATGCACTGAAATTAGTATATCAGGAAGGCTTACTGACTACTGGAGAGACCAAACTGGCCTACAAGAAAGACCAAATGAAGAACAGAATAGAGCCATGGGAAGACAAAGCACTACATGGCCAATACATGAAAAAAAATAGCTGGGAAAGCAGATAATAATAAAACCTGGCAATGGCTAAGAGCAGGAAAATTGAAGAAAGAGACCGAGGGACTAATTCTGGCTGCACAAGACCAAGCCTTAAGGCCAAATGCATACAAAGTCAAAATTGAGAAGACAGCAACAGACAGTAAGTGCCGCCTATGCAAAGAAGCTGAAGAAACAGTGGACCACCTGGTAAGCTGTTGCAAGAAGATTGCACAAACTGATTACAAGCAGCGGCATGACAAAGTAGCACCAATGGTGCATTGGAAGATCTGCAAAAAATATCATTTGCCTGTAAGCAAAAACTGGTGGGATCATAAAATAGAGAAAGTCATAGAAAATGATAAAATTAAACTACTCTGGGACTTCAGAATTCAAACAGACAAGCACCTGCAACATACCACCCCAGACTTAACAATTTTCGATAAGAAAGACAAAAAAGTCTGGATAGTGGACGTGGCAGTGCCTGGAGATAGCAGAATAGAAGAGAAAGAACTGGAAAAGATAACAAAATACAAAGACCTACAAATAGAAATAGAAAGACTGTGGCAAATGCAAGCAAGGGTAGTACCAATAGTCATAGGCTCCTTGGGTGCAATCCCAAAACAACTGGAGCACCACTTGAACACCATTGGCATTGACAAATTCGCTATTAGTCAATTGCAAAAGGCAGCCTTATTAGGAACTGCTTCCATCCTGCTACGATATCTGTAATACCATCAAACATCCACATCTGCCTATCCCAGGTCCTGGGTAAGGACTCGATAGGTAGACAAAATGCCAAATCCAGTCTGAACATCTGGCTGACTGTGCGATGATCGATAATAATAATACATCTTCAGAATGATGTCCTTTAGCTCTTGTTTTGGTTTTACTAGATTGTGAAACATCCCCACATGAGTCCCAGAGGGGAAGGTGGCACACCACATGTGTTAGGAAAATATCTTCAGAAGAGGAACCAACAGCCCCCTTTTGGTTGCTAAATATGTTAGTGGTGGTGCTCTAACAATGTGGATCGTGAGGAAGTGAAAGTGAACTTTAGGTCACTGGCACCATCCGAGAGACCAGATGGATGAAATGAGATCAAGGGCCAAGAAAGGAGCTGATCTTAATTATGGGTTATTTATAGGAGAGTGACTAGGAAGGGAAGTCAGTATAGAAGATTCTCAGACAATCAACTCAGCTAACTTCTGTAGAAAATCTAAACAAGAATGTGAAGTCCAGGAGATGTCTACGGAGATTCTCAATCATCCAGGTCGTGGTTGTCCCAAAGATGCTTTTTCCAAAAGTCAACTGGACTTCCTTGCAGAATCTTTGGGCTTTCTTGAAGGACTTTCTCTATTTACCTTCATTTGTGGGCTTTTTGGGTTCCCCACCCACATTTGAAAACATTTTGCTTCTCATGCAAGAAACTTCTTCAGTTCAGAACTCCAGAACTGAAGAAACTTCTTGGATGAGAAGCGAAATGTTTTCAAAAGGATAACAAAAACCGAAGCTAAGAAAGTACAGTTGCCTTTTGGAAAAAGCACCTTTGAGTCAACGGGGCGTAGATCTCCCCAAATATAGCTATGACAGAAAACACAACTCATGCAAGGTAAACAGATTTGCAGGATCCAATCTGAGTCGGTCACTGGGACCAAAGGTTTATTCTTCCAAGCTTTCAGGCTTCTACTGGAGCCCCCATCCTCAGGGAACTTCTCTCTGTCGTCCGAATCAGATTTGCTTGCAGCTTATGCAGCAATATTTAATAATGAATTGGCTCGTCATATTTGGCAAGTTAATGTGCCTTTGCAGATGTATCTGAGATGCATTGCACAAAAAGTGAGCCTGCTTTCCATGTTTTCCCCTTATTTTCTTTGGAAAGAAAGAAAGAAAGAAAGAAAGAGAGAGAGAGAGAGAGAGAGAGAGAGAGAGAGAGAGGAAGAAGAAGAAGAAGAAGAAGAAGAAGAAGAAGAAGCAGAAGAAGAAGAAGAAGAAGAAGAAGAAGAGGAGGAGGAGGAGGAGGAGGAGGAGGAGGGGAGGAGGAGGAAGAAGAAGAAGAAGAAGAAGAGGAGGAGGAGGAGGAGGAGAAGGAGGAAGAGGAGAAGGAGGAGGAAGAAGAAGAAGAAGAAGAAGAAGAAGAAGAAGGGGGAGGAGGGGAGGGGGGAGGGGGAGGGGAGAGGGAGGAGGAGGAGGGGGAGGAGGAGGTGGTGGTGGAGGAGGAGGTGGAGGAGGAAGAGGAGGAGAAGGAGGAAGAAGAAGAAGAAGGAGAAGAAGAAGAAGAATAAGAAGAAGAAGAAGAAGAAGAAGAAGAAGAAGAAGAAGAAGAAGAAGAAGAAGAAGAAGAAGAAGAAGAGGAGAAGAAGAAGAAGAAGAAGAAGAAGAAGAAGAGAAGAAGAAGAAGAAGAAGAAGAAGAAGAAGAAGAAGAAGAAGAAGAAGAAGAAGAAGAAGAAGAAGAAGAAGAAGAAGAAGAAGAAGAAGAAGAAGAAGAAGAAGAAGAAGAAGGGAGGAGGGGAGGGGGGAGGGGGGAGGAGGAGGAGGGGGGAGGAGGAGGAGGTTGTGGTGGAGGAGGAGGTGGAGGAGGAAGAGGAGGAGAAGGAGAAGAAGAAGAAGAAGAAGAAGAAGAAGAAGAAGAAGAAGAAGAAGAAGAAGAAGAAGAAGAAGAAGAAGAGGAGGAGGAGGAGGAGGAGGAGGAGGAGGTGGAAGAGGAGGAGGAAGAGGAGGAGGAGAAGGAGAAGAAGAAGAAGAGGAGGAGGAGGAGGAGGAGGAGGAGGATTATGTGCAGTGGGACTAAATTTAGCCAAGAAGCAATGCAAGGAGCTTCTACATCAGAACACTTGGTCTTTAATTGTCAAATGAATAAATTAGGCTCAAAGAAAAAAAGAACCCAGATCACATTCATACTGTGGAGACATTCTGAAAATGGAGGGTAAATGATTGGCCAGGACTTTCTAAAAGCTTTACAAAACAGAGCCACAGCTTTCGAAATCTGTTTGAATTCCCCTTTTGACTTTGGCACACTTTTGCTAGCCTTTCAACTTTGCGAGGAAAGTCTAGCCGTTTTAATCTTGCGGATTAGGTAATTATATGTAGTCTGGCTTGCTACACATCATGCTTTCTGATGCTTTCATAGCTTGAAGGGTTAATCTCTTAGATCTATCATAAATCAGAATGACAGGGTATAGGTTCTCACAGTTTTGAAGGGGTGGCCTCTTCTGGCCCATTCTGGACCCCTGATCCAGATGTTTCAAGTTACAATTCACCCCTAACCTACGATGGGCAAGCACACTATTTGAAGGGGGGAAATGTATCTCTCTGTAGGTATCTAAGACAGATTGGCCACAGGGTGTGATCTGCATCGCTTCTGGAATTTGGAACTTTTGGCCTTTCCCTGTTGTGGGCACAGTACAGTAGACTGAGCAGAACCAAACCAAGGATCTTTTCCAGTAAAAAGATAGTTGGTATGCACAGCTGTTGAATTGGCTTCCAGATGCCACCTGCGACTTTCGTTGGCTTGCTTGAAGAACCTCAGAAGTGAGCTGGTGCAATGGTGAATGTGTGGTGAGCTGGTGAACCTCTTCACCAGAGCTGAGAAGCAATGGGATTTGGTGCCACAAAGCTTCTCCCTATCTCCTCTGTGGGTGGAAATCTTTTTGAGCTTGAATCGTTGGGGAAAGAGGACAGGCGTGGAGCAAGCTGAACTGGAGGACACTGAGGGAAGTTAGCCCAGAGAAAGAAATATTAAAAAGGGCAGAAAAAAATATATTTTTCCTCAAAAGGACTTTTTAAAACCAAACCTGGCCCCAAATCTATCTCTCTGCCCCAAGCAAGACTTTAGCCCCATACAAATGCAGATGTAAAACCATCAGAAAGTTGGAGCCAGAGCAATCAAGAAGACAAAAGAGAAGATCTGCATACCCCACCCAAACTCTAGGAGTCATTAGCCCCATCACCTGGGAAGTAGGATATGATAATAGGATTAAACCACAGATATCAAATCCTAGAAAAACACTCAGAAATATCCTCAAGGTTCATGCCACAGGAACAGGAAACCATTTCAAACAAGGCTAGAGGGGGTATAAAACCTACTGCCCATGTGCTCAATCTCTCTTTTTTTCTTCTCTGCTTCTTACAAGGACCATCTTCCTGCTTCTTCAATAAACTGTAACCTTCTTCCCAAAGCAGTTGCCATGTTGCTTATTTATCCCGGCTTGGATGAACCAGGATGAAGACTTACTTCTCACAACACCAATGGTAGATCCTCCACTGCAAAGCAGAGTAATCGGCAGACGTGAGGTGGCTACATTGCTTTGTTGACATCTCCTTGAAGGAATGTTTCACAACCATCCATGGAAGTGAAGCAGCCTTTTGAAGAACGGTTGCAGGCGTTGGGTAAGTCTAGTCTAGAGAAAAGAAAGACTAGGGGTGACATGATAGCAGTGCTCCAATATCTGAGGGGTTTCCCCCAAAAAGAGAGGGTCAACCTATTATCCAAAGCACCAGAAAGGAAGACAAGAAGCATGGAAACATATCCAGGATGGAAACCTATCAAGGAGTAATCCAACCTAGAATTAAGGAGAAATTTTCTAACAGTGAGAACAATTAACCAGGATTGCCTTCAGAAGTTGGAGGTTTTCCAGAATAGATTGGACAGCCACTTGTCTGAAATGGTATAGGGCCTCGTGTTTGAACAGGAGGCTGGACTAGAACAGAGGTTCCCAACCTTTTGGGCACCAGGAACCGGTTCCGTGGAGAGTGGTTTTTCTGTGCACCAGAGAATGTGTGGTTTTGTGTGCTGCCTGTATCTTGCAGATGGGGCTTTGCTTGTTTGTGTGGACCGGTTGCTGGCATGCCGTGGCCCAGTACTGGTCCACCAATTGGCAGTGTGTGACCCCTGGACTAGAAGACCTCCAAGGTCCCTTCCATTATTTTGTTTATTCTGTTAAAAGCAGGTGGTAGTAGAGTAACATCTCCAGGAAGGATACCTTCTACAGCAATGAACGAATCCCTCCGGTCACTAATGGATTATTTACACCTCTGAGAATGAGGTGAAGATGCTTCTAAAGTAGAAAGGGAATCTTGTTCTAGCAATTACCTCTGACTCTTACTTCTGGGATTTTCCCAGCTGCCAATTAGCGAGCTGATGACAGAAAGACCGATTGCAAAATTCAAAGGCAGGGATCAGCCTGATGTTTGCAGATGAGAGGGAGAGGATTCCGTAGCCACAAGAGCAGAAAGAGTACTGGCAGCCTTAATTATTTCTGCAGAGGAAAGAAAGTAATTCTCCCACGTAAGAAATTCAGAAAGAGCCCTTACAGCTGTCCTTCTGCATTTCTCTCGGATGCAAATATAGCCATTTTGATCCAAGCTGAACCAATCTTCCTTTAGTGTTGAAGATTGACGTATTTCAGGTGTGGTAATTTAGGATTTGCTTGCAACAGGTTGCACCAAACATACATTTTTTTTTCCAAAAAAGAGAAAGATTTAGCTTAAAGAAGAAAGCAAGAAAAGTAAGCTTCAGTGGGGTTCGGATTGTTTGAAATTCATGTCGATACTTTAAGAAAATGAAGGTTTTTTTTTTTTTTTTTTACTGTGGTATGCTTTCCATGAAGGAGGACAACATAAGCTGGTTTTATTGCTGAACATTGCTTTGAGGCAAGTATTATAGAGAACATAGAAACATAGGGCCAGAAGAAACTTGGAGGTTTTCAAATCCAGAGTTCCCCAACATTTCCAGGTTTGCGGACCGGTGGGGGTGGATCAGTGGGTGGGAAAGGCATGGATTTGCATGAGTGGCCAGCAAGTGGACACAGACACATGCAGTTCTATTTGTGCCAGCAGCAGTGGTGGGATTCAGCCAATTCACACCAGTTTGGCAGAACCGGTAGCTAATTTTTTGTTGCCCAGGCCCAGAATGGACTTCCGGAAGTGGCATCCACCCAGAGAACTGGTTGTTGACATATTTGAATCCCACCACTCCTTCCTTCCTTCCTTCCTTCCTTCCTTCCTTCCTTCCTTCCTTCCTTCCTTCCTTCCTTCCTTCCTTCCTTCCTTCCTTCCTTCCTCCCTCCCTCCCTCCCTCCCTCCCTCCCTCCCTTCCTGTGGTAGGATTCAGGCAGTTCACACTACTTTGGCAGAACCGGTAGCTAATTTTTTGTTGCCCAGACCCAGAATGGATTCCAGAAGTGGCATCCACACAGAGAACTGGTTGTTCACTTATTTGAATCCCACCACTGGCCAGCAGCAAGCACAAGGGCTGGCTGCTTTTGCAAGTGGAGTGCACAAGGTCTCCCGCTTCTCGGGCAAGTGAAGATGTGTGTGCGTGCATGTGCGCATGCAGCCCAGTTGCAATCCCCCCACAGCCTGCTAGTAGGCCACGGCCCACAGATTGGGGACCCCTGTTCTAACCCAACTGCCTGTTCATGGCAGGAGACCTTATACCATTTCATCAAGTGGATTGTCCAATCTCTTCTTAACTACCTCCAGGGTTGGAGCATTCACTGCTTCTGGAGGCAGGTTGTTCCACTGATTAATTGTTCTAACTGTCAGGAAGTTTCTCCTTAGTTCTAGGTTGCTTTTCTCCTTGGTTAGTTTCCATCCGTTGCTTCTTGTCCTGCCTTCAGGCGCTTTGGAGAATAGCTTGACTCCCTCTTCTTTGGGGCAGCCCCTGAGATATTGGAAGACAGCTATCATGTCCCCCCCTATTTTAAATATCTTTAGCCTTCTTTCTGACGGGCAATAAAATGGGTAGCAAGCCAAAAGCATATCACAGAAAACACAGGTGCCCCTCAATGTACAACCACGACTGAGCCCAAAACTTCTTTTGCTAAGTGAGACATTTGTGAAGGGAATTTTTACCCCGTTTCTTGCCATGTTTGTTAAGCGAATCGCTGCAATTGTTAAGTTAGCCACACAGTTGTGAAGTGAATCTGACCTCCTCATCGATTTTGCTTGTCAGAAGGTCACAAAAGGAGATCGCGACTGTCATAAATATGAGTTGGTTACCAAGCAACTGAATTTTGATCACATGACCACGGGGATGCTGCAATGGTTGTAAGTGTGAAAAATGGCCATACTTTTTTTTCAGTTCCATTGTAACTTCAAATGGTCGCCAAATGAACTATTGTTAAATTGAGGACTAGCTGGGCCAGGTTTTCTGCATTGTTCATGAGCCTTTTCTTCATTCTAATTTCTGTTTGTTTTTCATACACAGCCTTTATCTTTCAGGTTGCGCAAGAAGATCAAATGGCTACCCATTTCACAAATCCATGGAATTAATAGTTAAAGAACTTTTTTCTGCAGCAAACATTCTGTATGTTTTGCAGACTTAATTCTGTGGAAAAAACAGACAAGGGCAATTAAGTTCCTTCCCCCAAAAAAGATTTTAATGTTTAGAAAGCAAAAGACAGCTTGCAGAATTCTGGTGAAGATGTCATTCTTTTGTCAAGAGTGAAAGAGGAAATCACAAGATACTTCCAGTAAGCTTTCATAAGAATTTTGAGACGAACAAATCTTTCCGTTTTTTTATTTTGCTTTGGGTCTTAGACGGTGGTCCCAAAGGTGCTTTTTCAAGAGGTAACTGGATTTTCTTGTTTTTGTTTTCTTGAAAACATTTCGCTTCTCAGGATTAGAATAGAATAGAGGTGGAAGGGGCCTTGGAGGTCTTCTAGTCCAGCCCCCTGCTCAAGCAGGAGAACCTATACCATCTCAGACAAATGACTGTCTAGCCCAGAGGTAGGCAACCTTGGCTCTTTTATGACTCGTGGACTTCAACTCCCAGAATTCCTGAGCCAGCATGGCTCAGCTTGGAAACCTCTCCCTTTCCCCTCAGCATGGCTGGCTCAGGAATTCTGGGAGTTGAAGTCCATCAGTCATAAAAGAGCCAAGGTGGCCTACCTCTGGCCTAGGCCTAGGCCGCTTTATGACTGGTGGACTTCAACTCCCAGAATTCCTGAGCCAGCATGGCTCAGCTTAGAAACCTCTCCCTTTCCCCTCAGCATGGCTGGCTCAGGAATTCTGGGAGTTGAAGTCCACGAGTCATAAAAGAGCCAAGGTTGCCTACCTCTGGCCTATGCCTAGGCCGCTTTATGACTGGTGGACTTCAACTCTCAGAATTCCTGAGCCGGCATGGCTCAGCTTGGAAATCTCTCCCTCTCCCCTCAAAATGGCTACCTCAGGAGTTCTGGGAGTTGAAGTCCACGAGTCATAAAAGAGCCAAGTTGCCTACCCACTGGTCTAGCCTCTTCTTAAAAACCTCCAGTGATGAAGCACCCACGATTTCTGGAGGCAAGCCGTTCCACTGGTTAATTGTCCTCAGTCAGAAAGTTTCTCATCCAAGAAGCTTCTTCAGCTCTGACTGGATGGTGGGGAATGGAAGGATTCTTGGCTGAGAAGCAAATGTTTTCAAAGGAAAAATAAAGTCCAGTTGCCTCCTGAGAAAGCACCTTTGGGACAACCATGACCTGGATGACTGAGAATCTCCATAGACATTCAGCTATGCATTTGAGTTGAGGGTTACTGCTCTCTCTGGTTGGCTGTGTGGTTGATTTGGATTCTGAGGCGTTTATAGGCCAGTTGTAGGTCAATATGGCTGTTGATGGAATTGCTTGTGGAGTGCCAGGCTTCGATGGACACACAAACATGGGGAAATGTTGGGAAACCAACCCACAAGCTCAGAGAATGAACCTTCACCCTCATCCTACACCCAAGCTACAGATATTTGCCACCAACAAAGATGATTAGGAGGCTGGAGGCTAAAACATCTTACAAAGTAGAAACTTCACCAACACCCTTTGGCAAGCAATTGCTGGACTCACAGACATCGAAAGGTTTTGAAGGATCTCTGAAGGTCTCAACAACAACAACAACAATGGATTTTAACACACTTCAGCTATCAATTGATGATACTCTATTACTTGGTCTCTGAATAATATGTATTCCCGTCTTCTGCCATACTTGCTAACTCATCCCAATATAAATCCTACATCAATCTAATCACTCCATCGCATCTCACAAAATGAGATACATGTCTGATGAAATGAATGGTGATTAATGCAAGCTTACTCTTTTTTAAATCACATTTGTTAGTCTGGAAAGGTGTTACCAGACATTTTCTGATTTGCGGCATGGGTGAATTTACAACAGTAATATAGAAAGTATAGATTTTTTTCTAGAACTCCCCACGTAATTTAAACTAGTGATCTAGCCAATGAAGCAAATCAGATTTTATAAAGGAAAATGAACAAGAGCATGAGCATGGAAAGTTTAATCCTTATTGCTAGGAGAGTGTTCAAGAAAAAGAAGAAGAAAGCAATGCCCAAATATAAGCTTCAGACTAATCTATTTGTCCCAACACATTAAGATCGGGAAAAATCACTCTTCAGGCAAATTAACTAGACCTTCTTTCTGAATAAATCTTGTTGAAAATTTCTCCCACTGCATTAGCTTGAAAGTTTCTATGTGGGACCTCTAACAGGGGTGTGGTGTAGGGATCAGCTTCCCCCATGGAAAAAGTCCCTTGCTACCTGCCAAATTTCTGTGGTGGTGATGGAGGAGGAGGAGGAAGGAAGGAAGGAAGGAAGGAAAGAAAGAAAGGAAAGAAAGGAAAGAAAGAAAGACAGGAAGAAAGAAAGAAAAGAAGGAAGGAAAGAGGAAAGAAAGAAAGAAAAGAAAGACAGGAAGAAAGAAAGAAAGAAAGAAAGGAAAGAAGACAGGAAGGAAGGAAGGAAAGAAGGAAGAAAAAGAAAGAAAGGAAAGAAAGAAAGACAGGAAGAAAGAAAGAAAGAAAGAAAGAAAAGAAGGAAGGAAGGAAATAAAGGAAAGAAAGAAAGAGAAAGAAAGAAAGAAAAAGACAGGAAGAAAGAAAGAAAGGAAAGAAGACAGGAAGGAAGGAAGGAAAGAAAGGAAAGAAAGGAAAGAAAGGAAAGAAAGGAAAGAAAGACAGGAAGAAAGAAAGGAAAGAAAAAGGAAAGACAGACAGACAGACAGGAAGAAAGAAAGAAAGGAAAGAAAGAAAGGAAAGAAGGAAGGAAGGAAGGAAGGAAGGAAGGAAGGAAGGAAGGAAGGAAGGAAGGAAGGAAGGAAGGAAGGAAGGATAGTGAAATACAGCATTCCAGATAATTCTAGGACCTGTAATGAGCATAATAGCCATTATTTTTCATTCATTGACTGGTTCATTGATCATCCATCATGAAGTCAGTATTAACTTCAGGCGATCACATAGACAAGTCCAGGATGACAGATCCTGAACCTAGCCCTTCATGGCCTCCAATCGTGCACCCAACTTTGGCCAACCTCTTCTCCAAAGTTCCAGAAGGCAGAACAAGAAGCAACGGATGGAAACTAATCAAGAAGAGATCCAGCCTAGAACTAAGGAGAAATTTCCTGACCGTGAGAACAGTTAATCAGTGGAACAACTTGCCTCCAGAAGTTGTGGCTGCTCCAACACTGGAGGTTTTAAAGAAGAGGTTGGATAGCTATTTGTCTGAAATGGTGTACGTTTCCTGCTTGAACAGGAGGTTGGACTAGAAGACCTCCAGGGTCCCTTCCAATTTCGTTATTCTGATTACCAGAGAGCTTTGACATGGAGGCTCAAGCTTCAGCATAGCAGAAGATGAAACCTACATTCAGTCAGTCAAGAAGGCTCCCGTAAAATGCCTTCATAATTACTCGTTCTATTTTTGAACTGCCACAAAAAGTAATTCAATGGACCAAGAGATCAGATGGTATTTGAGTGCAATGCCCTAAAACAGTGGTTCTCAACCTTATTAATGCCACGACCCCCAACTGGTCGTAAGTCGAGGACTACTCAACCGGTCGTAAGTTGAGGACTACTGAACTGGTGCAGCACCGTTTGCAGAATGGGACTTTTGGCGGGCTCAGCAGGGCAGAGACAGCCTGGACAATTCCTATGGGCTTTTGAAAGCCAATAGAATTAGACTCTATTCAAGAGAGTCTATTCTATTGGCTTTCAAAAGCCAATAGAATAAAAGGGAGTAGCACAGCTAAGGAAAAAGGGGAAAAATGGCAGACTGCGTTGTTTGGCGACACCCGTGAAATGGTCGTTCGACCCCAAATGGGGTCCCAACCCACAGGTTGAGAACCACTGCCTTAAAAGTTTGGCCTAACATTGATAGTGAAGCTCAGCCTGGCACTTATGAATGATTTCAAGATACTTTTTCAAAGTTTATAATTTAGAGTCTGATTGAAACTCAGCTACGATGTTGTTCCAATGTACAAGGCTGCTGGGACTGATATTAATTCTTTAAGGGAATATCAAATATTCAATACAGCCTTAAGTTAAGACTTCATTCAATATAAATGTACGGTATGTGTATGTAAAAGAATAATGAAATACAAGGGGAAAAAAAGATCATATACATTTCCTAACTTAATAAAAGTCTGAGAAGCAGGATCAAGAATTTGATTTATTAAATAAACACAACCTCAGTTGTGGACGTCTGCGCGTAAAATTGTGGATTTTCGTCTGATTGTCTGTTGACATCAGTCCAGGATTATGAGCTGTTCTGATCAAGCAGAAATGTCACAAAAGGAAGGGAGAACAGGATTCTGAAACCCCCTTTAACCTAGGAGAATATTTGCTGAGTTCTTATTACCATATTTAGAATGAATTATTATTTTGGCATGCCTGCCTCTCTGTGTTTGTGTTTGTGTAGAGCAGTGGTTCTCAACCTTTTTTAATGCCGTGACCCCCAACCGGTCGTAAGTCGAGGACTACTCAACCGGTCGTAAGTCGAGGACTACTCAACTGGTGCAGCACCGTTTGCAGAATGGGATTTTTGGCGGGCTCAGCAGGGCAGAGACAGCCTGGACAATTCCTATTGGTTTTGAAAGCCAATAGAATTAGACTCTATTCAAGAGAGTCTATTCTATTGGCTTTCAAAAGCCAATAGAATAAAAGGGAGTAGCACAGCTAAGGAAAAGGGGGGAAAAAATGACGGACTGCGTTGTTTGGCGACCCCTGTGAAATGGTCGTTCAACCCCAAATGGGGTCCCGACCCACCGGTTGAGAACCGCTGGTGTACAGCAATTCGCTTTTTTCACTGATCTTGTACTACTTGTTTTCTGTACCTCTTTAATTTCTTATTTTTATTAATGAGATGTACGATGCCTTGGACACCTTTAGAAATAAGTTTTATTTCAATCGCTCAGGAATACTTGTATATTTAACTAGATTTAATTTCAGTAACTTTGAAAGGTGGCATTAACTTTGACTTGGATAAATTAAATCAATTTTTATATTTTGCTTTACTGATACATTATTGTACTATTTTATGTTGTTAAGAAACAATCTTTTACCATCTTTGTCCAGTTGATGAGCTAATCTACTATCATTTGGTATTGCTACCATCTATAAGTAACACATTCCTTCAACTGCTGTGTGGTTCTAGATCAGCGTTCCTTAACCTTGGCAACCTGAAGCTGTGTGGACTTCGACTCCCAGTTTTGGTCACCATGATGTAAAAAAGATGTTGAGACTCTAGAAAGAGTGCAGAGAAGAGCAACAAAGATGATCAGGGGATTGGAGGCTAAAACATATGAAGAACAGTTGCTGGGATTGGGTATGTCTAGTTTAATGAAGAGAAGGATGAGGAGGGACATGATAGCATTGTTCCAATATCTCAGGGGTTGTCACAAAGAAGAGGGAGTCAAGCTATTTTCCAAGGCGCCTGAAGGCAGGACAAGAAGCAACGGATGGAAACTAACCAAGGAGAGAAGCAACCTAGAACTAAGGAGAAACTTCCTGACAGTTAGAACAATTAACCAGTGGAACAACCTGCCTCCAGAAGCAGTGGATGCTCCATCACTGAAGGTTTTTAAGAAGAGACTGGACAGCCCATTTGTCTGAAATGGTATAGGGTTACCTGCCTGAGCAGGGAGTTGGACTAGATGACCTCCAACTTTCTTATTATTATGAACCAATTGTAGTTTTGATCGTGTGGCCCTGGGGAGGCTGCAATGGTCATAAGCATGAAAAACGGTCATAGTCACATTTTTTCAGTGCCGTTGTAACTTTGAATAGTCACTCAACAGACTGTTGTAATTCAAGGACTACCTGTGTACTCAAAGTAGACTAGACCTTGGGGAAAGTGCTTGTCTTGAACAACATTCATTTCATAAAAGCCCACATCCACCGTGATTCAATAGGCCACGGTCCCTTTAGTTATTAATACCGCCTCCCATATGGATTACATTTAAGAATAAATCCTATTACGTGCACTCTGTCTTATGGGTTCTTGTCATATAAGTGACATAAATTTCAATTGCACTCTCTCAAATATAATGGTGTCATGGATCCTTTGGTCTTCTCCTCTGCCCACACTTTCCGATTCATGTATGTAACGTCCCATCACACATGTTCCTTGTTCCAACACAACTTGAATTTTAATGCCACGCCAAGGTACCATACTGTTGTGATTTGTGATGGAAACGGCGGACTCCCCAAGGATGGCATTTTACAGTTAAAAGAGGAGAAAAAAAAATATATGCGCTACAGATTTTAAAAGATGATTTGACATAATTTTCCAGCAGACACCATTTTCTTAGGATTGTATTTCAGGCACACACACACACACACAACACACACACCCAAAAAATCTGGAGTGTTTTATCGTCACTTCAGGAAACATGCTCTGAATTTTCTACTTTCTAATATTGTCTCCTCCTGCAATAAGTTCCCATTAATGTGGGGTATGGAAGATCTTTTTTTTCCTTAAGGAAAAAAAATAAGATTGAAAAATGAAAGCATGTGTTCGTTAAAATTCTTGCCAATGAACACTTCCCGGTTTTGATGAACTTATTAATGCATTAGAAGAATATCGTATTAATTGTGGGTAGCGAAGCTTGGTAATGATTAATTAAATGTTGATTCTTAATTATGGATGTATTATAATCTTCCAACAAGCAACTAATAATCACTTTATTGGTGCTAATAGAAGTATTGCTTGTGTCATTGTTTCTTCTTTCATCTTCTCCCTCCCACTCCCCTTTTCCTTCTCCTTCTTCTCCTTCTCCTTCTTCTCCTCCTCCTCCTCCTCCTCCTCCTTCTCCTTCTCCTCCTTCTCCTTCTCCTTCTTTTCCTTCTCTTTCTCCTTCTCCTTCTCCTTCCCCTTTCCCTCCTCCTCCCCTCCTCCTCCTCCTCCTCCTCCTTCTCATTTATTTCATGGTTTTGTAGACTGCAGTTCTACCAATGTATCTTCATCATGGGGCCAACACAGAACGGTCCTCTATGGTTCCATTCTTATTCTAATGTTTTCATTAGGACAGCATTATAGTGTTACAAGGTCAATTTCTATAGCTCATCTTGCATTGACAGCATCTATGACAGGTGTTTTGTTTGTTTTTTTGGCATGGATACAGATTTGGTTTGCCATTGTTTCCTACAATTTGAGAAAGGTCCCTCAGCCTACCAGCTTTTCTGGCTGCCTTTTTAAAATTTCAATACAATGTCGAGAAAGGCTAGATCTGTGCATTCGGCAACAGGCGCCAGGACAACTGTTTTTGTGGTTTGTCATGTACAAATGTCATTCCATCAACAAACGGGGGTCTCTGTTCACCCTTTCCCCAATTCGGTTCTGGATGCAACTGCTACGATCTGACATTAAGACCAAGGATGGGTTGCCAATGTATGTATGATACTTTCTTTTAGCTTCCAAGTGCCAAATGCAATTAGATTAAACCAAATGGAGCTTTTACTTTGATCCAGCCTTGCTGTGTTATCTATCTATCTATCTATCTATCTATCCATCCATCCAAACATCTATCTATCTATCTATCTATCTATCTATCTATCTATCTATCTATCTATCTATCAATCATTTGTCTATCTATCTATCCATCCATCCATCCATCCATCCAATCATCCAATCATCCATTTATCCATCCATCAATCCATCCATCCATCTACCTACCTACCTACCTACCTACCTATCCACCCACCCACCCACCCACCCACCCACCCACCCACCTATCTATCTATCTATCTATCTATCTATCTATCTATCTATCTATCTATCCATCCATCCAATCATCCAATCATCCATTTATCCATCCATCAATCCATCCATCCATCTACCTACCTACCTACCTATCCACCCACCCACCTATCTATCTATCTATCTATCTATCTATCTATCTATCTATCCATCCAATCATCCAATCATCCATTTATCCATCCATCAATCCATCTATCCATCCATCTACCTACCTACCTACCCATCCATCCATCCATCCATCCATCCATCCAATCATCCAATCATCCATTTATCCATCCATCAATCCATCCATCCATCTACCTACCTACCCATCCACCCACCCATCCACCCACCCACCCACCCACCCACCCACCCACCCACCCACCCACCCATCTATCTATCTATCTATCTATCTATCTATCTATCTATCTATCTATCTATCTATCTAAGAAATTGTTCTCCTAGACTTTATCAGTTGAAGACATTGTCTTAGGATTTGCTCCTTAAATATTTATTATACGGCGAACATTAACCAATCACAGATAAAGGTTTTATCTTAGCTTTCTTTCTCTTGAGCTATTTTTCTTTCTAAGGGAGGATTTTGCATTTAAAGGAACTTCCAGCTTCATTTTCCTTTCCCAAAAGAGTTCAGTGAAAGTTTTATTCTTTAATTAAATAGGGAACATGATAGCCATGTTCCAGTATCTCAGAGGCTGCCACAAAGAAGAGGGGGTCAACTTATTCTCCAAAGCACCTGAAGGCAGGACAAGAAGCGACAGATAGAAACCAATCAAGGAGAGAAGCAACCTAAGGAGGAATTTCCTGACAGCGAGAACAATTACATCAGTGGAACAACCTGCCTCCAGAAGTTGTGAATGCTCCAACACTGGAAGTTTTAAAAAAGAGATTAGACAACCATTTGTCTGAAATGTTATAGGGTCTCTGACTGAGCAGGGGGTTGGACTAGATGACCTCCATGTTCCTTTCCAACTCTGTTATTCTGTAATCTGTAAGACATGTTAGTTTCTATGTTTATTTCCAACAGTCACTTTTGCTCTAAATGTATTTTGATTAGCTTATTTAAATACCAACACCACAATTATTTTTTTTCAGTTGCAGATGTTGAAATGGGCAAGTGTGGAAACTGCATGAAAACTTTTCAATCTTAAAACAAAAGGAAAGGTTACTTTATAAATCTAATCTTTCTCTCTCTTTGTGTTCTTGTTCGCATGGATAAATAGAAAATAATTTTATTTCTGGTTTCTGGGTACACTTTCTCCTTTGAAATTAAAAAGAAGAAGAAGAAGAAGAAGAAGAAGAAGAAGAAGAAGAAGAAGAAGAAGAAGAAGAAGAAGAAGAAGAAGAAGAAGAAGAAGAAGAAGAGTTGTGTTCTTAATTTACATCCTTTTTAATGCAACATGCTGAATTAATTACGAGGCCCCAATTTTGCTAGGCTGAAAACACATCGCAAAATGTCCTGAGTTTTTCCCCAAAGCTGACACATTTCAACAGTCACTGACTTTGTGCTAAAAGGAAATGAGATAATAATGATCGTTGCTTAGTTTCGTCTAACTAGACATTCTTGAAGTGATGATGAAAGAGAGTTGAAATATCTTTAAACCTAACAGCTTATTTTCTGAAGTTAGGGAGAAAAATCTGTGTGGTCTGTTTTGGAAGTCAAGGGTGGACAGAAATACTACATATATACTTTAGACACCATTCACATGGACACAATGATCAAATATAGGATGGGATGGGATGGGATGGGACGGGACAGGACAAAATGGAGCAGAGCAGAACAGAACAGAATAGATGGAATGGAATATATAGAAGGAATGGAATAAATGGAACAGAATAGAATAGAAGAATAGAACAGAACAGAACAGAACAGAATAGAACAGAATAGAATAGAATAGAATAAAATAAGGAACAGAATAGAATGGAGATTAGGAACAGAACAGAAGAATGGAATGGAATGGAATAGAATAGAATAGAATAGAATAGAATAGAATAGAATAGAATAGAATAGAATAGAATAGAATAGAATAAGGAACGAAACAGAATAGAATAGAGATTAGGAACAGAACAGAAGAATAGAATAGAATAGAATAGAACAGAATAGAATAGAATATATAGAACAGCAGTTCTCAACCTGTGGGTCGCGACCCCATTTGGGGTAGAATGACCATTTCACGGGGGTCACCAAACAACGCGATCTGCTATTTTTTCCGCCATTTTTTTTCCTCAGCCGGCGCAGGGGGTGGCACTGCGCATGTGCGCTGCATCGCGCATGTGCGCTGCGCATGGGCCGGTGCCACACGTGCGCACCGCACATGGGGCGGCGCATGTGGGCGCCGCCGCACATGCGCATCGCACAGGGGGCGCCGCCGCACATGCGCATCGCACAGGGGGCGGCGCTGCGCATGCGCACCACGCAGGGGGCGGCGCGTGCTTATGACCGGAGTCGCCGGTATAAAATGGTTGAGAACCACTGATATAGAAGGAATGGAATAAATGGAACAGAATAGAATAGAATAGAATAGAATAGAATAGAATAGAATAGAACAGAACAGAACAGAACAGAACAGGAATAGAACAGAATAGAATAGAATAGAATAAGGAACGGAACAGAATAGAATAGAGATTAGGAACAGAACAGAAGAATAGAATAGAATAGAATAGAATAGAATAGAATAGAATAGAATAGAATATATAGATGGAATGGAATAAATGGAACAGAATGGAACAGAGCAGAACAGAACAGAACAGAAATCTAATCTTTGGATGATGTCCCAAAGGTGTACTTTCAAAAGGCACCTGGACTTTCTTGGTTTTTCCTTGAAGACCTGAAGAAGCTTCTTGGATGAGAAATGAAAGGTCTTCAAGGAAAAACCAAGAAAGTCCAGTTGCCTTTTGAAAGAGCACCTTTGGGACATTACCAAAGTGGGTGGATTCAGCTACACCGGTGATGGAAGGACAGATCATTATGGAGAAATTCTATTTTTGTGGTCATCCTGAAGGTGCTTTCCCAAAAAGTACCTGGACTTTCTTGCTTTTTTTCTTTCAAAATGTTTTGCTTCTCATCCAAGAAGCTTCTACAGTTCTCAGAAGCTTCTTGAATGAGAAGTGAAACATCTTCAAGGAAAAAAAAAAACAAAGGAAGTTCAATTGCCTTTGAGACAACCATGACCTAGAAGATGACTGGGAACCTCCGTAGATATCTATGTGGTTACTAACCAACACTGACTTAATGGCTCATTGTTGTTGTTACTTGCGAAGTCGTGTCTGACCCATCGTGACCCCATGGACAACATTCCTCCAGGCCTACCTGTCCTCTACCATCTTCTGGAGTCCACTTAAGCTCACGCCTACTGCTTCAGTGACTCCATCCAGCCACCTCATTCTCTGTCCTCCCCTTCTTCTATTGCCCTCCATCTTTCCCAGCTTCAGGATCTTCTCCAGTGAGTCCTTCCTTCTCATTAGGTGGCGAAAGTACTTGAGTTTCAACTTCAGGATCTGGCCTTCTAAAGAGCAGTCGGGGTTGATCTCTTCTAGGACTGACCGGTTTGAACGCCTTGCAGTCCAAGGGACTCGCAGGAGTCTTCTCCAGCACCAGAGTTCAAAGGCCTCAATTCTTTGACGCTCAGCCTTTCTTATGGTCCAACTTTCACAGCCATACATTGCTCGTAATCAATCAATTAATCAATGCTCCCTCCAATTAAAAAATGAAAGATATAGTGTGGTTTTCTGAAGGTGGAATAAGATACAGTTTCATGCCATAACATTCAAGATTCTTAGCACGGGCTCAATGTTTAAAAGACGGCATCGGACTGTGTTACATGTTGACAAAGCCACAAGCTTGGATGCATTAGCTTCTCAAGCTGTATTGTATTTGCAGCTGAAATGAAATTTAGGACTGGGGAGATTCATAGAAGAGAAATCACAAGCAGAGTTTCTTAAAGTGTTTTCTCCTATCACTTTTCTATTGCACTGTTCTCTTCATCTCAGCTCTGTTCCTTCAGGCTGGGTTCCTCAAATCCATCCGTTGGGGACAAACATCACAATGAAACCGCTCCGTGCTGGAGCTGAGAAGGATATTAATAGGCCCTTTGCAAAAGGTTAAGCAGCTTTCACCTAATCACAGCTTCTCCTTTGAAATGATCTCTGCACCTACAGGCCGACCGTGTTTATATTGGGAGAGCTGGACATGAAATTACAAATATTTCTCCTTTTTTTTTTTTTTAAATGCCTCCTGATTTTGCAAACTGAAACGCAAGTGGGCCAAAATGAATCCTATGAACTGAAAACGGAGAAATAAATTGAATCCAGCACTGGCATATTTGCTTAGCAGTATTTTTTTTTTAATCTGTGTACTGCATGTACATATACAACTTTTTTAAAAAATACTGCTAAGATTTTGGACTATGTTCAGCAGGTCAGCGGTTCAGATCTCACCGGCTCAAGGTTGACTCAGCCTTCCATCCTTCCGAGGTAGGTAAAATGAGGACCCAGATTGTTGGGGGCAATGTAAATATATATATACATTGCTTACTGGTGTACACCGCTTAGAGAGTGCTTGCACTTAAAGCGGTATATAAGTTTAATAAAATAAATAAATAAATAAATAAATAAATCTGTGGGCTCCTATATAATGGGCTATTTAAGAGCCCATCTATGCACTGTCTCCTCTCATCTTCCACTGGTTTAACAGAAGAGCAGAATTGAAAGGGACCTTTGAGGTCTTCTAGCCCAACCCCCTGCTCAAGCAGCAGACCCTATAGCATTTATCCATCCATCCATCCATCTATCTATCTATCTATCTATCTATCTATCTATCTATCTATCTATCCATCCAATCATCCATTTATCCATCCATCCATCCATCCATCCATCCATCCATCCATCCACCCACCCACCTACCTACCTACCCATCCATCCATCCATCCACCCACCCACCCACCCACCCACCCACCCATCTATCTATCTATCTATCTATCTATCTATCTATCTATCTATCTATCCATCCATCCACCTACCTACTTACCTACCTACCTACCTACCTATCCATCCATCCATCCCTGCTCAAGCAGCAGACCCTATACCTCCCATGATGGAGCACCCACAACTTCTGGAGGCAAGTTGTTCCATTGGTTGATTCCTCTCACTGTTAGGAAATTTTTCCTTGTTTCTAGCTTGGTACTGTTCTTGATTAATTTCCATCCATGGCTTCTTGTCCTGCCTTCATATGCTTTGGAGAATAGCTTGACTCCCTCTTGTTTCTGGCAGCCCCTTAGATATTGTAACACTGCTGTCCTGTCCCCCCTCGTCCTTCTCTTCATTAAACTAGACATACCCAATTCCTGCAACCGCTCTTCGTGTGTTTTAGCCTCCAGCCCCTGAATCATCTTTGTTGCTCTTCTCGGCACTCTTTCTAGAGTCTCAACATTTGTCTTATTTTCACAAATATTTCACTCATGTTATCACTGAACTAATCAGCTCTTGCTGATGGGCTTCACAAACCAACTCTTCAATCTGAGAGGAGGGACAACTGTAGTAGTTTATTGATGGGGCTGTAGGAGGAGATATGAAGGAGTCTATGAAGTGTGTGGCTGACATTTGAAGCAACGAATTAAAAGGTTTTTTTTTTAACCTTTAGAGTAGCATATTGCCTACATAGTGACAGTGTTCCCAGATTTAATGGGGTAGCATTCAGGCATGAAAGAGGTCCAATTTTCCTTTATCACTCCAGTAAATGAACTCCCCTCTGAAATATGGCTATATAATTCTCTAAAAATTGACATTTATTTCCTTTCGTAAACCAGGCACTTAGACATTATAGGAGGTGGTACAACCAAATGGTATTGGAGAGCCATCAACTTCTTTAGATAATGGCACGCTGTATCCCTGGGATAAACATCCAATTAAATCTAACAGATTCCCAGTAGTGTTCGGTAGTTGCTGTTGCCATACAGGGGTAGTGAACTGTTATTTTTCCAGTTTCACCTTCTGTCCAAAGAATGTTAAAACGGGGACTTACCAGCATGGTGGTAATGTTAATGATATGCAAATAGCATTTGCAAAGATCATAATGAGGAGCTGGTACTAATTGCATTTTGGCTGGGAAGCATTGACTTGGATCCAACAAGTGTATATAGATAGATAGATAGATAGATAGATAGATAGATAGATAGATAGATAAAGTGAAGGCTTTCAGGGGAAAAATAATACTAATAAAAAAAATCTATCTGGGTTAAAACTATGGAAAGTTTCCCAAACTGTAGTGCTTTGTTTCTCCATCAGTTTTCTGAATCATGTAACCAAGCATGACCTTAGAGGTGTTGTCGCAGTAAATGGGAGTCAGTAGTTATTGATAGGGAAGAGCAATAATGATGTTACCTATAGTAGTTTGGTAATGAAATGTCTGCAAGAAAACCACCAAGCTCAGAGAGTACTAAGGATTCCACAGTTAATAGATAGTTAGCATTTGCCCAAAATGGGCAAATTATGAGATGATCACCAGCATCAAATTCCTGGGTGTTCAGTTAATAACTAGCCTGGCTTGGTCACTCAACAGTGAGACACTGGTGAAGTGGGCACAGCAGCACCTGTATTTTCTGCATCACATGAGAAAAGCACATCTTCCTTCCCCCATCCTTACCACTTTCTACAGGGGGACGATTGAGAGCATCCTGTCATACAGCATCACAGTCTGATTTTAAGCATCACTGCTTCAGACAGGAAGGCGATGCAGAGAGTGGTGAGGACAGCAGAAAAGATCATTGGCAGTTCCCTCCCTCCCATCCAGGACATAGCACAGAGGAGTTGCTTGAACAGGGTCCACAAGATTGTCTGGGACACGACACACCCCCTCCATGACCTATTTTCCTTGTTACCTTCTGGGGGGGGGGCTTCGTGGTATCCATAGCAGAACATCCAGATTCAGCCATAGTTTCATTCCGTACAGCATTAACCTTGTGAACTCTTAAGCTTCTTCCTTCCATTATATATTCAAGATGGACAGCATTTAGTATTTATTTGCTACGTATATGTAGGGGTGTGGGTCTATACATATGTTGTATATAGTATGTGTTAAATGTGTGTTATGTATGTGTACACTTTGAGAGGAAGTAACTAAATTTCATTTTTAATATTTGCCATTGTGCCCACAGGAAAAAATGATAATAAAGTTTATCTATCTATCTTCATTTTTAGAGTGGGGTTTATCGAAGGATGTGGATCTTTATGTAATTTTGTGCCAAGTTTTTATTAATTTAGGATATAGTCTAGAATATTCTATTTACACTAAGGTATAGATGCAATGAAACTGCATCCTGAACAAACACAAAAACTATGATGACCGATTGAACATCCATTGATGGATATTTCTTTACAGGCTTTCTTGGAGTTGTTTTAGACTTATTCTGGATATTTTAATTGGTTTCTCTTGTCCATTTTTTTATGATGTCAGTCACTGTAAACCTCCATGAGTCTCATTGGCTGTGGTAGATTTAATTCCGATAAACAATTAAAAATAAAATTAATACCATTTGCATTTTATTAAATGTTAAGAAACATCTGACCCCATTTGCTGACTGACTGCTATCCATAAGTTTTCCAGCCATATATTTTTTAAAAAAAAATTATCCAATTTCATTAACTCCATCTGTCACAATACTGTTTTCACAATAATCTCAAAGTTATTACCCTTAAGTTTTTGCAATTGGTTCTCATTGCCCATTCTGGTGTTACTTTCTTTTCATACTGATACAAATTTTAAGATTTTTTTCTCTCTACTTTTTTGTCTTTCAATTGATCTTTCTCTCTGATGGAATAATACCGGGCCAAAAATGAAAAGCTTTTCTCTGTATTTTAAGGGAAAGCTATTCCTATGAAAAGTTGGCTTAGCAGCTAAAGAAACTCTGGTTTATGCAGTGTGACTAATGAATTCCACCAGTTTGCCTTGGTGTGTAATTATGTTTTAAGCAACATTAGTAAACATGAAGTGTTTTAATGGTTCCTTCTGGCCCCCATATGTATTATAATTAAAAAAGCAAAGTGAATGTCCAGTTTTGATGGATGGTACCTTAATATGTGTGATCCATTAGTTTACTTCTATAATAATGTAAAGACAGATTCAGCATGTTTGTCATTACATTTAAGAAGGAAAAAAATAAACTTCTCATTTGCGTTTTAGGAAAAATGTTAGAAAGATAGCTGTTTCTAACTGTTTAATTTAACAGTATAAATTATTTTTAACAATCCAGAGTGAGTTAACTCCTATATGTTGACTTTAACAATTGGAAAAAAAAGTGTGAGATTCAGATGTCTGTTCCAATGCTTTGATTTAAAGGTCAAAAGAAAGTAGCTTAGGCTGAATAATAATTTGATAACAATCAATTTGTTGTGATTGATTAACCCGTCTTCTCCAGTTCAGTATATTCTACTAAATTTATTACATAGGATTAATTTCTCTCCTATAGTTCAGTATACTATATCAATTTGTAATTTTTAAGTTAAAAAATGTGTAACTTTATCAAGTTTGGGGCAACATTTTGTGATATTTATTGGTTGAGTCCTCCCACACCTTGGAAAGAAAAATGATTTGTTTTTGTTTTTTTAATATATAAAAACCCAACCCAAAGAGAGTAATTGTGCCAAGACTTCAGACATTCCTTTCTGATCATTTTTCTCTTTAAACTCCAGAATAGCTTGAGATATAATTAATTAACTATTTTAATTAGACTAATTTAAGGCTCCACGGATATGCTGGTGTTTTCAGATTCTGCATGACTGAACTTGCTCTATTCCAACACAAAACCTTCAAAAGGTTGCAAATTAAAATGGACTTGCTTTGTTTTATTTTTTCTTTCTTTCTTTCTTTCTTTCTTTCTTTCTTTCTTTCTTTCTTTCTTTCTTTCTTTCTTTCTTTCCTTCCTTCCTTCCTTCCTTTGTTCCTTGCTTTCTTCCTTCCTTCCTTCCTTCCTTCCTTCCTTCCTTCCTTCCTTCCTTCCGTTCTTTCTGTTTTTCTTTCTGTCTTTCCTCCTTCCTTCCTTTCTTTCTTCTCCCTTCTCCCAATTCTTCTTCTTCCCGTTCTCTTTTCCTTTCCTCTTTCTCTTTCTCTTTTTTCTTTTTTTCTTCTTTTCTTTCTTTCCACATAAAGGTTTTTTTTTTTAAAGACCACCTGGCAAAAACTAGGTGAAAAAAGCTACGATGGTCTTCATTTGGATGTAATCTTTCCATTTTTATGCTTTTGTTGGCAATCTTCAATTAATCCTTTCACAAATGCCAATTATTACCCTGACACTGGAAGGACTGTTTGCATATAAAGTCTCATTGACCTGAACACTGGTGGGACCTTAGAAAATTGTAGGATTATATAAAATTATTGTTGTGGTTCTGGCTAATGAAACATTCCAAAGAACTTCCAGGCATTTATTTTCCTAAAAGTCTTTTATTGTTACAAAATGTCGGCACAGGCACAACGGAGGGATGCTAGGATCTAAGTTCTCTTCCTCTGAGCAGTTAAATTATCAGCATGTTCTCTCCCTAAATTAGCCTTCATATCTCACATTATCCAATTAGTGTGAAGGTCAAATGTTTTCTTCCTCTTTCTTTCCCATTAACCCCATATTTACCAGACAATTCTGCATATTGTCAAAAGCAAGAATATACAATATTTGCAGCGTTGACATCCGGCCCCCCTTACAAGAAAGACGGATCCTGTAAAGTAAACAAAAGCATACGTTAAAGGTTATCTTTCGGTTTGTTGGGGTGTTTCATATGAAACCTTTTGACCAATCTGTCAGCTTTCACTTCACTGGATTTCACCCAGGTGGCTTCAGACAATGGGTATCCCTTCCATTGGATTAGGTACTGCAATTTGCCTTTAAAAAAATTCTAGAATCAAGAATATGTTTTACTTCATAGTGGGTCTGCCCTGCAACTATGAGAGGCTCAGGTGCTTTCTTCGAGGGAGGTCTTAAAATGGAGCCCTGATAAGGCTTCAACAAGCTACAATGGAAAACTGGATGAATTTTCCCTAAAAGTCTAAGGAGTTTTAGTTTTACTGTGACCGGGTTGATGATCTTTATTATGGGGAAACCAAGCAGTGTTTCTCACCCCTGGCAACTATAAGATGTGGAGGTAATAGCTGAACTCCATACATCTTAAAATTACCAAGGTTGAAAAACACTGACTGGGGAATTCTGGGAGTTGAAGTTCACATGTCTTAAACTGGCCAAAGTTGAGAAGTACTGAGCTACAGGAAGAATACCACCTTGGTGTCTCAACCTTGGCAACTTTAAGACATGGAGAGAGCTGAAAGTTGCCAAGGTTGAGAAACGTTGACTTGCTGGTTAGTTGAAGTCTACATGCCTTTAACCTGGCCCAGATTGAGAAACACTGATCTAGAGTAAAAATACCAACTTAATGACCAGTTCATCTTAAGGGTTTCCCATCTTTAGTCTTTATTTACATTTATTGGCCAAATCTGGTTGCATGATGCTGACTAATAACAGATCAGGAGGTCACATGGTGACCTTTCAAAGCCCCAAATTATTTTTTTTGGTCAGTTTAGCCTGATGTCAACAGATGAGTTTGTGTTTGTGTTTGGAACGGGTTAGTATAAATCAGTTTGCAAAGACATTGTGAAAACAGTTGTGAAGGCTGCAGCCCTGGACTCATTCCACTGAAAACAGTTTTTGGAGAAAGGAGGATCTGTCTTTCCCAATTGAACTGGAAAATGGAACAACAACAATAAAAGAACACTTTAGATTGTAAATTTGTGAACTTCACTTCTATTTCTGGTCACCTTTTTTCTTCTTTTCTTACTGCAGTTGTGTTTCTAGAAGGATAGGATAGGATAAGATAGGATAGGATAGGATAGGATATGGAATGAGGAATGCGGAATGCGGAATGGAATAGAATACTTTATTTGGGCAAGTGTGGTTAGACACACAAGGAATTTGTCTCCTTGTGTCTTCTGCTTAAACATTCTAGCTTAATTGCATAAATGTAATCCCCATTACCTATTTATCCAACATATTATTCACTATTACAAGATTTAAAAAAAAAAACAATTCAGTGTCTGTCTTTGTGTGTGTGCATGTGTACACACATCCCAATCATTCACCCTAGTGTCTGACACATCTGAAAGAATAGTTTTGTTTACCTGATTTGATTCAGGTGGGACCTTACCTCTTAGGGCAGTGTTTCCCAAACTTGACAATTTTAAGGCATGTGGACTTCAACTTCCAGAATTCCACAGCCAGCAACGTTGCTGGCTGTGGAATTCTGGGAGTTGAAGTCCTCATGCCTTAAAATTGTCAAGTTTGGGAAACACTGTCTTAGGGCACATTATGGTGACCTACTGTGTAAGATCAGTGCAATTCTACTTCCTTCTAAGACAAGGAAGAAGTATATTGTTATGACTTCTGTCTGCAGATAACATGTGGGATGAGTCGCACAATGAAGGGAACTTATCCCCATTGTTTACTCAGATCATGTGTCGATTTCAGGATATTGATGCCCTGAATTCATCTGGTTGGCTCTGTGAACATCTCAATTGCAGTGCTCCAAAGTATTGGGGACTGAGTAGCATCCATGGCTAGTAATACAATCTTAGCACTTTCAAGCACCCATGCGCGCATACACACACACACACAGATGAACATATGTGCATGTTTTTATTATGTATGCGTCTTCTTGATCTGTCTCAGCTTACCAAGATACAGCTACAATTTATACAATTAATAAAGCTGTCGTATTTTGGCTACAAATATACAGAAGACCATTAGATGGCGGTACAGAGATAGAGAGAGCCTGGATTCTTTAGTGCCATCTAGTGGTCTCCCAAGTGTTGCAACTTAGATAGGATCATGTTACCCTTGGTACGCTAGGAAATGATGAAAGATGTTGAAATTATGTGACTTGACTAAGCAACAACTGATGCAACTGGCTGAAAGATTGTAAAATAAGTATAATTTGTTGCTGCAGACAAAATTGGATGGTAGTAGAATTAAAGATTTGTATTGTTGGCAGACTGATTATTCTGCAAAATGCTTATTAATATATATTCAATCCCAAAATAATATAGGAACAATAGTAATAAGTGTTGGGAACACTTATCTCCTCCCAGTCTAATAGTTCTCAAAGAGAAATCCACAAATCTAAGCTGCTTCTTCTTCTTCTTCTTCTTCTTCTTCTTCTTCTTCTTCTTCTTCTTCTTCTTCTTCTTCTTCTTCTTCTTCTTCTTCTTCTTCTTCTTCTTCTTCTTCTTCTTCTTCTTCTTCTTCTTCTTCTTCGTCCTCCTCCTCCTCCTCCTCCTCCTCCTCCTCCTCCTCCTCCTCCTCCTCCTCCTCCTCCTCTTCTTCTTCTTCTTCTTCTTCTTCTTCTTCTTCTTCTTCTTCTTCTTCTTCTTCTTCTTCTTCTTCTTCTCCTTCTTCTTCTTCCTCCTCCTCCTCCTCTGTATAGTAATGATTATTTTCTTTTAATGGTTTGTTACCTGGATGGTTCATATATATAAAGGTGACATTTTCTGGTGTGTGGAAGATTATCCTAGGAGCTTTTGCAGATATTCTACTGAGAAGTTTATGGCGGGAAGAAACTACCAATCTGACAGGGATAGGACTTCTCTAGAAGATGCCAAATTTCTGATGGATCTTTTAGTACTTTCTGAAATAAAATTAATTGTCATTTATCACTGGAATATTGCAAAAGCTTTGTATTTCACGGAAACCACATTCCCAAGACTGTCCTAGAATGACCTAGAATGAGAGCATTTGCCACTGACTGAATGACAAATCTGATCATTTAGCTAGGCTGGTTGGAACTTCTGGGAGGGCTGTAAATTCTCCACTCTTGACCTCAACTACTGATCTTATCAAAGACCTTTGGGGACAGAAAAAGATTAGTCAAATAAATGCATCAAAGTAATGGAAACTCTGAGTGTGTTTATAAGAGAAAAAGCATCTTGCTTTGAGTGGGATAAACCCACATTATTTGGAACATTCGCTCAAAGAAGATTCATTCTAAGTTAGTGATGTTTTGACAAAGTAAAACTGGGAAAGCCTGGAACAAAACTCAAGAATCTTAAGCTACCGCCATAAGCCGGGGGGGGGGGGGGGGAGATGGGAAGTTGAAACAAACTTTTCTTGTAGGTTAGAATACACATAGAAATACATCTGTCCATAGATGCTGATGCATATCTTCTGCCCAATCTTTATCAAAAATATGTCCTCTCCTCTCCTCTCCTCTCCTCTCCTCTCCTCTCCTCTTCTCTTCTCTTCCATAACTGAAGCAAACCTCCTCTCTTCTCCTCTCCCATATTCCAGTCTTCTCTCCTCTCTTCTCTTCCTCTCCTCTCCTCTCTCTCCTCTCCTCTCCTCTCCTCTTCTCCTTCCTCTCTCTCCATAACTGAAGCAACCCTTTTTTCCCCTGGGCGGGGGGGGGGGGGGAGAGATTTTTTTTTTTTAGGAGACATGATTTGCCAGATAATTCTTTATTGGCCAAGGGTGATTGGACACACAAGGAAACGTGTGCAATTTTGTGTGCAAAAAACCCCCTGTATATATGTTTACCTACAATTGGGCTTTCCTCCCTATCCTCATCCTATTCTCCCCTCCTGTAACTCAGGCAATACCAAGAAGGTACGGAAGGAAAAAGCTTTTGGATTTTTGATTTGGGGTTTTGCTGATGTATTGTTATAGAAATGGCTAATATAGATTACTCTGTGTAAGCAAAAAGCTAAGGCAGTAATGTTATCAAAATCCAATCTGGGTCAGTCTCCAGGACCAGAGGTTTAATCTCCCAAGCTTTCAGACTTGTGCTGGAGCCCATCCTTTTCTCTAGCAGAGTGTGTGCTTTGGGCTATTCGATGAGTTGTATTTATGTAGTGTCTTCCTATTGGTTGATTGGTGTGTTGATGGCTGGCGATTGGCTATTGTTTCCTGTGCTGCCAAGCCTTTAACTCCTAAGTGCCTGATAAGCTGGTGGTAAATCAGCACTCCTGCTGACTAACAAGGGGCCCATTTCCCAGGCTTCAATCATTTCCCTGGCTGTTTTTGTACCTGCAGGGCCAACAATCTTAGTTGCTGAGAAACTGAAATTAAATTCAGTTCAGAAAGTCCTGCTGCCGATGTTACCTAGTCTGGTAATGAAACATCCAGAAACTAAACTGTAGCAAGTTTGGAGAGCAAACCACTGCCAAATTGAAAGTAATGTTATTGTCTATGTGTCAAAAAGAGCCGGAAGTCAATGCTTTTTTATTTTTATTTTTCCCCTATACTCTCTCTTCTTTCCTTTTTCTTCCACTACTTTCCTATTTATTTTCATTTTCCTCTGAATTTTATATTATGCTAAACTACTAAAAATTTGAATAACCAAGAGAGTATGGAAATAGTCCCTACTGTTTTGTCGGCTACATTAAAAGTTGTAACCACCATGCCAGTTACAACTTAAGAAACAAGCTAAAACAGTCCTGGAAAGCAATATCGATCAAAATATTCCATTTCATCACAATTTTTCTATGCTGGGGGGGGGGGAGGTGAACCTCAGCACACAACTGTTTTCTATCAAGCAAAAACAGAACAGCCATTTCAGTTTTGAAATATTTCAAATTTGCAACTTGAAACTTGTGAGTTTTTGCACAACCCCAATGGATAACGTGTAAGAGACATTACATTTTTTTTAAAAAATGTGTAGATATGGTTACCTAAAAGCAAATGTCACTTAACTCAGTAAGCCTATCTCCTTATGCTTTTAGTTATTGTACAATCCACGCTGATCTGGATGAAAAATAATAACTACATGCTATTCTCACACATGGCAATTGTGGATAATGTTAAGTATTGTTCCTCTGAATATTGCTTGTGAAACTTAGAAAGAAAAAAATTGTCTGTAATTTTAGATAGACTAACCAAATCTGTACATCTTGGACAAATTGATAGATGATGATGATGATGATGATGATGATGATGATAATGCATACAAAGTCAAAATTGAGAAGACAGCAACAAACAGTAAGTGCCACCTATGCAAAGAAGCTGAAGAAACAGTGGACCACCTGGTAAGCTGCTGCAAGAAAATCGCATAGACTGACTATAAGCAGTGGCATGACAAAGTAGCAACAATGGTGCATTGGAAGATCTGCAAGAAATATCATTTGCCTGTAAGCAAGAACTGGTGGGATCATAAAATAGAGAAAGTCATAGAAAATGATAAAATTAAACTGCTCTGGGACTTCAGAATTCAAACAGACAAGCACTTGCAACATAATACCTTAACAGTTGTCAATAAGAAAGACAAAAAAGTCTGGATAGTGGACGTGGCAGTGCCTGGAGACAGCAGAATAGATGAGAAAGAACTGGAGAAGATAACAAAATAAAAAAACCTACAAATAGAAATAGAAAGACTGTGGCAAAGGCAAGCAAGGGTAGTACCAATAGTAATAGGCTCCTTGGGTGCAATCCCAAAACAACTGGAGCACCACCTGAACACCATTGGCATTGACAAATTTGCTATTAGTCAATTGCAAAAGGCGGCCTTACTAGGAACTGCTTCCATCCTGCGACAATATCTGTAATACCATCAAACATCCACATCTGCCTATCCCAGGTCCTTGGGAAGGACTCAATAGATAGACAAAAATGCCAAATCCAGTCTGAACATCTGGCTGACTGTGTGATGATCAATAATAATAATAATAAACTTTTTTTAAAAAATAATATTCCAAAACCTCCAAATGCAGATAAAATATATCTTACAATTCTTCCTTCTTATATGCTGGCTTTAAGATTAAAAAAGCAAGCAATAAACTGTGCGTGTTATTGTGAAATTGTACTCTTTCCCTCTCCCTACCCCCCTTTTATCTCTCTACAAACACATACAAACATTTTCACTTTAGTTTTTTTCTTTATCATGGAAATGGAACAAAATGATTGAAGGTGATGTAAACTGGAACACAAACTTATTGGTGAATAATGTATTATAATATATCTGTTTGCCATTCTGGAAATGATTTTGTTTTCAGGAAAAAAATAAGAAAAATAGTTTATGAAAAATGTTATGACCAAAGCATGCCTGCTATTGAGAGTTGGTAAATTATAATTCCATTTATAATAATATTAATAATGATAAAGTTGGAAGGGACCTTGGAGGTCATCTAGTCCAACCCCCTGCTCAGGCAGGAAACCCTATACCATTTTGGACAAATGGTTGTTCAGTTTCTTCTTAAAAACTTCCAGTGTTGGAGCATTTACCGCTTCTGGAGGCAGGTTGTTCCACTGGTTAATTGTTCTAACTGTCAGGAAGTTTCTCCTTAGTTCTAGGTTGCTTCTCTCCTTGATGAGTTTCCATCCATTGCTTCTTGTCCTGCCTTCAGGCGCCTTGGAAAATAGCTTGACTCCCTCTTCTTTGGGGCAGCCCTTGAGATATTGGAACACTGCTATCATGTCCCCCCTCATCCTTCTCTTCGTTAAACTAGACATTTAAAATTCATGCAATTCATAAATCTCTAGAGAGATTATTATATCTGTGAAAAATTAGATAAGTATATTTAATTACATACCTTCTGATCTTAGTACATTTTTTTTACACTGGATTACCAAAAGTAATAATCCTAAGGAAACTTTTCTGGAGTCATTTCATTTGTAATAGCAATAGACTGATTTTTTCCAACAAATTGAGAAATGCAAGCGAGGAATTAGGAAATCCACATACACATGTGTGAAGTTAGGAACTTTCTGGAGTTGTGGTGATGATGACAATCTGTTCTGTATTTCTCTAAATCAGGACTCTCCAACCTTGGCAGCTTTATGACTTGTGGACTTCAGTTCCCAGAATTCCTCAGACAGCCATGCTGGCTGAGGAATTTTGGAAGCTGAAGTCCACAAGTCATAAAATTGCCAAGGTTGGAGACCCCTGCTGTAAATCTTCACTGTGTGTAGAGAGAAAAGAAGATGACTTTGAAAGGGATAGATCAGACATGTTATCAAAGCCAGAAGAGGAAAAACATGATCTAAATCCAACACAAAAAGAAGGTGTCATGGTTCTGATAGATGGGACAGTAAAAACAGAACTCCAAGGCAAGAGGTTTCCTTAAAGAACATATTTATTGGCTATAAAGTATTGGCACAATCATAAGT
The DNA here is from genome assembly GCF_016545835.1 of Crotalus tigris. NCBI lineage: Eukaryota > Metazoa > Chordata > Lepidosauria > Squamata > Viperidae > Crotalus > Crotalus tigris. Next base: position 793,840 of record NW_024097056.1, read on the forward strand.
GAAACCAAGACTGAAGTTCCCTCCCAAAGTTTACGATGTTACAAAGTTGAATTTCGCATCCCAGTAACATGTCATAAATCACATTCCCCAATAAACTACTTTGGCAGGCTTTCTAACCGAAGCCTCAGCCTGCCAAAACTCAGGCAGCAATGACCTTGGTTCCCACAGGACAATTTATTAATTAGTCTAAACTTAAAAGCACATCTCCCTCTTCTCACCACTGTGGCAATGGAAAATGAAGTGAAAATGGCTTCAGCTAATTCCATTGCAGTGTTGACAGAAGGTGTGCTCACGTGATTTTGGCAGATACCTCCTTAATTCTCATTGTGCATTGTGGGAAATGAAGGCAGGATAGAAAAAAGCTGAGTCAGAGTTGCAAAGTTCTGTTATTGAATCAATATTAGTAAAAATGGTTTTAAACTTTATGAGGAATTAATTTCTCTGTTTGGTCTAGATTGTGGCGCGGACACCATGTTTCTTCTATATTTTATGGTACACCCACAGACTTCTATAGACAAAACTGAAGGAAGCCCAAAGATGACAGTTGGAAATGTTCTAACGGAACAGTGGATGTTCTTGCTTTGGCAACATATGAAGATGCAACCTTTTTCTTTCTTATGCTTTACTCTTAGAATTAAATAATGCTGGGGGAGGAGGAGGAATATGATGGGAGTTAGACATAACAATATTGTATTTCAGAGCTTGAAATAAGAGATGATAAGAAATGGCGGGTTGAAGAAATGGAGGGAAAGCCTGCATTTCAAACTAGTTGGAGAATGTGATTTATGACTGTGAATTAGAGGGGATTGTGCTTTGATACTATGTGCTCAGGGGAAGGGAATTCGGATTTTGGCTATACCTATGTACGTGCAGATGCTATGCTGCTCAAATAAAGATTCTTTCAGGTAAAACAATGTCTCGAAGTTCTTTGAAGAGTTTCATCTGTCAGAACCATGACAGGAGGTTCTTCCCTCTCACAGTTTGTTGGTAGCACTGAGAAACTTAGTCTCAACTGTCCATATCTTGTAAAATCATCTGAACTGAGGTTCCCAGGAGATGTTATTCCTGTGAAGATTGATGCCTGGCACCATGAATCAGCATATCCAGGAAAGGCCTTCAACGAAGTATGAAGTCATGCTGTGGTGAGTACCACCTTGATCCGTATGAAGTAACTCCAAAATCTTATTGTTGAATCTATGTACCTATAAGAAAAGCAAACTGGAACCAAGAAGAGGAATTCTGAAGCAATGAAAAAAAAATCCAAAATGGTGGTCACATTTAAACCCATACGTTGATAAAATCCTGGGATGTATGAAACCCATGCTGTCACTGTCTTCTCCATAAAGCCATATATCCTTTTCTTAGGGACTGTCATCTACATGGTCAAAGATCTGAACCTACTCAGTTGCAGTCTTTTTCTCTTTAAAATTATTTTCTTTTCAAGATAAGAAAGATTATGGTATCCGTAAGATGGAAGCTACCTCCCCCATGAGTTAGATAGTTGTTGTTGTTGACGGCTATAGTCTTTTTCTGAAATTTTCATTGATGATGATGATGATGATGATGATGATGATAAGAATAGTAATAATAATAAAAAATAAAAATAAAAATCAATCCATTGGGCATTGTGCAAAAAATAGGACTTGCTGTGTCCGAAAAGTCGTGGGAACATAGGGTGGAAAAAATTGTTGAGAATGACAGGGTGAAGATTTTGTAGGACTTTCAAATACAGACAGATCGCCATTTGGAACACAACACGCCAGATACTGCGGTTGCAGAGAACCGAAGTGTACAGCTGATTGATATCGCTGTATCAGGAGATGCCAGAGTCGAAGAAAAAACCCGGAAAAAATTACAAAATATCGCGACCTGGCCATCGAAACTGCGCGATTACGGATGAAACATGTAACAGTGATACCCATTGTCATCGGGGCACTGGGAACTATGTCCCAAAACTTTGCAAAATACATCAAGAAACTGCAGCTTCCTGCAATAATTCCAGCAATGCTACAAAAAACTGCGCTACTCGGAACATCTTACATTTTAAGGAGGTACCTTGTTGACACCTAGGATGCTGGCAGCAACCCATGTCAACCATCAACACCAGTCAATTTGAATGTTCAGTTGACTGAGGTTCATGCTTAATGAATAATAATAATAATAGTAATAATAATAATAATAATAATAATAATAATAATAATAATAATAATAAAGTTGGAAGAGACCTTGTCTGAAATGGTATAGGGTTTCCTGCCTGAGCAGGGGGTTGGACTAAAAGACCTCCAAGGTCCCTTCCAATTATTATTATTATTATTATTATTATTATTATTATTAACATTGATATTTGAACTTAGATTTTTTGACATTTATATTTTATTCAGTTCTACTAATCTAGTTGAAATGTTAATTTATTTTGCTAGTCCATGTATGATGTATGCCATACGCTAAATCAATAATCAATAAATCCTCCTCAAAGTAAAAGTAATTCCCAGCTTATTTTTTTTCCAGGTTGTGAAGGACCAGATGTTGCTGAGTCTTAGAATCTCAATCTTAGAATCCAACCAAGCAATCTAGAATCTTAGCATAGTCACCCTCAGAGAAGTCTCTTGAAGTCAATGAGAACTTGGATTAATCATGATTTTCCTGTCTTACTTCTTTCAGCCGATCTCTTTTAAGCATGGCAAATGTTACATCACTTTGATTTGTTCTTCATAAAACATGGATCCAGCTCTGGGATTTTTTTTTTTTAAAATCTGCTTGTTCTTAAACCAGATAAATTCCAGATGTCAAACTATAAACTTAAGCCTAAAATTAAAAAAAAAAGCACAAAAGGTCAAATTGTTTACATAATACTTTAGTTCTCCTATATTAGTCATATTTCCAGCTAAGCTCTGTGTCAACATTTCATTCTGTGTGGAGAGATAGCTAAATTTTGTGGGTTATGAAATCTAATATTTAAAATGTCTTCTTAGTGATTAAATGATCTCTATGGAACAATCTACAGCTTAAATGTCATAGGGATAATTATCGATTCCACCTCAAAAGGTATGCAGGTTTGTGTGTTTTTAAATCACGATGAAGCATAAAATCCACAAAGTGATACCTTTATCAATGAAATTAATTGTTGCAAATGTTGGAATTTCATAGAACAGAACCCAGCAAAGCAGAGCAGAACAGAACAGAACAGAAAGGAATGCAATGCAATGCAGAGTAGAGTAGAGTAGAATGGAGTGGAGTGGAGTGGAGTGGAGTGGAATAGAATAGAATAGAATGGAATGGAATGGAGCAGATAGGATAGGCTAGGATAGAATAGGATAGGATGTAGGATAGGATAGGATAGAACATTAAAATAAAATATTAAATAGAACATTAAAACATTAAAACAATAGAGATCTTAAATTTAGGGTCGTGATTAACTGGTTTGAAACTCATCGAATCTGGTACTCAACGCATTTTGACACAAACATTTTGTCCCGGTACTCATTGTTTGTTTAGTACTCCCCACACCAGCTAGAACTTGTCTGTGTCGGCTGCCTTATGACTTACTACATTATTCCTCATGGAAAAAATTGGTACTCCTCATTTTTGTTACTCATCATGCCTCATGGATGAGCACCGAGGTAGCACTGTATTGATTTATTTGCCTTTTGATTGTCTCTCCTGAATGATATGTAGATGTTGTTTATCTCTGTGTGCCTGTTGATGGCTGATTTGGGTGAGTGCCAGGCTTCAAAAAATTTTCTAGCATGTTTCGACTTAACTTGTTCTAAGACGCTCAGAGTTTCCCAGTTGAGATTAGGGTGAAGTCTGTCCATATGTTGTGCAATAAACAAGTTCTTATGTGAAAACCACCAAGCTAAGAGAGCCTCAAGGATCCCACAGCTTAATGTGAGAACAGTATTTCTTGTATCTTCTTAGATCTTCTTCAAAATCGAAATTCCTCACTTGCTAATTGAGCTGAATTGTTTCTGAGCAATACTTTCTCCCTGTTTTGAATGAGTCTCACATTCCACATCTTTCATGTACAGCGATTCCCACAATCAGTAACATAAAGCTGCCAATCAATCATCACTATAGCATGATGTCATATAACGAGTAGCTTTACATACTAGTGACATTATATTAGAAACATAGACTGAAACATAGTTCATTAATTACTATACTCGCATAGACATAATTAAAATGTTCTGATATCGTTTCCCACCCCATCTGTTCCTTCCTTCCTTTCATGACATATTCCAATTTTTCATTATGTTTAAATACAACAATTTTTCAAGTGTGCTAGATCTTTTAGCACAGTCCTCCTCTGTTCTTTATTTATCCTTTCTGCAGATTGTTCACTGCTCATTGCTAGCGGTTCCTGAATAATTATTCTGAACTGGGAATAAATCCAACTAAATCACTCTCTGGGCCAACACACGGAACATTCTGGATGGGCTACATTTTGAACTGAAAATCTGGTCAAAAAGGAGAAGAGACATGGCCCTATGAATGAGTATTAAGATCCTGTTAGGTGTTGATTATGACAGATGTTGAGACTCTAGAAAGAGTACAGAGAAGAGCAACAAAGATGATTAGGGGACTGGAGGCTAAAACATATAAGGAACGGTTGCTAGAATTGGGTATGTCTAGTTTAACGAAGAGAAGGACAAGGGGAGACATGATAGCAGTATTCCAATATCTCAGGGGCTGCCATAAAGAAGAGGGAATTAAGCTATTTTCCAAAGCAGCTGAAGGCAGGACAAGAAGCAACGGGTGGAAACTAATCAAGGAGAGAAGCAACCTAGAACTAAGGAGAAACTTCATGACAGTGAGAACAATTAATCAGTGGAACAGCCTGCCTCCAGAAGCAGTAAATGCTCCAACACTGGAAGTTTTTAAGAAGAGACTGGACAGCCATTTGTCCGAAATGGTGTAGGGTTTCCTGCCCGAGCAGGGGGTTAGACTAGATGACCTCCAAGGTCCCTTCCAACTTTACTACTACTTTACTACTACTACATAAACCCTTTTTGATGGACTTTGATACCTCAGAATAAACTTATTCTTGCTTGATCTACTGCCATGACTGATCAAGATAATTTTAAGAGTCTTGCTTTGGAAAGCATTCCTGATAGAGGAGACCACGGAGACAGTTTTAAAAAATCAAGATGTTGGCCACAACCAAATATATTTTTTTTTAAAGATTGGACTTAAAAAAAAAGGACTAGAGGAGATATGATAGCAGTGTTCCAATATTTGAGGGGCTCCTTCAAACATGAGGAGGGGTCAAACTATTTTCCAAAGCACCAACATGGAAAATGAGAATCAGTGGATGGAAACTGATCAAGGAGAGATTCAACCTAGAATTAAGGAAAAATTTCCTGACACTGAGAACAATGAACCAATGGATCAGCTTGCCTCCAGAATTTGTGGTTGCCCCATCACTGGAGGCATTCAAACAGAGACTGGACAACCATTTATCTGAAATGGTATAGGGTCTCCTGCTCAATCAGGAGAGTTGGACTAGAAGACCTTCAAGGTCCCTTCCAGCTCTGTTATTTTATGTTCAATTGTGTGGTCATGGCTGATATTTTGATATTTTATTTCTCCTGGAGATGTTCCCGGGTCCAAATATTTTTATCAGTCAACCAGCAGAATGGATTCTGATAGTTTCCAACTACTCTCACCTTTCTCTAGCTGACATGACTAAATATTCTTCCTTCCACTGATATCTCCCTAAACAAGAAAAACTGAGTTATCGGGCGTCGATGGAGATTCTCGGTCATCCAAGTCATGGTTGTCCCAAAAGTGGATTTTCAGGAGGCAACTGGACTTTCTTCTTTTTCTTTGAAGATGTTTCACTTCTCGTCCAAGTAGCTTCTTCAGCTCTGACCGGGTGGTGGGAAATGGAATGAGTTATCGTGCACAAGAAACCAGGAGCCAGGGTAGAGCTCAAAAGAACTATGTGTTTATTCTATGTAAGCTATACGCAAGAATCTGATCTACTAATGGTCAATGAAAGTTGGTGCCAGATAAGAGTCAATGGACTTCAAGGAGGAGCTGAACTTAAGTCTCTTTTGGGGGCACAACGACCCCATCCTCTGGCTCAGCCTAGTCATCTCCTACACCAGTTTTTCAGTTGCCTTTTTCCGTGTTATTGCCATTATTGTTATTATATAAAAAAGACCTGCTGTGCTCGTAAAAAGCATGTTTTCCACGAGAAGATGGCTTAGCTCCACCACCCCATTGCTTTTGAAATCAGAGCAACGTGGCATATGCAACCAATGCGTCTCTCTCCTCTTTGAATTTGAATATCCTGCCATTTGTGCGCATTGTGTTTCTTAATTTTCCTCCGCTACCTCTCAGAATAATCTCTGTGATTCATACTCAGGATACGTCAGGTTGCCAAGCTACAACTGTGTGATTGCTGCTACTTTGCTCCCAGGCTTATTACTATTTCATAAGTACCCATACATTTATTAAATCAATGGAATTCAAGTCTGAATGCAGATTTATTTCTTTGCTATTTTCATCATTTACAAACTATGTTCCTTTACCAGCACATTTCTGAAAGAAGCATCTCACAAATACAGTAGTGGCCAAAACTGTAGAAACCTTTTGGGAAAAGTGTACAGTAGAAATGCCACCTTTGGTTAAGTTTCCACCAAATTTTTCTTCTAATTTCTTTATAGCTGTAGCCTTGTTCACTTAATAATACTAAGTCAACTCTTTCCACCATTACTTTAATTTTATTACATTTTACAAGCTCACTAAAGGAAAGAACACAAAAAAACCCAACCAACTTGATACAGATCACGTAACACACTGACAAACGTCCTCTTCTCAGCTTCAATACATGACATCAATCACTGAATCCTACTGTGATCTGATTGGCTCATGGCCAAAACAAGATAGCACCTGATTGGCTCTCTAAACACTCCTGCTCATTGGCACAATCAGATGAAGGAAAGCTACCTGATATCAACCTGAGCAAGTTGTGCTTCCTTTTTCTGGTTATTTGGCTATACCTTTTCACAGAATACAGTACAGATAATTGAGCAAACTATGTTGCATGACATTCTTGATTAAATTATCTTTCCATTGATATATAATTTTTGGGTACCACTCCAAATAAGGGAATAAGGGATTGACTTATTCTCCAAAGCATCTGAGGGTAGAACAAGAAGCAAAGGGTAGAAGCTCATCAGAGGAAAATCCAATTTGGAAATAAGGAGGAATTTCTTGACAATGAGAATGATTCATCAATAGAACAGCCTGCCTCCTGAAGTAGTGGGTACTCCATCGCTAGAAATTTACAAGAAAATATTGGACAACCAGTTGTTTGGGATGATTTAAGGACTCCTGCCTTGAGCATCGGGCTGGACTAGGAGACCTCTAAGATCCAACCTTATGATTCTACATAAGTTTAATGTGATAAGAAATAGCTGTATTCACTTCTTTCTTCTACCTCCACTTGCTATTTTTGGCTATTCCTCTCCAAAGGCTTAGTCCAGGGGTAGTCAACCTTGGCCCTTTTATGATTCGTGGACTTCAACTCCCAGAATTCCTGAGCCAGCCACGCTGAGGGGAAAGGGAGAGGTTTCCAAGCTGAGCCATGCTGGCTCAGGAATTCTGGGAGTTGAAGTCCACGAGTCATAAAAGAGCCAAGGTTGCCTACCTCTGGCTTAGGGGACACCATAAACCTTCAACACAACACAACAAACTATTCTTGATTACACGAAACATTTTTTTTTTTTAAAAAAAATCATACACGGAGTGAACAAATAAATGGAGTATCTGGAAAGAGCAGTAACCCTCACCACCTGATGCAGATCTGGGTCAGGATGGAAGACTTTGGGCAGGATGAGGGAATGTCAGCTCCTGAGTTGGTCAAAAAGTTGCAGATGCAAAACAGATGGGAAGAAGGAGCAAGTCAGAGCAGGAAGCAGAAAGACAGAGCAGTTGGGGATACAGAACGAGGAAGTGGAGAAGGAGAGAAAGGTGACCTTTAGAGGGATGGGACATGCAGAAGGAAAAGCAGCAATGGGTTAGCTGAGGAAACAAAAAGTGGAAAAGTGGAAGAAGAAGGGGATGTAACAGAACAGAATAACAGAATTGGAAGGGAACGTGGAGATCTTCTAGTCCAACCCCCTACTCAAGCAGGAGACCTTATATCATTCCAGACAAATGGCTGTCCAATATCTTCTTAAAAGCCTCCAGTGATGGAGCACCCACAACTTCTGAAGCAAGCTGTTCCACGGATTAATTAATAGAAGAGAATAACAGAGTTGGAGAACTTTGTTGTTGTTGTTGTTAATTGCAAAATCATGTCCGACCCATCGCGACCCCATGGACAATGTTCCTCCAGGTCTTCCTGTCCTCTATCATCTTCTGGAGTCCATTTAAGTTCACGCCTACTGCTTCAGGGACTCCATCCAGCCATCTCATTCTCTGTCGTCCCCTTCTTCTATTGCCCTCCATCTTTCCCAGCATTAGGCCCTTCTCCGGTGAGTCCTTCCTTCTCATTAGGTAGCCAAACTAGAGAACTTTAGAGGTATTCTAATCCAACCCCCTGCTCAAGCAGGAAACCCTATAGCATTTCAGACAAACGGTTCTTTAAAAACACAGCACCCACAACTTCTGGAGGCAAGCTGTTCCACTGGTTAATTGCCTTCACTGTCAGGAAGTTTCTCCTTAATTCCAGGTTGCTTCTCTCCTTGATTAGTTTCCCTTCATTGCTTCTTGCCTTGCTTTCAGGTGCTTTGCAAAATAGGCTGACCCCCCTCTTCTTTGTGGCAGTCCCTCAAATATTGGAAGACTGCTATCATGTCACCTCTCGTCCTTCTCTTCATTAGGCTAGACATACCCAATTCCAGCAACCATTCTTCATATCTTTTAGCCTCCAGCCCCCTAATCATCTTTGTTGCTCTTCTCTGCACCCTTTCCAGAGTCTCAACAACTTTTTTAATGGCACAGTAACGTAAAACTGGATGCAGTATCCCCAGTAGGGATGTCACAGACCACCACCCATCCTGTTCATTCCAGATGCGACATTTTTTGTCATTTTTTCCATTCTTGCATCCGGGCACTCACAAAGCATACCGCTGTGCTCTTCATCTAACTGACTGCCTGCCACTTTAGTTTTAAGCAGCGGTGGGATTCAAATGTGTGAACAACCAGTTCTCTGTGGATGCCGCTTCCGGAAGTCCATTCTAGGCCTGGGCAACAACAACAAAAAAAATTAGCTACCAGTTCTGCCAAACTGGTGTGAACTGGATGAATCCCACCAGTGGTTCTAAGGCGAAGAAGGCAGAACAAGAAAATAAATCCGATTGTTAAATCAAAGGAAGACAAGAGTCATGCAAACATTCAGGAATAGCTGGCTTCGGTTTGAGACATCATGTGCCTGTTGTTTGTATCTATGCGTATATGTGTGTGTGTGTGTGTGTTGAAGCAAGTTGTGCAAATGAGGTTGAAAGATTTACCACAATGAGAAATGAGTACAGGGGAAAAAAAAGAAGTGGAAATGGCTATTGCATTAGACTAACTGGAAAGTTCCTATAATAAAGGCTGGTTGAGGAGACTTGCAACGAGCAGAGAAATAAAAAATGAACCGTGGCAGAAATCTGTAAGAAGCCGTCCCCCATCCCCAGAATTACTTAACACGATGGTCTTTGCTGAATTAGGACCATAATTGGGAACCGGTATTTTCATTGCAAAGTAAGGTGGTTGTTAAGTAAATTGCATCTGGTTTTTCAACTATTTTTGTCATGGTGGTTAAGCAAAGCAGTTGTTAAGTGAATCTCATGGTCATTAAGTGCATTCAAGCCTCCCCATTAGTTCTGTTTGGTGGAAGCCTGCTGGGAAGGTCCCAAGAGGTGATCACAAGACCTTGGGACACTGCAACTCTCATAAATACATTGCCGATGGCTCGAATTTTAATGACGGGATCATGGAGCTCCTGCGACCTTCATCAATAGGAAGACTGGCTGCACAAGTCACTTTTTTTCAGTGCTGTGGTAACTTCAAACGATCACTAAATGAATAGTTGTAAGCCGAGGACTACCTGTGTGCCTCCTCAATCTGATCTAAGAAGAATTAAAAGCGCAGAGCAGTGAAGTTTTCAAAATCTAAAAAAAAAAAATGCATTCATGACAGTGTTCAAACTGAAATAAACAAAATTGGTAGTAGAATAGGGAAAATATTGCAATAGATAATAGTTTGCAAGCATTAGATAGATAGATAGATAGATAGATAGATAGATAGATAGATAGATAGATAGATATAGATATATAGTTATAGATGATATAGATATAGAGATATAGAGATATAAATAGAGATTAGCTAGCCAGAGATAGATAGATAGATAGATAGATAGATAGATAGATAGAGATAGATATTATAAATAGATAGATAGATAGAGATACAGTAGATAGATAGATATTATAAATAGATAGATAGATAGAGATAGATAGATATTATAAATAGATAGATAGATAGAGATAGATAGATATTATAAATAGATAGATAGATAGATATAGATATATAGTTATAGATGATATAGATATAGAGATATAGATAGAGATATAGATAGATTAGCTAGCCAGATATAGATAGATAGATAGATAGATAGATAGATAGATATTATAAATAGATAGATAGATAGAGATACAGTAGATAGATAGATATTATAAATAGATAGATAGATAGATAGATAGAGATAGATAGATATTATAAATAGATAGATAGATAGATATATTCTAGATAGATCAGCGGTTCTCAACCTATAGGTCGCGACCCCATTTGGGGTCGATCGACCATTTCTCGGGGGTCGCCAAACAAGGTGATCTGCCATTTTTCCCCCTCGGTGGGCAGCGCCGCGCATGCGCGGCACGTTTGTGTGACAGGGGTTGCCATCACACAAACGTTGAGAAGCACTGAGATAGATAGATAGATAGATAGATAGATAGATAGATAGATAGATATTAGCTAGCCAGCCAGATATAGATAAATAGACAGACAGACAAACAGACAGACATAAAGGAGAATATTTATAGCTTAGGGTTGAAATAAGAGGCTCTTGATGCTGTCTGAGGTTGGTTGCTTTCTTGCAGACATTTCATTAACCAAACTACATAACATCCTCAGTGTCATTGGTGCTAGCACTTATAATGTTACCTAGTTTGGGTATTGAAACTTCTGCAAGAAAACAACGAAGCTCAGAGAGCACCAGGGACCCCTTGTATAGATGATAGATAAGCAATGAATGAATGCATTCATGCATGCCATTCAATATGTTAGTCTTCTGTGGAGTGGTGTATACGGTACATTAAAAAAAAAAAGCTGGGGAGGTAAATCCAGCGATTTACCACTAATATTGGTAGTTAAAATAAAGGAACAGCTCAGGAAAGAAGCTTTAAGCCTTTAGCTAAAAACCACACGGGCTGACATTGTTTTAAACGTCAAAGGAAAAACAGCTACAAACACCAGCTAAAGGAGACACCATGACATAATTGTCTTCTATTAGAACGTGGATTGAAAACAATCCCCCTTGTACAAAAGGAAATCGGCCTCCCAAAATACACAACTTTTCCAGACATACGTTTAAATTGATCCCTGCTTTTGGCAAGCCCTCACTTTTACTTGATTATTTTATTGGAGCATCGGAAACTTCAATTGAGCGACACCTGCTCTTAATTTCTTGAGCGAGCTAGGCCAACGTTTCATTTTGTCCTTAAGCTTTTGGGTCCCGATGAACTTATTGAAAATAGGATCCTTTTTTTTTTCCCCTGTTCCTTTTCATTTATTTTATTTTATTTTATTTTATTTTAAAAAAAAACCTTTAAAAAGTAGTCCGAGGGAAGAACAGCTGTTTGCCATATGGATTAAATACAAAAATTGGCTTCGTTGCGCCCGTTTGATTTAAATGTACGAGTCTGCGTTGGCAAGGCCTCCCTCGGCTTTGTGAAAGCAGCGTGTAAAACTGCTGAGAGCTGCGAGGCGCGGAAAATTTTTATTTTCGTCACTTTTATTCTTCCTTGTTCCTTTGTTGTTGTTAGTTGCAAAGTCGTGTCCGACCCATCGCGACCCCATGGACAACGTTCCTCCAGGCCTTCCTGTCCTCTGCCATCTTCTGGAGTCCATTTCAGCCAGGGGTGTCAAACTCAATTTCATTGAGGGCTGCATCAGCATTGTGCTTGCGCTTGTGGGGCCGGGTGGGTGTGGCCAGGGTGGGTGTGGCCTACTGGGTGAGTGTGGATGGAGTGGGTGTGGCCTACTGAGTGGGCATGGCCAGCTCTACATTGTTCGCATCAAGGGTGCCTGTGGGGGCCTGGGCGGGAGTGGGACAGATCTGAGGGTCTCTGGCAGAAGGGGGTGGGACCGGGGCAAGCGCCAAGGCATGGTGCATTTCTTCATTCCTCACAAAGGGTGACACCTCCCCAGCATGCACCCAGGGGGCGGGGCCGATGCATCAGGGTCTGGTTCCTCGCTGTTTCTGGACGGCCTTGTGGAGCTAAGACTGAATGTATTTCAGCATAGATAGCCACCACAAAATTGTACATTGGCTCCTGGCTGGCCTGGGCCAGGGCCAAGGCAAAGGTGTCCGTTCCCTCACTGTTTCCAGGATGGCTTCGTGGGCCACACCTGACCCCTGGGCCTTGGGTTTGACATGTCTGATTTAAGCTCACACCTACTGCTTCCGTGACTCCATCCAGCCACCTCCTTCTCTGTCGCCCCCTTCTTCTATTGGCCTCAATCTTTCCCAGCATTAGGCTCTTCTCCAGTGAGTCCTTCCTTCTCATTTGGTGGCCAAAGTACTTGAGTTTCAACGTCAGGATCTGGCCTTCTAAAGAGCAGTCAGGGCTGATCTCCTCTAGGACTGACCGGTTGGATCGCCTTGCAGTCCAGGGGACTCGCAGGAGTCTTCACCATCACCAGAGTTCAAAGGCCTCCATTCTTTGGCGCTTGTTCCTTTAGTGTGAGACAATTAAAAAATGGCAAGCTTAGGGGTGTTCCTATTCTTTGCGGGTGCAAAGAAAAGGAACCCCCAACTTGTGATCATAGCTGAGCCCTCGATTTCTCTTGTTGAGTGAGACATTTCTTAAGTGAATTTTGCCTCATTTTATGACCTTTCTTGCCACAGTTGTTAAGTGAATCACTGATAAGTTAATAACCTGACTTGGTTTGGCAGAAGTTCACAAAAGGGGATCACGTGACAGCGGGACATTGCGACCGTCATAAATAAGAGTAAGTTGCCAAGGGTCTGAATTTTGATCACAAGACCACGAGGATGCTGAAATGGCCGTAAGTGTGAAAAAGGGTCATAAGTCACTTTTCCCAGTGCCATTGTAACTTCAAACAGTCACTAAATGAACTGTCGTAAACTGAGGACTCCTCGTGGATATGAGCACTGTGGAATGGCAAAGCCTGCTGTTATTCACTGAGCTTTTAGAAGTGGTGCAATTCTACATATACAAAAGCATGCATGAAACTGGGAATTTAGCTATGCTACTGTAGTCTGTAATGCTGTATTGCCTTGTACAGTAGTGGCCAAAATTGTGGAAACCTTTTGGGAAAAGTGTATTTTTGTGGTTGGATGGCTAATAATACCACTTTTATTTTAGTGTAGTACCATAAAAGTATGTATCAATGGAAAGATAATTTAATCAAGAATGTAATTCAACGTAGTTTGTTCAATTATCTGCACTGTATTCTATGAAAAGTTATAGCCAAATAACCAGAAAAAGGAAGCACAACTTGCTTAGGTTGATATCAGGTAGCTTTCCTTCATCTGATTGTAGCCAATGAGCATGAGTGTTTAGAGAGCCAATAGGGTGTCATCTTGTTTTGGCAATGAGCCAATCACATCACAGTAGGATTCAGTGATTGATGTCACGTATTGAAGCTGAGAGGAGGACATTTGTCAGTGTGTTATGTGATTGCTATCAAGTTGGTTGGGTTTTTTTGTGTGTTCTTTCATTAACAACCCTTGTAAAAGGTAATAAAATCAAAGTCACGGTGCAAAGAGTTGACTGGTCGCCCAGAAAGCGATGTAAAATAGTATTATTAAGTGAACAAGGCTACAGTTATAAAGAAATTAGAAGAAAAATGGGTGGAAACTTAACCAAAGGTGGCATTTCTACTGTACATTTTTTCCAAAAGGTTTCCACAATTTTGGCCACTGCTGTACCTATTAGTTCCATAGAGATGTTGCTGATGCCCATAAAGAAGGATAACAATGAATTCAGGATCTCTAAGGACAAATATTTCCCAATGGATCTGCCTGCCAACAGCCATTTCCTGTTTACTGTGTCTCAATGAACTAGAAACAAACCAGAATACCTGGTTTGTAGGCCACTATAAACAAAGCATGGGTGGAGTTGTCTGGCAAAGCCAGTGCAAGCAATTAGTTGCTTCAGTGCATCGCTCATTCAGTAATAGAATTGTCGAGCATTGTGACTTACTGTTCAGTGTCAAGAGTGATTGTTTCCATCTCAAACGGAGCGTGATTATTTTTCTTCTTGCAATGTCTTCTAGACAGTAGTGCATTTTCTGTGGACCCGCGGGAAAACTTTAGTGTGTGGACCTCGGTGCTGTCTCTGCTTGGAGGTTTTCTTGCAGGCATTTCATGATCCAACTAGGTAACATCATCAGTACTAGAAGGAAGTGGGGTTTATGGAGAGGAGGAGGAGGAGCAGGAGGAGCAGGAGGAGAAGAACTATGGGGTCCTTGGTGCTCTCTGAACTTGGTTGTTTTCCTGCAGACATTTCATGACCCAACTAGGTAACATCATCAGTGCTAGAAGGGAGTGGTGTTTATGGAGGGGGGGAGGAGGAGGAGGAGGAGGAGGAGGAGAACTGTGGGGTCCTTGGTGCTCTCTGAACTTGGTTGTTTTCTTGCAGACATTTCATTACCAATCTAGGGAACATCATTAATGCTAGAAGAGGGTGGTGTTTGCTTATTTTTATATACTAGTGGCTTGCTCTGTCAGTGCTGGTGGGAGTGTGGTTTTCATCTTAGTGGTTCCTTGATGAGCGCCATCAACAGATAAATCGGCCATCAATAGGCACACAGAGACAAACAACACCTACCTACCACTCAAAGGAGATAGCCAAACATGAAACAAAAGGACCAAAAACATCTCCTCACCAGCAATCCTCATCCAATTAAGCAGAGGCAACACCAAAATTAACACTAGACCAACAATGAAACAGCAAACAATATCCCAATAAAACAGGCATGTCAAACTCGTGACATCACGTGATGTCGCGCAATGTATCGGGCCAGTTTTGCCATTCCGGCAGTGGGGTGGGCGTGGCTTCCATGTGATGCGTCTGGCCCACGGGCCAGCAGTTTGACACCCCTGCAATAAAGGAACTACCAACACAGACAAACAAGCTAACAGTAAACAATGATCAAAGAAATACCAAACTACTCCCATCAACACTGTCAGGGCAAGTCACTTGTATATAATCAGAGAGCAAACACCACTTCCTTCTAGCACTGATGATGCTACCTAGTTGGGTCATGAAATGTCTGCAAGAAAACAACCAAGTTCAGAGAGCACCAAGGACCCCACAGTCTTCCTCCTCCTCTTCTTCTTCCTCTTTCTCCTCTCCATAAACACCACTCCCTTCTAGCAATGATGATGTTACCTAGTTGGGTCATGAAATGTCTGCAAGAAAACAACCAAGTTCAGAGAGCACCAAGGACCCCACAGTTGTCGTCGTCCTCCTCCTCCTCCTCTCCATAAACCCCACTTCCTTCTAGCACTGATAATGTTACCTAGTTGGGTTATGAAACATCTGCAGGAAAACCACCAAGCTCAGAGAGCACCAAGGACCCCACAGTTCAACGCTGAGTTACAAATATTCTCTTCTATAGGTTTTAATGTGCTGGGCTGGGGGCTGGGAAGGGTGTATGTGTTTGTTGTTAGGCAGGCGATAAAGATTCTCTTTATAAAAGAATAGAGAGCATCCTTAAAAAGGAGAGCCCACAGATCTTAGTGGCCTTCCACTGTTAACTATTCAAACACCCCACTCCCAGTAATTGAATAACGCATAATAATTTCACATATAATAATTTGGGTTAATTTTTTCCTAGCTATACTTAATATTCATCCATTTTTGAAGGCTGATCTACAGTCCCAATGACCATGGGGAAAATTCAGCTGATGTCACTGGAGCTTCTACACCCTTTCTATTTGCTGAAATGTCTCTGCTGCTGAATTGGGAAGAGGTCTCCATGCAGAGAAGCAGCTACGTTGAACAGCTGGGAACTGAACAGCACCAGCACAGTGAAGTGGACTATTCTCTTGTGGAATTTAACTCGATGCCAGCAGATGTTGGAAGGGGTCCACAGCAACAGGCGACTAACACTTTGAGTCAGAAAAGTTGTTTTCCTGGCAGAGAGGGGGAGTCTAGAAGTCTTCCAGATTGATGACTCTTAAAGATTTGACTGTATATATTTACGACAAACTTGGCTGCAGGACCGATTCTGGGGCAAAACTTGCACTGGGACTGGTTTCCTGATTATGTCTATAAAAACAAGTCTGAACTTGTCCGGCTATTGTTAAGTTCAAGACCTTAAATAAAGGAAAAAAGCAAGGATGCAGTCTAGAAACAACCTTGCCCCTTTAGAAATGGAGAAGTTAGTCCATGAGGATTTGCAAGTTGCCTTTATAGTTTAACATGCAGTCCAAGTTTCTGTGAGAAACTATGACTCAGATAGGCTGTTTAGTATATTCGTATTGTTGGAAGAAAAGTCTTCATCATGGTTCAGTCCAAGCCGAGGATAAACAACATGGCAACTGCTTTAGAAAGAAGGTTGCAGTTTATTGAAGAGGAGAGCCAGACAGAAAGATGGCTCTAGCCAAAAAGAGAGAAAAAAAGGGCTGAGCACATGTAGGGAGTGGTTTTTTATACCCTCTGGAGCCTTTTGTTTGGAATTGTTCCTGTGGCATGAACTTTGACCTGAGTCTGAGTGTGCCTTTTGGTATCTCTGTGTTAATCCTATTATGTCCTGTCTTAGAGTTTGGGTGAGGTATGTAGATTTTAGGTGTCTTTGTCTTCTTGAACTTCTAGCTGGGGCCTCCATCTGCATTTCTACAGAGCTGCTTTCTGCTTGGGGGAGGGAGACCTGGGGCTATTAAGAAAAACTGGGCATGTTTTTCTGCCTCCTTTGAGGAAATATATTTTTCTGCCCTTTTAACATTTCCTTGTCTGGGGGGCTGACTTCCCACAGCATGTTTCCTAGGCACATTCAAATCTAAATTTTGTCTTTGCGTAAATACATTGAACATTTAATTGCTATAATGTGACCCTGACTTGGCCACCTGTGGGTAATGATGATCAGATCTGTTCCACCAGAAGATGGTTTTCAACGCTGATGAAAACCACTTGGGATTGTAGATGTCACCAGGACCTCCAGAAGCAAAACAGAGTCCATAAGTCATTCCGTACTACAAAATCAACACTTTGGTAGCGTTCCATCTTGAAAAGTTTCCTTTTTTTCCTCTACTGATATTGACTATCTTCTGTGGAATGAATTCTAATTTATTCCCCCTCATCTTGAGGAATACCCATCATATTAAAGAACTCTGTTTCTTTAGATGTAAAGTAGACCTGTGTATCGCTTTAGTAGTGTCATGATTTAATGACTCGGCTATTTTCTCCCAATGGATTCAAGTAGATATTAAACGCTTAGGTCAAAACTTCATGCCAGTGTCAACAAATAAAGATGAGGTAGGACTATCTAATGGAACCCAAAGGTGCTTTTTGAAGAATAACTGGGCTTTCTTGTTATTCTTTGAAGACTAAAGAGCTGAAGACGCTTCTTGAGTTAGAAGCGAAACGCCTTCAAAGAATAACAAGAAAGTCCAGTTACTCTTGAAAAAGCACCTTTGGATTCCATTAGATAGTCCTACCTACCTTTTTTTTGCACACGGCGGTGGAGGCCTAAAGCGAAAAGGTTTTATAAAACCCAGCTGAAGGCCTAAGACTGGGGCGAGGGTACGCGTGCCCACAGAGAGGGCTCTGTGTGCCACCTCTGGCACCCATGCCATAGGTTTGCCACCACTGATATAGACAATTAAATCACCTTATTGTTTTAATCTCAGCGAAGGGCAGCCGTGTCTGAGTCTGAAGGTAAAGAAGCTTAAAAGGTTATTATTTCAACAGGAAACCCCAAAGGCTGTAGAAATTTAAAAATACACATTTCCCACCAGAAAGCAATGGCAAACGACTGCCATGTTACTGCCAAGAAAACTGCACGTTTAATATATCCACAAAGTCACCAGGAGTTGAATTTGACTCCAAGGAGATTTAACATTTCAAACTGTATCAATACAACATTGTAGATGCTTCCACCTCTGGTCGCTCTTCAACGCAAGCTCTGCATTTTGCAATTTCCCCCCCTCTCTTTCTTTCCCCCCTTTCTCTAAACTAGAGCTGTGACATAAGCATATAAACTTCTCAGTGCTATAAAATTCAAGCGATAAAGAAGTGACTGGTCTTTGAAAGGTCCTCAGATTCTTTGCTGATTGGGCCGCAGAGCACTAACAGATCCCCCCTGGATTATTTATGACTGCAATCTAAGCAATTTGGTTTTGGGTCTCTCAGTTCTCAAAGCAACTCTGTCTATTCTCAGTCCCCTCCTCCAATTTTTCCTCTCGGGTTTTTCTCCCCCTCCACATTTTTGATCCTATAAAAATCTCTCTTTCAGGAATTCAGACCATTATCTGAAGATGTGGTCATGTTCCTCAAAAGCTTAAGTGATAATAAAAGCTCTTTAGGGTGGTGCAGAAGATGGACTGTATCGTATTTATTATGAAGAGCGGTTCATATGAAGAACGGTTGCAGGATTTGGGTACGGCCAGTCTGGAGAAAAGAAGGATTAGGGGAGACATGATAGCAGCATTCCAATATCTCAGGGGTTGCCACAAAGAAGAGGGAGTCAAACTATTCTCCAAAGCACCAGAAGGCAGAACAAGAAACAATGGCTGGAAACTAATCAAGGAGAGAAGCAACATGGAATTAAGGAGAAGCTTCTGAACTGTGAGGACAATTAAGCAGTGGAACGGCTTGCCTCCAGAAGTTGTTGATGCTCCAACACAGGAGGTCTTTAAGAAGAGACTGGACAACCACTTGTTTGGAATAGTATAGGGTCTCCTGCTTAAGTAGGGGGCTGGACTAGAAGACCCCCCCAAGGTCCCTTCCAACTCTGCTATTCTATGTTCTTAGCTCACAAGATAGTGGAAAGTCCACTGTGCAACAGTGGGCAGTTCAGTGTTGTTATCACATCACTCCTACTGGATGATTTTTGCCTAACCCTTTATATATACTTTGAATATACTTTATAATTAAATATTTATATGACACACACACACACACACACATATATACATATACATATATGATAGTCTGTCTGTCTATCTGTCTGTCTGTCTGTCTATCTATCTATCTATCTATCTATCTATCTATCTATCTATCTATCTATCTATCTCTCATCTATCTCTCATCTATCTATCTATCTGTCTGTCTGTCTGTCTGTCTGTCTATCTATCTTCTTTAAGATGCTATAAATCTTTTCATTATCCTACCAATCACTACTGTAAAAGAATATCTGCCTGCCAGTTTTTAATTCAAAAATAAAAACTTTTCCTCATTTTATTAAGACTTGCTTGAGAAAGGGAGCTGGACTAGGAGACCTCCAAGGTCCCTTCTAACTCTAATATCTATATACAGGCAGTCTTCAACTTACAACAGTTCATTTAGGGACCGTTCCAAGTTACAACAGCACTGAAAAGAGTGGACATTGTGACTGTTTTTCAGACGTAAGACCTTTGCCATGAAGCCCAAAATTTCTGTCGCTCCGTGAGACGGTGGTTGAGTCCATTTTACCCCACTTTACGACCTTCCGTGCCACGGTGGTTAAGTGAATCACCGCAGTTGCTAAGGGAGCCAGAGGATTGTTAACTGGAATCTGTCTTCCCCGTTGACTTTGTTTTTCAGAAATTTTACAAAATGGGATCACATGACTCCAGGGCTACTGCGTCCATCATAAATAGGAACCAGTTGCCAAGGGTCCGAATTTTGATCACGTGACGCTGACATGGTCGTAAGTGTGAAAAACACTTTTTCACTGCTGTCGTAACTTTGAACGGTCACTAAATAAACTGTTTTAAGTCAAGGGCTACCTGTATAGAAATCCACTACTCTCAGCAGCTGTTGGAGCTGGGCTGCCATCTTGATTGATTGATTGATTGATTTTTTTCATATACACCTCTGCTTTGAAATCCTTTAAAAAACGATCACAATTTATTAGGACATTATGATCCTGTTCCAATCATTCCCTTTCTCTGTCACTGCAAGATGGATTTCCGCCCCCTTATTTTTTTTTACATTCCTCCTAGCCAGCGCTGGTTCTTCCCATTTTCCCCCATTGAAATAATATTAATAATAATAATAATAGTAGTAGTAGTAGTAGTAGTAGTAGTAGTAGTAGTAGTAGTAACAACAACAACAACATCAAACATCCACATCTGCCTATCCCAGGTCCTTAGTAAGGACTTGATAGGTAGACAAAATGCCAAATCCAGTCTGAACATCTGGCTGACTGTGCGATGATCCATAATAATAATAATAAAGTTGGAAGGGACCTTGGAGATCATCTAGTCCAACCCCCTGCTCAGGCAGGAAACCTTATACCATTTCGGACAAATGGCTGTCCAGTCTCTTCTTAAAAACTTCCAGTGTTGGAGCATTCACCGCTTTTGGAGGCAGGTTGTTCCACTAGTTAGTTGTTCTAACTGTCAGGAAGTTTCTCCTTAGTTCTAGGTTGCTTCTCTCTGATTAGTTTCCATCCGCTGCTTCTTGTCCTGCCTTCGGGCACTTTGGAGAATAGCTTGACTCCCTCTTCTTTGTGGCAGCCCCCGAGATATTGGAACACTGCTATCCTGTCCCCCCTGGTCCTTCTCTTCATTAAACTAGAATACCCAATTCCAGCAACCGTTCCTTATATGTTTTAGCCACCAGTCCTCTGATCATCTTTGTTGCTCTTCTCTGTAATAAAAATAAAAGAAGAAGACACTCCAATGGAATTGCAATGGGAATAAGCTTCATGTAGCCAGTTTGTCGGCTCCTCTCCCTTTTTATGATCCTATAATCCCTTAATTCTGTTCCTCCAAAATCTTCCTAACCCACCATATGGCTGCAAAAACAACATTAGACCTAAGGTTATTAGAGGTGACCCCTTGCAGCAAAGCCTCTATAAGACATAGTTTAGAGTTTAAAAGTAGTTCTGGGCTAGTTCATCCTCCCAGATAGCAGTTCACACAACACAGTGAACAGGTGGAGTCATTTTAACCTACCCAAATGCTAAATCAATTGAATCTCTGCAGGATTAATTGGCTTGGGTCAACCCCATTTTCCTGTTTGCCTGACATACAGACTCACCCCCATTATGCCATTAAATGCACGCCAGCAAGATTTCTTTGCACCCTGTTCAAGTTGATGGATTGTTCTTCTTGGTCTAAAAAAATAAAAAACACACACAAAAAAAATCGGAAACGCTTTTTGTACATCAAGTTTTTGCGAAATACTTTAAGCGTGTAAAACCGCCGATTCGTTTTCGTTTTGCTACGCGTTGAACACACTTTCCACAAACACCTTCAGGGTGCATCCTCTGAAAAGCTCCCCCATAAATTTTACAATATTAAGTCCCTGGCCTGCTTCTGTTAGTGATTATTGGCTTATAGCCCAATCTGGAGTCCCCCAATTTTAGGCACCCTTGCTTCCTCTGGGATGACAGATCATTCGTTTTTTTGGGAAAAAAGCATTGTAGCTTAATTGTGGGTCACCCACAATTCAGTTTAATCCTGGGGATCAAAACCCAGATGTGTTTGTATGAAGGTAAGCTTTTGAGCAGGCTCAACTTTTAAGCATGGGTTGAATTCTAGAGACAGAGGTATTTTTATTCTTTGGAGCAGGTGAGGAAAATAATAATAAGCTAAAGAGAGATTGGAGAAACATCAGACTCCTTCTCAGCAAATGTCTTCTTGAAGATTTGCCATAAGTTAAATGAATGAATGATTTCCTGAAGATTAGTAAAACAAAAGACACACACATACACATACACACACAGAGAGAGACAGAGAGAGAAAGAGAGATGAATGCTTCATCTATGTAGTTCTTCCAGTTTGCTCAGAGGCATCTGCCCGGCTTCTGTTAGAAATAGTATGCTTGAAGTATCCTTCACTTCAGACTAAGCAGCACAAGAATATATAAATAATCTTCATAACACAGCCTTGAAAAGATGTATCCCTTTGCACTATGATGCAATACATTGTTGGTGGGGGTGTTCCTAATGGTTCCTTGTTTAGACTTTATTGTGTGTACATATATTATGTCTGTATATTATTTATTGTGTGAATATGTACTGTGCGTATGCACACCCACAATATATATATATATATATATATTCTGAGGTTTTTGCGGGTGTTTGTATGTAGGTCTTTGGTTATTTGGGTTTTCTCCCGCATAAAATTAGAAGTGTCTTGGTGACATTTCGACGAAGCCCCATTCGTCATCTTCAGGCTGGTGTTTTCAGCTTCATGCTTCTAGGAGCAATGTGTGATTGTAGCTGTTTCTTCTTCATACCCCCACTATCAGTTAAAAGGAAGAAACAGCTACGATCACACATTGCTCCTAGAAGCACGAAGCCGAAAACACTAGCCTGAAGATGATGAATGGGACTTCGTCGATATGTCACCAAGACACTTCCAATTTTATGCAGGAGAAAACCCGAACAACCAAAGACCTACATACAAACACCCGCGAAAACCTCAGAAAACATATATATATATACACACACACACACACACACACACACACACACACACAGAGAGAGAGAGAGAGAGAGAGAGAGAGAGACAGACAGACAGACTGACTGACAGACAGACAGACAGATAGAATGATAGAGACAGACAGATGATAGATGGGTAATAATATAGAGGATAGATAGATAGATAGATAGATAGATAGATAGATAGATAGATAGATAGATAGATAGATAAATAGATAGATAGATAGATAATGATAGAGTCTATCTTATTTGTATATATGTATATGTGTGTGTGTGTGTATCATATAAATATTTAATTATAAAGTATATTCATAAAGTACATATGAATCCAGTAGGAGTGCTTTGATAACAACATTGAACTGCAGACTGTTGCACAGTGGACTTTCCACTATCTTGTGAGTTAAGAACATAGAATATAGAATAGCAGAGTTGGAAGGGACCTTGGAGGTCTTCTAGTCCAACCCCCTGCTCAAGCAGGAGACCCTATACCATTCCAGACAAATGGCTGTCCAGTCTCTTTTTGAAAGCCTCCAGTGATGAAGCACCCACAACTTCTGGAGGCAAGCTGTTCCACTGGTTAATTGTTCTGACTGTCAGGAAGTTTCTCCTTAAATCCAGGTTGCTTCTCTCCTTGATTAGTTTCCATACGTTGCTTCTTGTCCTGCCCTCAGGAGCTTCGGAGAATAGCTTTACTCCCTCTTCTTTGGGGCAGCCCCTGAGATACTGGACAGCTGCTATCATGTCACCCTAGTCCTTTTTTTCTCTAGACTAGCCAGACCCAATTCCCAATTCAATATTTCTTCTTTTTTTTAATCTCACTTCTTCAAAATCCAATTCTGGCTTCTCTAGAGTATCTCAGGTAAAAACCACTAAATTCTGGCCTGGCTCTTTTATGACTCGTGGACTTCAAATCCCAGAATTCCTGAGCCAGCATGGGGGAACTATGGCCCCTTCATGACTCATGGACTTCATCTCCCAGAATTCCTGAGCCAGCCATGCTGAGGGGAAAGGGAGAGGTTTCCAAGCTGAGCCATGCTGGCTCAGGAATTCTGGAGTTGAAGTCCACAAATCATAAAAGAGCCAAGGTTGCCTACCCCTGCCCTAGGCCGCTTTATGACTCCTGGACTTCAACTCCCAGAATTCCTGAGCCAACATGGTTCAGCTTGGAAACCTCTCCCTTTCCCCTCAGCATGGCTGGCTCAGGAATTCTGGGAGTTGAAGTCCACGAGTCATAAAAGAGCCAAGGTTGCCTACCCCGGTATAGATCCAGAAAGGTATCTGAACAACTTTTCCCAGGCTTTCACTTCTACTCTACCAAGTCTGTTCTGGAGTGTATTTCTTCACTGATGGTGCGCTAAGATACTGTACCGGTTGAATAATGCTAAGTGCATGTTATAGAAAAAATCCCATTATTTCTACTAGAGAAAACTCCATTTTTTTGTGCATGCCATTGTAGTTAGAAATTGTCTCAATTTCGCTGTCTCTGCGTTAGCCGTTCTTGACTTTTTTGGCTAAACAGCAGGGGGAAAATCTTTAAAATAAATAGAATTGGAAATCATATGAGATCTGCGCTGACTATATAAACACAATCTGTCTTCAATCAAATTTGACCCAAGACGTTTCCCCCCCCTCCCCATGGCTGGCTCTAGCCATCACCCCACCGTGCACAATTCCTCAGTAAATGATTTATCCTTGCATTCAGAGAAGTAGAAAAATGTTCACCTCCCCAAATTAACCACCTGAGTTATTGTCCCTTTTCAGAGCCGGTTAACATTTCATTAAGTAAGTGATAGGAAATTTCAGCAAGACCAATCCGAAAACTATTTGGATCCATCAATATCTTTCAATGAACGAATCCTTCTGTAAAATGAGTGACCCATTGCTCACCGAGACTTGCCAACCATAACAAATTTGAAATATTTTTGAAGCCACAGAGCACCATTAGTTCATCATGTGATTTAACATGCATAGAAGTAAATAAAGCAATGGAACATGGTAATGCAAAATGCTTTAAGATGTAATTGTTGTTTTCCTCCTCCTCCTCCTCCTCCTCCTCCTCCAATCTATATTATCCTCCTCCTGTCTATATCCCCTTCTTCTCCTCCTCCTGTCTATATTCTCCTTCTCCTCCTCCTGTCTATATCCTCTTCTCCTCCTATCTATATTCGCCTTCTCCTCCTTCTCCTCCTCCTTTCTATATCCCTATCCTCCTCCTTCTCTCTATATCCCCTTCTCCTCCTCCTCCTGTCTATATTCTCCTTCTCCTCCTCCTGTCTATATCCTCTCCTCCTCCTATCTATATTCACCTTCTCCTCCTTCTCCTCCTCTCTATATCCCTATCCTCCTCCTTCTCTCTATATCCCCTTCTTCTCCTCCTCTTGTCTATATCCTCCTCCTATCTATATTCGCCTTCTCCTCCTTCTCCTCCTCCTTTCTATATCCCTGTCCTCCACCTTCTCCTGTCTATATCCCCTTCTTCTCCTCCTCTTGTCTATATTCCTCCTTCTCCTGTCTATATCCTCTCCTCCTCCTATCTATATTCTCCTTCTCCTCCTTCTCCTCCTCCTTTCTATATCCATGTCCTCCTCCTTCTCCTGTCTATACCCCCTTCTTCTCCTCCTCCTGTCTATATCCTCTCCTCCTTCTATCTATATTCTCCTTCTCCTCCTCCTTTCTGTATCTCTGTCCTCCTCCTTCTCCTGTCTATATCCTCCTCCTCTATATTCTCCTTGTTCTTCTCCTTCTCCTCCTCCTCCTGTCTATATCCTCTCCTCCTCCTATCTATATTCTCCTTCTCCTCCTTCTCCTCCTCCTTTCTGTATCCCTGTCCTCCTCCTTCTCCTGTCTATATCCTCCTCCTCCTCCTCTATATTCTCCTTCTTCTTCTCCTCCTCCTCCTCCTCCTGTCTATATTCCCCTCCTCCTTCTGAATCAGAAAGGCTCAAACTGCCCACGATCATGGCAGAAAGATTTGATTACATGTGGATCTATATCAGTTACATATAACAAGGTAATAGGACATCTACGGAGATTCTCAATCATCCAAGTCATGCTTGTTCCAAAAGGCAAGTGGACTTTCTTGGTTTTTTTTTCCCTTGAAAACATTTCGCTTCTTGTTGTGTTCGGTTCGTTGGCAATTGATGAAGACACATGGTGAAAGCAACAAGCTCTTTATTTCTCTCTCCTACAACCAAGCAAGGAGTAAAAGGCACGCAGGCCTTTTATAGGGCTCTGAACCCAGACAGAATTAACCAATAGAATCTAGCTGTTTTCGTGCCTTGCGCATGCGCGCAAGGCTGGCAACAGCCGGTCTGGTCTCCGGTAGCTTTTGATTTGCCCAGGACCATTTGCAACATTTCCGAGCCTGCTGAATGCTTTAGCAGGCTCAGGACACAACCCTTCTCATCCAAGAAGCTTCTTCAGTTCTTTTTTGAGATCTCACAATGAACAGTCCTCCACTTACAAGCATTTGTTTCATTACAGTTCAGAGTTATAACAGCTTCTGAAAAAGTGATTTGCCACCTAAAGAGGACGCTGTGCCATACTTGACCCTTTTGTAAAGCTCACCAGTTGCTCAAATATCATCCAGCTTTAAGTGACAGGGAAATTAAATTTAAATTAAAATTAAATGGCCATCTCTGGATTTTTTTTTCTGCTTTTGACATTGTCAAATAATTATTATTATTTGATAATTTTAACATTTCTAACCCTGAGTTTTAATTTTAATTATTCTATATTGTTTTACGTATTGGTTATTACATTGTACATTGCCCAGAGCCTCTGCTTGAGCAGGCCTCTGTTTATAAATATGAGAAATAAAGAAAAAAAGAAAGGAAGGAAGGAAGGAAGGAAGGAAGAAAGAAAGAAGGAAAGAAAGGAAGGAAGGAAGGAAGAAAGAAGGAAAGAAAGAAGGAAAGAAAGAAGGAAGGAAAGAAAGAAAGAAAAAAGAAAGAAAGAAAAAAGAAAGAAAAAGAAAAAAGAAAGAAAAGGACAGTCCCTGGTTCAGTAATGACCAAGTCATAGACAATTTCTCACATCTAAAACCATGATTACTAACATATATAAACGGTCATCAGAAATACCTCATCCTATATCATCATGGCCTTATACACTCACCCTAAATGAACAAATTTAAATGATTAATCCTGGGACCTCACAAAACACCCTGGCATGCTAAAAAGTCCTTTGTTGTTAACACATTCAAATACAGTCACAATCCCCTGAAAGGTTTTGTGCTGGATAGGTTGGTAAACATAGTACTGAACAGAAATTCCCAAGTGTCTCAAAAGTTTTCCCAAAATGTCTAACCGTTACACACAACCGAACTTAGCCAAGTTCAGGTGAGGAGCGTTTAAAAGCCTAAGAGGTCACCAACTTGATTAATGAGGGCTGTCAAAGAAGCTATTAAAGCAAGGCTCCTTTCCTTCAGAAAATGGAAGTCTTGCTTCAATCAGCAGGACAAAAACGACACTGAGGAGCACAATAACAGCACAGGCGAAAAGCCGAGATTATGAGGAAAATATTGTTAATCGCACCAAGCCCAGCTATCTAAAATGCCGTCTAAATTCATCCTAGCAGGAACCTACTTTAAATAGGCCCAGGATGAGGAGACAGGGCAGGAAGACTGGGGATGAGTGGGCAACCTGTGAACAGGCGATGAAGCCATCAGGACTTGTGTGTTTGCCTGGTGTGTCATAACTTTGTTAGATAAGCTTGCAGTTTACACAATTAGGTGATGATGTTTGGGTCAGGTTGAAATCCTTTTGTTTTGCTTCGGTCGGGGGTTCGTAGTTAAGATGGATGGCTAGGAAATCAAGAGAGAACCAATACTGTAAAATTGCAGAGATTGTAGAGGCTGCAGGAATATTTTTTTTTACAAAAGAGGAAATGACAGAATAACAGATTTGAAAGGGACCTCAAAGGTCTTCTAGTCTAACCCCCTGCTCAAGCAGGTGACCCTACACATTCCAGACAAATGGTTTTCCAATCTCTTCTTAAAAATCTCCAGTGATGCAGCGATGTAGACCGTCACCTGACAATTTCAGGATTGTTACCTGGGCGAATAATGCTGAAAACTGATTATATTGATTAAAAATAAAATAAAATAAGCAAGCTACCACATCCAACATACCTTTCAGGGCTTCCCCCCAAAAAATTTCATGTCATCTACAAAAATATGTATGTGTACCCACAATGATCTTTTCTACCAGCAGTGTTAAAAAAAGTTATTATATTGATGTGATTACTATCTGTAGAAATGTTAGAAAATTTTTATACTCAACCATCATTCATTAAAACAACAAGAATTGTATTAACTTAAGGTTGGTAAAGAGAACATTATGGGAAAAAGAGGAAATCAATGCAATAAAGTTATTATGTGGATTATATATCATAAAAAACAACTGTTTGTGAATGTTTCTTAAATGTAAACCCAGACAACACACTGTTTACCAAATATTAAGGTGATTATGTTAAAAAATTAATAAAACATATTTTTTAAAAAATAAAAAAAAATATTTGAGAAGTTATTTGCAAAGTAAATAAATAAATAGAGGTCAAAGAGCTGAGTTTCTCTTTTGGATAAATGAGTAAGCAAAATTTTTTTAAAATAAAGCAAATGTGATCTTTTTTTTTTATTGAAAATTTTTAAAAGTTTTTACAAAAAACAAAAAAGACAACAACAACAACAAAAAAACAACCCTCACCCAACCCCTCCCAAACCACCCCCTCCATCCCCCCCGAGCTTCCCAGAGCTGAATATAGGCTTAATTAAAATTTTAAAAATCCTAAAAAAAGTTAAACAACTTATAAAATAATTAACAATAAGATATATATAACAAAAAAAACATAAGCATTAAAAAGAAAAAGTGCTTAAAAAAGAAGAAAAGAGACAAATGTGATCTTGAAGAAGGAACCATTACACAACTAACGATAGTTGCATCACAATTTATGGCAGTGAGATTATTTTATACACTAAAATGGAAAGGCACTGGGATGCCCACCACGGACGAAGGGCAGCAAAAATTGATGGAGTCTGCAGAGATGGCCAAACAGACTGCTTTGATTAAAAAAAAAAAACACAATTAATTTTGTTTCTGCTTGGAAACCGCTGCTGGGCTTTGTGCTCGAGGTAGGTTAAAAAAAAAAAGGAAAGTTTGATTTTGGGTTTTGCTGACAAGATAGATTTATTGTTATAGAAATGGGCACTATACACTATTACATCAAAGTAAAAAGTTGATGTTTCATGTTATTATTTTATTCTACTGCACCAAAAGGAGTCGGAAGTCAATTCTTTTTTTTTTCCCTCTACCCTACCCCTTTCCTCTCTTGCCCTTTTCCTCTCTTGTTTTACCTTCGTCTTTCTTTATATTTTCGTGTTTTATGCTTTTTAAAAAAGATTTACAAAAATGCTGAACCTGAAACTCTAAAAAAATGCTTTGAAAGCTCCGGTCCTTGGAGATTGGGGGTCGCTAGACAGGCAATCAATAAACGCATAAAAATGTACAAGAGACGGATCGGGTGGTTGAGCTTCCGACAGGAATTTGAAGAAACTCCTGATCTTAAGTTTTCTAAGAAAGCAAAACAGTCATAGGAAATGTGTCATAGGAAATGCTCTACTGCAGTGTGCCAATTATGCATTGAAGAGGATGCAAAAGTAAGAATAAATAGTTCAGGGAGCGAATGCAAGTAATTAGGTCCCTGAGGATCCATCTTGAAATTAAAGCTGTTGAGTCTCTTCAGAAAGAAGATAATTCAATAAAAAGAAAGTAAGGATATGGAGTGACCACATCTGATGTTGACACATTTCTGAAGGCCGTTAAGAGGTAGTCCTCGCCTTACAACCACAATTGCAAGTCCAAAATTTCTGTTGCTAAGCAGGGGGTTGGACTAGATGACCTCTGAGGTCCCTTCCAACATTATCGATCATCGCACAGTCAGCCAGATGTTCAGACTGGATTTGGCATTTTGTCTATCTATCGAGTCCTTACCCAGGACCTGGGATAGGCAGATGTGGATGTTTGATGGTATTACAGATATCGTCGCAGGATGGAAGCAGTTCCTAGTAAGGCCGCCTTTTGCAATTGACTAATAGCGAATTTGTCAATGCCAATGGTGTTCAAGTGGTGCTCCAGTTGTTTTGGGATTGCACCCAAGGAGCCTATGACTATTGGTACTACCCTTGCTTGCTTTTGCCACAGTCTTTCTATTTCTATTTGTAGGTCTTTGTATTTTGTTATCTTCTCCAGTTCTTTCTCATCTATTCTGCTGTCTCCAGACACTGCCACGTCCAAGACTTTTTTGTCTTTCTTATCAACAATTGTTAATTCCGGGGTGTTATGTTGCAGGTGCTTGTCTGTTTGAATTCTGAAGTCCCAGATCAGTTTAATTTTATCATTTTCTATGACTTTCTCTATTTTATGATCCCACCAGTTGTTGCTCACAGGCAAATGATATTTCTTGCAGATCTTCCAAGGCACCATTGTTGCTACTTTGTCATGCCGCTGCTTGTATTTCTTCTTCTTCTTCTTCTTCTTCTTCTTCTTCTTCTTCTTCTTCTTCTTCTTCTTCTTCTTCTTCTTCTTCTTCTTCTTCTTCTTCTTCTTCTTCTTCTTCTTCTTCTTCTTCTTCTTCTTCTTCTTCTTCTTCTTCTTCTTCTTCTTCTTCTTCTTCTTCTTCTTCTCCTCCTCCTCCTCCTCCTCCTCCTCCTCCTCATTATTATTATTATTATTTTACATAAGAAGTTTGTTAAGACATTTGACACAGTCGTTAAGTGAATCATGCAGTGATTAAATTAGCTATTTAATCCTAATAACATTAATGGTTGCCTGTCCTCAACTTACGACCACACCATTTGAGCCCAACATTTCCATTGCTAAGTGAGACGGCTAAGTGAATTTTGCTTCTTTTTATGACCTTTCTTGACACGGTTGCTAAACTGCATCACCGCTGTTATTATTAGTAACCTGGTTGTTAAGTGATTCTGGCTTTCCCGGTGACTGTCAGACAAGAGGATCTCGTGACCTCGGGACACGGCAACCATCCTAAGTACATGTCAGTTGCCAAGCATCTGAATTTTGATCACGTGACCACAGGGAGCTGGAAGGGTCGTAAGTGTGAAAAACGGTCCTAAGTCGCTTTGCTGCTGACCGTTCTGTGGAGGGATTGCGTTGCTTTTTAAAATTCTCTCCTTCCCAACTCTCTAATAAACCAAAGGCTGATGATAAAGACATAAAGCGATTCCCCTATAAAAAGCATCCGTCTTTGTCTTCTGCTTTCCGGCTTCCTTCTAATGAATTAATTATTTAATTTTTAATTAATATTTCCAATATGGGCTGGAACTAGGAACAGATCTGAAACCGCTAAAAAAAAAAGAAAAGAAAAACAGTGAATGTTATCCGTCCTAGCCAACTCTAGTTATTACAGCACAAGTTTCACTTCCGTTTTTTTGGCTCGGGGTTTGTAATGTCACAGGATCAGATGTTCTTCCATGAGGCTGCTTGCAACATGGTTCGAAGACCAAATAATGAAGAAATAACTTGTTGGAGGAAAATGTACCCAAGCAGGCTTTGATAGCGTCTCGCCTCTATCAATCTCGGAGAAAAATGGGTATTGAAAGGAGGGAGGGAGGGAGGGAGGGAGAGAGAGAGAGAGAGAGATTAAGAAAAAAGGACACAGGTAAATTCAGCCAGCTCCCTCTGAAGGAAAGCAGTTAAGAGCAGGTGCACTTTTCACATTAATGTTATCATTTCAAAGAGAATTTTTACAGAATGATGTACGGTATGATAGTGAACATTAAGAAAACCAAGATCATGGCATCTGGCCCTCTCAATTCCTGGCAAACTGATGGGGAAGAAATGGAGGTAGTGACAGATCTTATCTTCCTAGGCTCCAAGATCACCACAGATGGGGACTGCAGCCAAGAAATTAGAAGACGTTTGCTCCTGGGGACGAAAGCTATGGCAAATCTAGACAGCATACTAGAAAGCAGAGACATCACCCTGCCAACAAAAGTGCGTAGAGTCAAGGCAATGGTTTTCCCAGTTGCAATGTATGGCTGTGAAAGTTGGATCATAAGAAAGGCTGAGAGCCAAAGAATGGAGGCCTTTGAACTATGGTGCTGGAGAAGACTCCTGCAAGTCCCCTGGACTGCAAGGTGATCCAACTGGTCAGTCCTGGAGGAGATCAACCCTGACTGCTCCTCAGAAGGCCAGATCCTGAAGTTGAAACTCAAGTACTTTGGCCACCTAATGAGAAGGAAGGACTCACTGGAGAAGGGCCTAATCCTGGGAAAGATTGAGGGCAATAGAAGAAGGGGATGACAGAGAGTGAGGTGGCTGGATGGAGTCCCTGAAGCAGTAGGCATGAGCTTCAATGGATTCCAGAAGATGGTAGAGGACAGGAAGGCCTGGAGGAACGTTGTCCATGGGGTCGCGATGGGTCAGACACGACTTTGCAACTAACAACAGTGATGGTGAAGATGGTTGCCTTCCATTTGGAAGGTTGAGAGTTCAATCCTAGATGTTTCTCTTTAGGGTGCAAAGAAAAAGTGTGCTGTGAACTCTACATAGGCATCAGGAAGGGCATCCAGCCAATAAATGCTCAGCTCCATCCAGTCACCCCAACTCTATGCCGAATTAAGGGATTACAGGGTCATTAAAAAAAAGGAGTTATATACAGTTGGTGTATGACACCAGAACAACTTTCTAGAATGTATAAAGGTATTTCAAATCTGTGTTGGAAATGGAGAAGACAGAACTGTTCTTGGCTGGGTCTACTGAACAGACAACCCAAAAAAAAACTTATGGACAATTGTTTTTGATACACGCAAAGATGGGAAGAATCTGAAATGCCCACAATGGAGAAAGGGTCAGTAAAGGTGATGGAACTTGCTGAGATGGCAACACTGGGAAAGGTAACAACTGGAAATTCTTCTTGCTGAAAACAGAACAAAATGAACTTGGGATTTATAGGTTTGATGGTTAGAAAGGATAGAGTATGGAAAGAATGAAATTATAACGTATCATTAGAGAGGGTAAAATATACATGTATTTGTAACAATTGTCACAAAGACAATTGTTCCTTCCTTCCTTCCTTCCTTCCTTCCTTCCTTCCTTCCTTCCTTCCTTCCTTCCTTCCTTCCTTCCTTCCTTCCTTCCTTTCCTCTTTCCCTTCCTCCCTCCCTCCCTCATCTCTTTTTTCTCTTTCTCGTTCTTTCTTTTGTATCTCTCCCATTTTTCTTTTGTTTCTTTTTTTTTTTCTCTTGTATTGTTTTTATTTCGTGAAAAACGGCTTTAATAAAAATTAGTCCAAAGGAGCAACCGACTCAAAATATTTCCTGTCAAGCTGAAAGGTCAGATATTATGTGGGGATAAGAAGATAATTGCCCAGTTGGGGCAAAGAGAGCAGAAGAGTTTCATGGAGATTTGAGTCTTGCTTTAGGACATTCCTTCTGCCTGTCTTAAAATTGGAGTAAATTTGGCAGACAAATTCACCTTGCCCATTGAAATTATTTATATGGTCATCACATCACATCACAATGATCTCATCATAGTGATTCTGGGTAGTCTATGGCAAATTGAAATCAAATCACAATATATTTTGATTATCCATATAGCCAAGTTTCAGGGCAACAAACAATCTCTCTCTCTCTCTCTCTCTCTCTCTCTCTCCTTCTCTCTCTCTTTCTTTCTCTCTTTTTTCTCTCTTTCTCTCTTTCTCTCTCTCTCTCTCTCTCTCTCTCTCTCTCAGAAACACACAAAAGCAGCAGAACCTGTTAACTCCTCAGCCCCAGATATGTTTGCGCCATGAATTACATCTAAAGCAATAAAGGCAGGATAAACATCTAATAAATCTATAAATAAAATCAATAGAGCAAATTTAGAGGATCTTAGTTCTTGGAGCAGAGGGAAAACATTCAGCTGGATGTTTGTGGTACAATCTTCAAAAGTTTCACCTTGGTAGCACTTTACAGATAGTCTTCAATTTATGACAGTTTATTTAGTGACCGTTCAACGTTACAACGGCACTGAAAAAAGTGACTTATGACCTTTTTTCACACTTACGACCATTGCTATACTTCCTGTATAGCAAATTTAGAGGATTTTAGTTCTTGGGAGCAGAGGGGGATTTTTCAGATGAAGTTATGATATAATCATCAAAATCTTCACCTTGGCACACCCTTTTAAGAAACAAAAATCTGTTGAACAAAAATCTGTTCAACATCACTAAACGTTCTTTAAAGAAGGTGTGTGTAGGTCTTTGGTTATTCGGGTTTTCTCACACATCAAATTGGAAGTGTCTTGGCGACGTTTCAATAAAGTCCCATTCGTCATCTTCAGGCTGGTGTTTTCGGCTTCGTGCTTCTAGGAGCTCCTAGAAGCACGAAGCCGAAAACACCAGCCTGAAGATGACGAATGGGACTTCGTTGAAACGTCACCAAGACACTTCCAATTTGATGCGGGAGAAAACCCGAATAACCAAAGACCTACACACACACACACACACACACACTCACACACACACACACACACAGAGAGAGAGAGAGAGAGAGAGAGAGAGAGAGAGAGAGAGAGAGAGTGTTCATGCCTTTCATAGACCCTGAAGGGAGATTTTGTAAACTTCAAGTGAAAAAGTCCTTGTCTCTGGAGAGCCAGCCATTCAAAGACATTATTTATTATGTCCTCTCTTGCCCTATCAATGATGAAATCAAGGGAAGACAAGCAAACAAACATTTTTTTTTAAAAAAAGAAATAAACTTTTTCGTAATTTGGTCTCTTTTTTTTTTATGCCTGTACTAAAATAAATAAACTGAGCAAAAAAAAAAAAAAAACACAAAACCCCTCCATGGTACAAAGGCTGCACTATAAACAAAAAATAAACAAAGTTAAACAGTAACAAATGAGAGAAGAAAGAAAGCAACCTTATAAACAGGGTTACCTAAACAGCATAAGAAGATTTCAAATTTTGAAAAGAAGATTCTGGGATGGTAAAATGTCATCAAATTTGTGCCATAATGGGAAAAAAAATAGCACATCCTTCTTCAATTTGTAGAAAAAAGAGAAATGTTTAAAAACGGATAAAGTGCACGTACATTTCGCTTATCTGATGGGGGAAAGGATAATGCATAAAAGAAGGAAACAAAAAAACATTAAAAATAAAATAAAGAGCAAATAAGGTAGTTGGAATAAGTGCTACCAATAAAAATGACTGGCTGGCTGGCAACATCAGCCCACATTAGTAGATTGCAGAAAAGCGAAGAAGAATTGGATTAAGTTAATAAGTGGATGGCAAATTTCAAGGAAATCTGAGTTTGTAGGTTAGTCTGGGAAGATGAAAAACAAAATCCTGATCATTAGAACAATTAACCAGTGGAACATCCTGCCTCCAGAAGTGGTGAATGCTCCAACACTGGAAGTTTTTAAGAAGAGACTAGACGGCCATTTGTCCAAAATGGTATAGGGTTACCCGCCTGAGCAGGAGGTTGGACTAGATGACCTCCAAGGTCCCTTCCAACTTTATTATTGTTGTTGTTGTTGTTGTCGTTGTTGTTGTTGTTATTATTAGCCAACACAGTGCTGGGCTGCATTAACAGAGGGATAGACTCAAGATCATGTGAAGTGTTAATATCACTTTACAAGGCCTTGGTAAGGCCACACTTGGAATACTACATCCAGTTTTGGTCACCACGATGTAAAAAAGATGTTGAGACTCTAGAAAGAGTGCAGAGAAGAGCAACAAAGATGATCAGGGGACTGGAGGCTAAAACATATAAGGAACGGTTGCTGGAATTGGGGATGTCTAGTTTAACGAAGAGAAGGACGAGGGGGACATGATAGCAGTCTTCCAATATCTCAGGGGCTGCCCCAAAGAAGAGGGAGTCAAACTATTCTCCAAAATGCCTGAAGGCAGGACAAGAAACAACGGATGGAAACTAATCAAGGAGAGAAGCAACCTAGAACTAAGGAGAAACTTCCTGACAGTTAAAACAATTAACCAGTGGAACAACCTGCCTCCAGAAGCGGTGACTGCTCCAACCCTGCTGGAAATTTTTAAGAAGAGACTGGACAGCCATTTGTCTGAAATGGTATAAGGTTTCCTGCCTGAGCAGGGGGTTGGATCTGATGATCTCTAAGGTCCCTTCCAACTCCTTCTTCTTCTTCTTCTTCTTCTTCTTCTTCTTCTTCTTCTTCTTCTTCTTCTTCTTCTTCTTCTTCTTCTTCTTCTTCTTCTTCTTCTTCTTCTTCTTCTTCTTCTTCTTCTTCTTCTTCTTCTTCTTCTTCTTCTTCTTCTTCTTCTTCTATCTGAGATGACTTACGACCAAAATTCCTGTTGCTAACTGAAACATTCATTAAGTGGGGGTTGCCCCATTTTATGATCTTTATTGCCACAGTTCTTAAGCAAATCACTGCAGTTCTTAAGTTAGTAGCATGGCTGTTAAGTGAATCTGGCTTCCCCATTGTCAAAAGGTCCCCAAAGTTGATCCCATGACCTCAGGACACTGAAAACCGTCATTAGTACAAGTCAGTTGCCAAGCATCCAAATTTTGATCACCATGGGGATGCTGCCACGGTCATTAGTGTGAAAAATAGTCATGTCACTTTTTTCAGTGTTGTCGTAACTTTAAATGGTCACTAAATGAACGGTTGTAAGGCAAGGACTACCTGAACTGAATTAGACATATAATCAACGGGAGGCAATTTGAATATTTTGCTGTGGAACTGAGTTATGGGCCGTGGAGTGAACAAAGCCATCTTTACAGATGGTGGAAAAAAAATGAATTTCACGGTTCAGATTGTCGTCTCCATATCCCCGTTTTTTTTCTGATGATTTTCGGAAGAGCTGTTCTTTGAAAGTGGCCAATGGCCAACCTAGGCGGCCGTAAATAAAAATGAACAAATGTTTATATGTGGCTCCATCGTCCTGTGTGTGCTATAATGAAGAGCAGAGTCAAGAAAATGGCTAAGACCACAAAGACCACGTCTCACTGCCGTGTTTGAATAATAGGCCAAGCTTGGTTATTCATCAGGGTTTCTTTGGGTGGCTTTGTGCAAGTTGTGTGAATTCAAGAGCTGGGTTAATTGTGTACCCAGATTGATCCAGCTGTGTGAATGGCTGCTGTTCCTTTGGCTGATAGGGAGCCCACCTGAGGCTGCAGAATTTTGGAGAAACAAGCCTGACAAGCATCTCTCTCTCTCTTACTCTCCTTTCCTCCCTCTCTCTCTTCTTTCCCTCTCTCTCTCCCCTTCCTCCCTCTTTCTTATTCTCCTTCCTTTTCTCTCCCTCCTTCTTACTCTCTCCTTCCTTCCCTCTCTCTCCCACTTACTCTCCTTCCTCCCCCTCTCTATCCCTCCCCTCTCCTGTCTCTCCTTCCCTCTCCCTCCCTCTCTTACTCTCCTTTCCTCCCCTCTCTCTTTCCCTCTTATTCTCTTCCCTTCCCTCTCACTCTCTCTCTCTTTCTCTCCTTCCTTTCCCCCTCTCCCACTTACTCTCCTTCCCCTCCCTCCCCCTCCCCCTCTCTTTCCTTCCCTTTCCCTCTCTCTCTTACTCTCCTTTCCTCCCTGTCTCTCTTCTTTCCCTCTCACCCCCTCCCTCTCTTATTCTCCTTCCTTCCTTTCCTTTCCTCTCCTTCCCCTCCTGCTCTCTCCCTCCTTCTTACTCTCTTTCTTTTCCCCCTCTCTCCCAATTACTCTCCTTCCCCTCCCCCCTTCTCCCTCCCCTCTCTCTTTCTCTCTCCTTCCACCTCCCTCCCTCTTACTCTCCTTTCCTCCCTCTCTCCTTTCCCTCTCTCTCACTCTTATTCTTCTTCCTTCCTTCTCCTTCGGCTCTCTCCCTCCTTCTTACTCTCCTTCCTTTCCCCCCTCCCTCCCCTTTTCTCCCTCCCCTCTCCTCTCTCTCATTCTCTCTCCTTCCACCTCCCTCCCTCTCTTACTCTCCTTTCCTCCCTCTCTCTTCTTTCCCTCTCTCTCACTCCCTCTCTTATTCTTCTTCCTTCCCTCTCCTTCGGCTCTCTCCTTACTCTCCTTCCTTTCCCCCCCTCTCTCCCACTTACTCTCCTTCCCCTCCCTACCTCTCTCTCCCTCCCCCCTCTCTCATTTTCTCTCCTTCCCCCTCCCTCCCTCCCCATCCCCTTGATTAAAACCAAGCCAGGTAACACAAGGCGTTCCCCTTGCGAACAAACACCTGGACTTTTTGATCCAACCGGGTGGAGCACCCAAGAAGCCTTAAAATCTCCAACATCAAGTAACTTTCTCCACCGCGACAGAAAGAACGCCGAACAGGCCCCCTTCGGGCTGGCAGGCTAGCTTTCTGCAAGCAGGGAGTTCTTTGCAAACAAAAATCCTCCGGAGCTGCCATCCCGGCTCTTCGAAGCTGCAGCTACCCAAAGCGGAGCTGCCGTCCGTCGCCCCGGGTCGGAGTTGCTTCTCTCTTTCTCTCTCTCTCTCTCTCCCCCACCCCGCCCGCGCCAGCCCCCTTTGGAAACGCGGGGCTCTGGCCGGCTGCGCTGCCCTGCGGCGGTCCCTGTGCCCCTCGACTCTCCCTCCCCGGCTGGGCTGGCGGGGAGGGAAGGCGGGGAGAGCGCGGCGGTGGGGGCCATGCCTGTGCACGCGCTTTCTTACCGTAAGAGGGAGTTGGGACCCAGGGTTTTCCTGTTAATCACTCAACCCAAAGCCGGGCTGCTTGCAATAAATAGCAGCTCATCGCTCCGGGGCTCCAGTGTGTTGCCGCTTCTGCCTCCTTTTGGGGACCCCGGGATAGGGGGAAGAGCCCCCCCCTCCCCTCCACACCGGCCCAGGTAGCCAGTCCCCCCCCTTCCTCCCCATCCATGTGGACCCACCAGCTGTTGCCACTCGGACTCTTCCTCCACTCCGTCCTGGCCGTCCCGCTGGCAGGTTAGTTTGCTCTTCGCCCAGGCGCGCCGCTCTCGTGGTCCGAGGGAAAAGCCTGCCTGGTCGTGAAGACGCGCACACGCGTGTACGCGGGAGTTTGGGAGGAGGAAGAGGCGGGGGGGGTGGCGAAGCGGGAGCTCTGGGCGCTTGAAGGAAAACGCCGCGAGGGGTTTTGGGCGAAATGCAGTCGTTGGTGTATGTGGGGGGATGTTGTGGTTCGTTGCGGTCGTGGAGACGCAGACACGCGTGTCCGCGGGAGGGAAGGGAGGAAGAGGAAAAGGAAGAGGAGGGGGAGGTCTGGGCGCTCTGGGCGCTTGGAAGAAAATGCCGCGAGGGGCGTTGGGCGGAACGCGATCATTGGGGGAATGTTGTGTTTCGTTGCGGTCGTGGAGACGCACACACGCGTGTCCGCGGGAGGGAAGGGAGGAAAAGGAGGAGGAAGGAGGGGT
This sequence comes from Crotalus tigris, assembly GCF_016545835.1. Taxonomy (NCBI): domain Eukaryota; kingdom Metazoa; phylum Chordata; class Lepidosauria; order Squamata; family Viperidae; genus Crotalus; species Crotalus tigris. The sequence goes on from NW_024097056.1 coordinate 833,018, forward strand.
CTGGGCGCTCCGGGCGCTTGGAGGAAAAGTGCTGCGAGGGGCGTTGAACAGAAGGCAGTCGTTGATTGATGGTGTGGTTCTTTAGGGTCGTGGAGACGCGCAGACGCGTGTACTCGGGGTTTCTGCGCTCTTTAAAAGGGTTCGTGACTGGGCGAGGTTGGGGTCCAAGACGTGTGCCTTGGACCTCTGCTGCCCGCCCAGTTTTGGGGGACCAAGCGAGGTGCTGTAGTCGGGACAGAGGAGACACGGGAGAAGCAATCCGGCGGCGCACGGGTTAAGTTTGGGGTGGGACGCCTCTTCCCGGGACAGGTTTAAAGGGAAGGCGAAGGTTGTGTGTGTGTTTGTTTGTGTTTGTGTGTTTGTGTTTTGTTTGCACCAATAAAGGAGAATATTTGTAGCGCAGGGTCGAAATGTGGGGCTCTTAGTGGTTTTTCTTGCGGACCTTTCATGACTCAAACCAGCGAACATCCACACGGACTAGCACTGATAGTGTTCCTTAAGTCTGGGCCGTGAAAACGTCTGCAAACGAGCTAGCAAGCTCAGAGAGTACCCCGTGTCTACTTGTGCATACAAACAGAAACTTAAGCGCCCGCGTGTTGTACGAAGCCTGGCTATATACGCGCGCCTGCTTCTTGCACGTGTGAGCGATCCGTGCGCCTGGTACGCCAACACACGTGCAAACGCTCAGCTGTCGGACGGTGCGGGTGTGCCAGCCCCTGGGTAGATCTCCGCTTTGAATTGCGGATAAGGTTGGGTGGGATTCAGCCGTTTGAAAAGGAAGCAAAAGATTCCCTCGGCCGTCCGGTCCGGTGCGATCTTGTTGGCTGGCGCAGAATGAATTGTTCCGCGATCAGCGGAGTTTGCGATAGCGGCTCCTCTAACTATACCGGTGCGACTTCCAGCGCTTGTGCGTGTCTGTTGGGGGGAGGACGTTGCTTAAATGTTCCTCTCTGGCCAGTCCCAACTTCAGACAAGTAGGAAGAAGGAACAAAGCAATAAAGATGATCAGGGGACTGGAAGCTAAAACATATAAAGAGCGGTTGCTGAAATTGGGTATGTCTAGTTTAATGAAAAGGACTAGGGGCGACATGATAGAGTTCCAATATCTCAGGGGTTGCCACAGAGAAGGGAGGGGGGGGGGTCAACCTAGGAAAAAAGGTTGCAGGAATTGGGTATGCCTACTCAAGTGAAAAGAAGGACTAGGGGTGATAGAATAGCAGAGTTCCAATATTTAAGCTGGAGAAGAGCCTAATGGTGGGAAAGATGGAGGGCAAGAGAAGAAGGGAACAACAGAGAAGGAGGGGGCTGGATGGAGTCACTGAAGCAGTATTCCTGAGCTTAAATGGACTCCAGAAGATGGTAGAGGACAGGAAGACCTGGAGGAGCGTTGTGTTGTGGGTCTCATATAAAGTTGTCTTCCTCTTATGAATAAAATTGTGGCTGCAATAATTGAGGCTGATGCGCTAATAAACAAGGTCAAGGCCATGGTTTTCCCAATTGCAATGTATAGCTGTGAAATATGGACCATGAGAAAGGCTGAGCACCAAAGAATGGAGGCCTTTGAACTCTGGTGCTGGGGAAGACTCCTGCGAGTCCCCTGGACTGCAAGGCAATCAAACCAGTCAGTCCTAGAGGAGATCAACCTGACTGCTCTTTAGAAGGCCAGATCCTGAAGTTGAAACTCAAGTCCTTTGGCCACCTAATGAGCAGGAAGGATTCACTGGAGAAGAGCCTAATGCTGGGAAAGATGGAGGACAAGAGAAGAAGGGGACGACAGAGAATGAGGTGGCTGGATGGAGTCACTGAAACAGTAGGGGTGAACTTAAATGGACTCCAGAAGATGGTAGAGGACAGGAAGACCTGGAGGAACGTTGTCCATGGGGTCGCAACGGGTCGGACACGACTTCGCAACTAACAACAACAAAAAATATTTAAGGCAGGGATCCCCCAACCCCCCCCCCCAGGTCCATGGGTACTGGTCCACGGCATGCAAGCACCGGGTCCACACAAACAAGAAAAGCCTCATTCGTAGGATGCAGGCAGCACACACAATCACACACTCTCCCGTCCCTGGGAAAACCTTTCTCCATGGAACTGGCCCCTGGTGCCCAAATGGTTGGGGACCTCTGATGTAAGGGAAGAAGAGGGAGTCAAGCTCTTCTCCAAAGCACCTGAGGGCAGGACAAGAAGCAATGAATGGAAACTAATCAAGGAGAGAAGCAACCTAGAAATAAGAAGAAATTTCCTGATAGGGAGAACAATCATGTGGACATCTGGATTTTTGCAGCCCAAATTGGACATCCTTAAATTGTTAGAAATATGTGTGCAAATCGGCCTGTATATCTATTTTTCTTCTTGTTCTGCAGTCTGTTCTCTTCTCTATTTTTCCATATGACAAAAATCTGCAGGCTATAATCACCCTAGGAGAGGAATTTTTTTTTTTTTTTATGAATGCCTATTTGAACACTTTTCTCTTTCTAAGTGTCTGATCAGTTAAATAAATAAGGGTCAAAAAACAGTCAAGCTCACTCCCTTTATCCTGGATTAACACGATGGCCTCATTTGAACTTTCCAAGGTAGATTAGGGTTACAAAACAATTTAGTCCAGGCCATCTTGGAATTAAACATCAGATCAGTGGTATAAAATGGATAAAAAGTGCTACATTGTAGTGTGTGCATTGTTAAAACTTCCAGCAGGTGCAAAACAACAACAACATGACCTGTTTGCTTTAAAAAGTCTGACATTTGGAAACGTTGATAGCAGTTAATTTCTGCACAGGACACAAAGGAGAGATTGTGTGGTCACAATCTTAGCCTCATTTATCTGGGAACGCATCTTTTTGAACTTGGAAGTATTTCTTTCCTGAAGGCCTAAGGCAGGGGTAGTCAACCTTGCCTCATTTATGACTCGTGGACTTCAACTCCCAGAATTCCTGAGCCGGCGTGGCTCAGGTTGGAAATCTCTCCCTTTCCCCTCAGCATGGCTGGCTTAGGAATTCTGGGAGTTGAAGTCCACGAGTCATAAAAGAGCCAAGGTTGCCTACCCCCGGCCTAGGCCTAGGCCCCTTTTTGACTCGTGAACTTCAACTCCCAGAATTCCTGAGCTAGCATGATTCAGCTTGGAAACCTCTCCCTTTCCCCTCAGCGTGGTTGGCTCAGGAATTCTGGGAGTTGAAGTCCACAAGTCATAAGTGAGTTTTGCCCCCATTTCACAATGATTCAAAGTTACAAAAGTGACTGAAAAAAAGGGGACGTCTGACCGTTTTTCACTCTTATGACCGTTGCAACATCCGATTTAGATTCAGATGCTTGACAACTGACTCACATTTACGACGGTTGGAGGGCCCCCAGGATCACGTGATCCCGTTTTGTGACTTTCTGACCAGCAAAGTCATTGACGGAAACCAAATTCACTTAACAACTGGGCGACTAAGTGAACAATCGCAGGGGTTCATTCAAGGGCGGCAAGAAAAGTCATAAAATGGGGCAAAACTCACTTAACAAATGTCTCTCTGAGCGACAGAGATGTGCTCGATTGTGGTCGTATGTCGAGAACCGCCTGTATTCCGAGTGAAGAACTAACTTCCTAGTTTGAAGCAGCTGGGCGTTGCCTTTGAACTCTGTATAAGCACAGAAACCGGGAATGTGTAGCTCGCTCTTACGAGGTGGCTGGCTTTGATGCTGTCGTAAATACTTTGCAGGATGTAGCTTCTCCTTAATAGATTGCCCAGTGGAAAAGGGGAAAGGGAAATCTGTAAGAATTGGTGGGAGGACAGAGGGAAAACAATGTCATTTGGGCCTCTCCTTCATAAATACGACAAAGTTGATGGCCCTCAAAACCGCTCGTACGGGCGCACCTGCATTTCCTGCAACACGCTGAGATCAAATCCCTTTTTGGTGGCGTTTCCTTGTTATTCTTTCCAAACCCAACGGAATGTCGGAAATGAATTATGGAAAGGGATTTGGGACGTTCTCTGCTCTCATCAGCTTAATTGTTCTCCAAACGCTGAAAAGCATGGAAGCAAAACGGGTGTCAGGGGAGAAGGTGGTAAAAGAAAGGTTGAGTTCAAAAGTGAGCTGGATCTGGCCAGGGTTCTTGCAGGCAAGAACATTTATATATATATATATATATACCCAGGAATCGCTATTCTTCAATTTTTAATGTATTTTATATATATATATATATATATATATATATATATATATATATATATATATATATACATATACATATATATATATATATATATACATACAGAAAGTTTTTCAGACAGACCGATCTGATTGATTACACCTTGGCATTTTTAACTGCTATACTGCAGTTCTACTTTTTACAATCTCTTTTGCCTTGCAGCCACCCAACTAGGGGCATTAAGCAGGCTCAAGTCACTACTGTGAAATTTCAGATTGTCAAGAAAAAAGAAATCTGGAGATATATATATATATATATATATATATATATATATATGTGTAGGTCTTTGGTTGTTCGGGTTTTCTCCCACGTAAAATTGGAAGTGTCTTGGCGACGTTTCGACGAAGTCCCATTCGTCATCTTCAGGCTGGTGTTTTCAGCTTCGTGCTTCGAGCAGCAATGTGTGGTCTTAGCTGTTTCTTCCTTTTAACTGCCAGTGGGGGTATGAACTGATTGGGTGGGAGCTTGGCTGTGTTCTGATTGGGTGGAGGTGTGTTCTGATTGGTTAGGGGCTTGGCTGTGCTCTGATTGGCTGGGGGGTTGGCTGTGCTCTGATTGGCTGGGGGGTTGGCTGTGCTCTGATTGGCTGGGGGGTGGCTGTGCTCTGATTGGCTGGGGGAGTGTTCTGTTTGGTTGTGCTCAGGTTAGTCTGAGTTGCAGAGGGATTCAAGATTTTGGGCTGCCCTGCCATTCCTTGGCTTCGCGTTCATGGTCGTGCTTCCTCTTCATGGAGGGTCAGTCCAGTCCAATCAGAGCACAGCCAACCCCCCAGCCCTCCCCCAGCCAATCAGAGCACAGCCAACCCCCCAGCCAATCAGAGCACAGCCAATCAGCCCCTAACCAATCAGAACACACCTCCACCCAATCAGAACACAGCCAAGCTCCCACCCAATCAGTTCATACCTCCACTGGCAGTTAAAAGGAAGAAACAGCCAAGACCACACACTGCTGCTCGAGGCACGAAGCTGAAAGCACCAGCCTGAAGATGACGAATGGGACTTCGTCGAAACGTCGCCAAGACACTTCCAATTTTACGTGGGAGAAAACCCGAACAACCAAAGACCTACATACAAATACCCGCGAAAACCTCAGAAAACATATATATATATATATATATATATATATATATATATATATATATATATATATATATATATATATATATATATATATATGTCACCTTTGGTTAAGTTTCCACCCATTTTTCTTCCAATTTCTTTATAACTGTAGCCTTGTTCACTTCATAATAGTATTTTACATTGCTTTCTGGGCAACCAGTCAACTCTTTGCACCGTTACTTTAATTTTATTACATTTTACAAGCTCACTGAATGAAAGAACACACACACACACACAAAAACCCCAACCAACTTGATAGCCATCACATAACACACTGACAAATGTCCTCCTCTCAGCTTCAATACATGACATCGATAACTGAATCCTACTGTGATCTGATTGGCTCATTTCCAAAACAAGATGACACCTGATTGGCTCTCTAAACACTCATGCTTATTGGCTACCATCAGATGAAGGAAAGCTACCTGAGATCAACCTAAGCAAGTTGTGCTTCCTTTTTCTGGTTATTTGGCTATAACTTTTCACAGAATACAGTACAGATAATTGAACAAACTTTGTTGCATTACATTCTTGATTAAATTATCTTTCCATTGATATATAATTTTATGGTACTACTGCCCCACAAAAGTGGTGTTATTAGCCATCAAACCTCAAAAGTACACTTTTTCCAAAAGGTTTCCGCAATTTTGGCCACTACTGTATATTCCCATGGGTCCTTCTGGGCTGTGGCTGGAAATGCTTCTGTCCAAGTCCCATCATGTTTGCAGGGTGACAGATTTTTTAAAGCAGGAGAAAGTAAATTTTAATGGCAATCTGTGTCTGGGTGTGCGTGCCTTTCATGAATTTCCACCAATTTTGGAACCAGTTGGATTTACTTTTTTTTTTTTTAAGGACTGAAACATTCTGAAGCATGTATTAAATGTATGATCCGAAAGCTTGCTCGCCTATTAGGAAAGATAGAAAATATACTTGGTTATTCATCCTCTTCCCTCCACTCTCCCCTCTTCGGAGGCTTAATTGGGTATGCATGATTGTGGTTGTGTATTGTTTGAATAACATAGTTTGGGAAACTGTTCCGGTGAGCTAACATCTTTATTAAGTCCTTCTGTGGTGGTGGTAATAGAAAATGCAACTCATCTCGGAGGTTCAAATTCCCACCCACCCCCTTTTTTTATTATCTTGCCAGCCTTCAGGGTTTTTTTTTGCACGCAAAAAGAAAAGAAAAAAAAATCACTCAGCAAAGTGGGTGATGGGAACTGGAATAGAAAGAAAATGCATCTGGGACGAATTCCTACGTTCAGATCCTGAAGGACCGAATTAACCTTGGGTCATTTTTGCTGATGTGCTGAAGAATCACTTGAGCGCAATTTATCTATCGATTTTAGTTATTTAATACATCTTTATGCTACTGGGGGAAATGGTGGTGCTTGCCGTGCCTTCTCGGCTCTGAATGATTTGGCTTCTTAGTCTCTTCTATCTGTCTTGTCGGTAGTGTTGGAAGAAAAATCTTCATCAGGGTTCAGTCCAAGCTGGGAATAATCAAAATGGAGACTGCTTTAGAAAGAAGGTTGCAGTTTATTGAAGAGGAGAGCCAAACAGAAAGATGGCTCTGGAAGAAAAGAGTGAGCACATGTAGGGAGTGGGTTTTTATACCCTCTGGAGCCTTTGGTTTGGAGTTGTTCCTGTGTCGTGTACTTTGACCTGAGTCTGAGTGTGTCCTTTTGGTATTGATAGGTTAATCCTATTATGTCTCCTGTCCTTAGAATTTGAGTGGGGGGGTATGTAGATTTTAGGTCTCTTTGTCTTCCTAATTTCTAGCTTCCATGCTCCAACCTTCCTGTAGGGATTATTGAATTTGTATTTCTGTTTTTTTTAAAGATCTTCTCCATTATTCCTTGGGGGAAATATATTCTGCCTTTTTAATAGTTCCCAAAATATTTCTTTCTCTGGATTCTTCCCACAGTAGAATAGGGGCAAAGAAGTCAAGATGGCAGCCATGGTGGTGAAATCAAAGCTACACCCATTGTTATGTGTGTCAGTAGGATTTTGAGGCCACCATATTGCCTTTTTTGCCCACGTCATCCAAACATACCTGCACCTAGGTTTCTGGGTTAGGTTCCAATGGAGCTATGGCCTTGGACAGCACAGAACTCAAATCCTAGGAACATATGTATTATATATGTATTCGTACCCTCCCTTTATTATATTTACAAATAACTCAAGGAGGTCAACATGTCCAACACACCTTCCTCTTTCTATTTTTTTCACAACAACCACTCTGTGACGTGAGTTGGACTGGGAGAGTGGAACTGGCCCAAAGTTGCCCAGCTGCCTTTCATGACTAAGGCAGGACTAGAATTCACAGTCTCCTGGCAATTGGCCCAAAGTCACTCAGCCCACTTTCCTTACTAAAGTTGACTAGAACTCACCGTCTCCTGGTCATTGGCCCAAAGGCACCCAGCTAGCTTTCATATATAAGGCAGGGACTAGAACTCACAGTCTCCTGGCAATTGGCCCAAAGTCACTCAGCCCACTTTCCTTACTAAAGTTGACTAGAACTCACCGTCTCCTGGTGATTGGCCCAAAGGCACCCAGCCAGCTTTGATGCATAATATGAAACTAGAACTCACTGGCTCCTGGTGGTTGGCCCAAAGACACCCAGCTGGCTTTCATATATAAGGCGGGGACTAGAACTCACGATCTCCTGGTGATTGGCCCAAAGTCACCCAGCCAGCTTTGATGCATAATATGAAACTAGAACTCACTGGCTCCTGGTGGTTGGCCCAAAGACACCCAGCTGGCTTTCATATATAAGGCGGGGACTAGAACTCATGATCTCCTGGTGATTGGCCCAAAGTCACCCAGCCAGCTTTGACGTATAATATGAAACTAGAACTCACTGTCTCCTGGCTGACTGACTAAAAGTCACCCAGCTGGCTTTCATGTCAACTCACCCTCTCTTGGTGATTGGTCCAAACTCACCCAGCCTAAGATGGAACTAGAACTCCCAGTTTCTGGCTTTCTAGCCTCTGATGCCTTAACCATTAGATCATTAATACTCTGTTTTGCTGTTAGAAAAGACCACTTAGGAAAAGATCAAAGCACATCAAGGCACGATACTTATTCATGCTTTGGCAAGTCCAGTTTCTTTTTTAGCAGTTGTATTAATTTTATGAGTCTGGAACAATAAGCCTGGCATGTGTTCTCTGGAAGTTGGAGAAGCTTACAAAGTGATACAATCATAACAAACTTTCTTCAGCCAAAATCTGATTATCTCCCCGCATAATAACTCCTTCCAGGAAGGAGAAAAGAAGAGAACTTTGCATTGAGATACATCCAGCTGCTGAGCTCAACATCATGCTTCTGTGCCTTGTTGTGCTGCCAGTCTTCTGGGAGAAAATAATAAAATCAGGATTTGCTAGGTGAGGAGGCAGATCTGAGATGAAAAGCCGATTTGCAAGGTGCCTATAGCGGCACAACTCTGATCAGAGACACATAATGTCCCAAACACAGCACCACAATTCCTCAAAGCAGTTGAAAAGAAAAAAAAAAAAGGCTAGCTTCCAGTGTTGGAGCATTCACAGCTTCTGGAGGCAGGTTGTTCCACTGATCAATTGTTCTCACTGTCAGGAAATTCCTCTTTATTTCCAGGTTGCTTCTCTCCTTGATTAGTCTCCATCCGCTGCTTCTTGTCCTGCCTTCAGGTGCTTTGGAGAATAGCTTGATTCCCTCTTCTTTGTGGCAGCCCCGGAGATATTGGAACACTGCTATCATGTCCCCCCTTGTCCTTCTCTTCGTTAAACTTGACATACCCAATTCCAGCAACTGTTCCTTAGCCTCCCATCCCCTAATCATCTTTGTTGCTCTTCTCTGTACTCTTTCTAGAGTCTCAACGTCTTCTAGTCCAGCCCCCTACTCAAGCAGGAAACCCTATACTATTTCAGACAAGTGACTGTCCAGTGTCTTTTTAAAATCCCCCAGTCAAGGAGCACACACAGCTTCTAGAGGCAGGTTGTTCCACTGGTTAATTATTCTAACTGTCAGAAAGTTTCTCCTTAGTTCCAGGTTGCTTCTCTCCTTGATGAGTTTCCATCCATTGCTTCTTGTCCTGCCTTCAGGCGCTTTGGAAAATAACTTGACTCCCTCTTCTTTGGGGCAGCCCCTGAGAAATTGGAACACTGCTATCATGTCCCCCCTCGTCCTTCTCTTCGTTAAACTAGACATACCCAATTCCAGCAATCGTTCCTTATATGTTTTAGCCTCCAGTCCCCTGGCTGATTGTGCGATTATTATTATTATTATTATTATTATTATTATTAACAATAATAATAATAATCTCTTCTTGAAAACTTCCAGTGTGGGAGTATTCACCGCTTCTGGAGGCAGGTTGTTCCACTGATTAATTGTTGGGTTAAGAAGATTCTCCTTAGTTCCAGGTTGCTTCTCTCTTTGATTAGTTTCCATCCGTTGCTTCTTGTCCTGCCTTCAGGCACTTTGGAGAATAGCTTGACTCCCTCTTTTTTGTGGCAATTGTTAAGTCTGGGGTGCTGTGTGGCCGGTGCCTGCCTGCCATCACCTTAAGTCAGACGTCTGGATGGTGCTTAAGACCAGTTATTTTGTTTCTTACCTTCTGAGGAGCCCTGGTGGCACAGTGGTTAGAATGCAGTATTGCAGGCAAACTCTGCCCATTGACAGCAGTTCGATTCTGACTGGCTTGAGGTTGACTCAGCTTTCTATCCTTCCAAGGTTGGTAAAATGAGGACCCAGATTGTTGGGGGGGGGGCAATGCACTGACTCTGTAAACCGCTTAGAGAGGGCTGTAAAGCTCTACGAAGCGGTATACATGCGGTCCTCAACTAACAATTGCAATTGAGCCCAAAAGTTATGTTGCTAAGTGAAACACTTGTCAGGTGAGTTTGACCCTGTTTTACGACTTTTCTTGCCACTGCTGTTAAGAGTGTCATTGCAGTTGTTAACAGTTAGTAACAAGGTTGGTAAGAGAATCTGGCTTCTCCATTGACTTTGCTGGTCAGAAGATCTCCAAAGGCGATCACATAACCCCGGGACACTGCGACCGTCATAAATACAAGTCAGTGGCCAAGCGTCTGAATTTTGATCACGTGACCGTGGGAATGCTGCAACGGTCGTAAGTGTGAAAAATGGTGCTAAGTCACTTTTCCCAGTGCTATTGTATCTTTGAACGGTCACTAAATGAAATGTACGTCAAGAACCACCTGTATAGGTTTAAATGCTATTATTATTGCTACCTGAAGGCGAACATCTGAAGCCTTGAGGATAAGGCATCCAGTTAACCCTAATAATCCTAGTCATTGGCTATCATACCACCTAATGCACTAAGGCAGTGGTTCTTAGCCTTTTTGAACAAATCCCCCCCTTGAGCCAATGAGGAAGTTGTCATCGCCCCCTCCCCCAACATAACCTCTTAATCATAGGAAATAATTCTTCAATTTATGCAAACACTTGTTTTGTTTTTTGTTTTTAAATTGTCATCAGGGCATATTGATGCAAATAATTTATTTCCAGTCTTTTCCCCATATCTCCCATATTCTGGCCAATGGCGCGCCACTGCATGGGTAGAGGCTGCTGCGCAACGCGCATGAAGATAAGCGATGCGTATTCACATATGTACGACGTTCTGTACGGAAGCGAGCTGGAGGAACATTTGAAAACACAATTCAATCCACTAATAGCGAGCGATCTGATGTTTTTGTACGACAGATATACAGCCATTCACTGTACGAAAAAGTCTCAAAAGTGTCCCCAAAACATCTCGCTCCCTCGCCCCCATATCGCCCCCTTTTCGTTCCTTTGCTCCTGCATCACTCCTTTTGGTTCCATCGCCCCCCTGAAAAATGAAATCATCCCCTGGGGGGCAATATCGCCCAGGTTAAGAACCACTGCACTAAGGCACAAACACAAACAACATCAAAACACCTTTGTAAGTGGTGGCTTACAAAGAAAACCTACATAAAATGTAGGCACTTAACACCTACATATAAACATATATGTAAAATAAAATATATATATATAAATATATCTAGCAATTGTTGGAAATGTAGACAAAAACCAGGCACATATTATCATCTTTGGTGGACATCCCCAAAGCCAAAAGGTTTTGGTCAAGAATACATACATAGGTTAGAGAAAATGACTTAAAAAACACGTAGATTCTAAGCCAGAATTATTTTTGTTAGGTATAATTGTAGGAAATTATGAGAAGGAATGTGTATATTTAATGTTACCTGTATTAACTGCAGCGAGAATTGTATTTGCTCAGCATTGGAAAGACGAATTACCAACGGAGGAAGAGATAATCAAGAAAATTTTAGAGTGTGCAGAAATGGACAGACTGACACTGAAAATAAAAAAAAGAGAAAGAAGATTCAGAATATTTTAGAACATGGGATACATTTTATCAACGGCTAGAAAAACGAGGTAGAGAGAGTTTAATAAGTATTAGTAAGCTAAATATTGAAATATGTTGCTGATAAAATATTAAGCATTTGAGACTACAAAAATTAATAAAATATTGGAAAAAAAACCCCAAAACTCTCAGACAAGCTCTACTCTATCCCAAAGATGCTTTTTTAAGGAGGCATTTTGTTTTTTCCTTGAAGATGTTTCGCTTCTCATCTGAGAAGCTTCTTCAGCTCTGACTGGATGGTGGGGAATGGAAGGATTTATACTCCTTGCAGAGAGCTGGTCATTTGCCTTCTTTTAGAGAGTCGTTGAGGCTCCTTGGAGTCTCACCTGTGTCTTCAGGGTCACCTGAGTAGTGCAAATGGGCATGGAGCCTTCTTGACTGCAAGATGTTTTTTCTGTCCTGGGTCTCTTCATGGTTGAAGACAGGTGCCAGCTGTTGGGGATGAGTCCATGTTGTCTGCATCTCGAACTGAAGCGCAAATGGTTCCTGTAGCCTGCAATGTTTTCTGGAAATCCGTTCACACTCCCTCGCCATTCGAAGGGTGTTCATCCCAAAGGGCATAGCTAAATGTTGATTTAGCTGTTGAACGAAAAGTGTTCATCGTGGTTCAATCCAAGCTGGGAATAAACAGCATGGCAACTGCTTTAGGAAGAAGGTTGCAATTTATTGAAGAGGAGAGCCAGACAGAAAGATGGCTCTGGAAGAACGAGAATGAGCACATGTAGGGAATGGGTTTTTATACCCTCTGGAGCCTTTTGTTGGGAGTTGTTTCCTGTTCCTGTTTGAGGCTTTGTATTTCCTGTGTCACGTATTCTGACCTGAGTCTGGATGTGCTTTTCTGGTATTCTGATGGTGGTGGGTTAATCCTATTATGTCCCAAGGATCATATCCTGCTTCCCTGTGGCTGGGGCTGATGACTCTTAGATTTTTGGTGTTGATTCTAGGGATCTTTCTTCCTAATCCCAGTTTCCTGACTCCAGTTTTTCTGACAAGATTATCTGCATTTCTGCAGACTTGGTTTCTGCTTGGGACAGAGAGACGTGGGGGCAGGGTTGGTTTCTGCTTTTAAAATCCTTTAGGGAAATATATTCTGCCCTTTTAATATTTCCTTCTTTGGGGGGGCTGACTTCCCACAAGCCCTACCCTAGTTCACACTAAACTAAAGTGAGGGAGGAAAGAACACATTCAAACTGGCAAGATTCTGCTTCTACGGCTTTACAATAAAAGTAGGCCTGACCGATAGGACATTGGTTTCATAGTTCTAGTTTACCTTGTGGGGCTGACAAGGGAGCGGTCAAAAGCCCTTCTGGAAAAAAATAAAATAAAAAGTGAAACAAAATCTGATGCCCAAAGGAAATATTAAGGAAAAAAAGTGTGCAGGAAGCAATGGAATGAGTGGATGATGTCAGAATTCTGTGCATATTCATTCAGATTTATCTTGGGCATCATTGAAATAAATCAAGGGATTTTAGGATTGTGCATTTAGTGATGCAAATATTAACTTTCTGACACACTGAAATATATAGCCAGGGGCTTATGGATGTTTAGAGCCTCCCAGACCTCTATGGTGCCTCTGAAAGCAATATGTAGTCATTTTTAACACAAGAAAAAGAAAACAAATAAATTTGTAAGGCAGAGAACAGTCCTGTTAAATACGTCATCAATACATATGCAATAAATTCTCCCTCAGCTCAGCTCCTATTAAATTCGTGGGTGTATTCATTAGGTTTGGAGTTAATGATCTGGAAAAGGTTTTGACACTGTTTTTTTTTTTTAAGGATATATTTTACTTCCCAGTCTAGTCTATTATTCTGGGTCAAGCCAAGTCTTAGCTTTCTTTTGAGATTGGCTAAGATCAATATCCAGTTTTGATTAGGGTTAATTGTTTAATTGTTCTCACTGCCAGGAAATTTCTCCTTAGTTCCAGGTTGTTTGTCTCCTTCATTAGTTTCCATCCATTGCTTCTTGTCCTGCCTTCTGCTGCTTTGGACAATAGGTTGACCCCCTCATCTTTCTGGGAACCCCTCAAATATTGGAACAGTGCTATCATGTCACCCCTGGTCCTTCTTTTCACTAGACTAGCCAAACAGAAACATGCTAAAATATAGATAGTCCTGGGCTTACAAACAGTGCATTTAGTGACCATTTAAAGTTATAGCAGCACTGAAAAAAGTGACTTATGATAATTTTTCATACAACCTTTACAGCATCCCCAGGATCAGATGATGAAAATTCAGACGCTTGGCAATTGGTTCATACTTATGACTGTTGCTGTGTCCCAAGGTCATGTGATCAAAATTCAGATGCATATTCATGATGGTTGCTGTGTCCTGGGGTCACGTGATCCTCTTTTGCGACTTTCTGACAAGCAAAGTCAATGGGGGAGCCAGATTGCTTACAGTTGTGGCCAAAATGGTGGAAACCTTTTGGGAAAAGTGTACAGTAGAAAGAAATGCCATCTTTGGTTATGTTTCCACCCATTTTTCTTCTAATTTCTTTATAACTGTAGCCTTGTTCACTTAATAATATTAATTTATGTCGCTTTCTGGGCGACCAGTCAACTCTTTGCACCATTACTTTAATTTTATTACATTTGACAAGCTCACTAAATGAAAGAACACCAAAAAAACCCCACCAACTTGATAGCAATCACATAAAACACTGAACAATGTCCTCCTCTCAGCTTCAATACATGACATCAATCACCGAATCCTACTGTGATCCGATTGGCTCATTGCCAAAACAAGATGACACCCAATTGGCTCTCTAAACACTCATGCTCATTGGCTACAATCAGATGAAGGAAAGCTACCCGATATCAACCTAAGCAAGTTGTACTTCCTTTTTCTGGTTATTTGGTTGTAACTTTTCATAGAATACAGTACAGATATTTGAACCAACGTTGTTGCATTACATTCTTGATTAAATTATCTTTCCACTGATATATAATTTTATGGTACTACTCCCCCCCCAAAAAAGTGGTGTTATTAGCCATCAAACCTCAAAAATACGCTTTTCCCAAAAGGTTTCCACAATTTGGGCCACTGCTGTAACAACCAGGTTGCTAACCTATCATCTGCAGTGAATCGGTTAACAGCCGTGTTCAATAAAGGTCGTAAAATGGGTCAAAACTCACTTAACAAATGTTGTCACTGAACAACGGAAATTTCGGGCTAAAATTGTGGTCCTACGCCGAGGACTTACCTGTATCTGATGTAACATGCAAGGTGCGTTGTGAGGCTGAGTTGTGATTCAGTGTTAGCTTTCAGCTTCTGAGGATATAAATCAGAAATAATAGAGCAATGCTACAAGCGATTCGATGCGTTGTTCCTTTGTTGTTTAAAAAAAAATCCTTCTAGGAAACTTCTGTTGAAATCCGATTACTTCTGACACATGCTTGGCTTCTGACTGGTGCAGTTTCTTTAGAGGAAGTAAGGAAGAATTGCAGAAAAGAGAAATGAGGGTATGTTTCATGAGCAGCAGGATGACATATTTTTGGCACCGAGCCCTCTTTAAGTTACTCCGAGATTAACATCTTGTGCAGCTTCTTTGCTACAGTGAAATCAGCTCGATCTCGCAAAGATCCTAATGCAAACCAGGGGAGACAATTAAGAAACGGCTCCATTTGGGGCGCTTGATATTTTTCCCATTTGGAATAATTGCCGGTCGGTCTTGGTTGCGTTTATTTCTTAAACCGCTGGCAGGAATTTGGCCACTGAGAAGCTCTTGAGTGGAGTTTGGTCCTTGCAGCAATGCTGCAAAAATAAATTAGGCGGGGAGGGGTCCCGGCCACCCATCCTGCTCAACATCACAATGAAGAGAAAGATGTGAATCTGGACTTTCCATTTGCAAAACTGTGCCTCCTCTGACTATTATTATTATTATTTTAAAAAAATACCTGTGTGTTCCTCTTTTTGGTCCTTTCCTGTAGACCAGGAGTGTCAAACTCAATTTCATTGAGGGCCGCATCAGCATTGCGGTTGCCCTCGGGGTGGGGGGTGGCCAGGGTGAGTGCAGCTACTGAGTGTGCGTGGATGGAGTGGGTGTGGCCTACTGGGTGGGCTCTACATCGTTTGCGTGAAGGGGGCCTGTGGGGGCCTGGGCAGGAGTGGGACGGATCTGAGGGTCTTTGGCAGAAGGGGGTGGGACTGGGGCAAGCGCCAAGGCATGGTCCATTTCTTCATTCCTCACAAAGGGGGACACCTCCCCAGCATGCACCCAGGGAGCAGGGCCGACGCGGCAGGGGCTGGTTCCTCACTGTTTCTGGACGGCCTTGTGGAGCTAAGACCGAATGCGTTTCAGCATAGATGGCCACCACAATATTGTACATTGGCTCCCGGCCGGCCTGGGCCAGGGCCAAGGCAGCGGGGGCCATTCCCTCACTGTTTCCAGGATGGCTTTGCGGGCCACATGAAACCACTTTGTGGGCCACATCCAGCCCCTGGGCCTTGTGTTTGACATGTCTGCTGTAGAGAACGAGGTCTTTAGGAATCCTTTTTCAGTTTGGAATTTGGACTTAAGAAAGATGTCACATTCAAGGAAAACTATTTTTTTTTAACAAATTCAAAAATTCAGGTAGATTAGACAAGTAGGCAAGTAGTCCTCAATTTACAGCCATTTAGTGACTGTTCGAAGTTACAGCCGCACTGAAAAAGGTGACTTATGACCATTTTTCCCTGTTACGGCCGTTGCAGCATCCCCGTGGTCATGTGATCAAAATTCAGATGCTTGGCGAGCGGATATCTAATAGTTACATGTATTAACAGCAGCAAGAATTGTATTTGCCCAGTATTGGTACAATGAAAACTTACCAACTGAAGAAGTATTAATCAAGAAAGTTCTAGAATGTGCAGAAATGGATATATTGACTTTAGAGATTAAAGAGAAAGAAGATTCAGTTTGCTTTAGAACGTGGGATAACTTTTATCAACGGCTAGAAAAAGGAATTCGAGAGAAAGGAATGTGATATGTAATTCTGAATACATATTCGTAAGGAGGATGTTATGGATTGATTAATTAATACTGCTTTTGATAACTAATCGTATTTACTACTGTTATCTATTATTATATTAATTATTGTTATTTAAATATATGTACCCAGGCAATATTCTGTTTGCTAAATAGATACTGGAGGATGACCCCAATCCTGACCCCAACCCCGCCCTAACCCCAGTCCTGACCCCAACTCCAGCCTAAACCCTAATCCTAATCCTGACCCCATTCTATCCCTAATCCTATAAAATCTAATAAAACTTTTTTTTTTTAAATTTAGATGCTTGGCAACTGACTGGTGTTTATGACAGTTGTGGTGTCCCGGGGTCACGTGATCCCTTTTGCGACTTTCTGACAAGCAAAGTCAATAGGGAAGCCAATGCAGTGCAGTGATTCACTTAACAACCGTGCCAAGAAATGGAGCAAAACTCTTAACAAAACTTTGGGCTTGAATTGCGATCGTAAGCCGAGGACTATCTGTATGAAAGGGGGACAGAGAGCTTTTCCCTGCTGTGATCTCTAGCTATCTTTCCACCAGCAGAAAATTCTTCCCGTTACCTCAGCCTGTCCCACCTCGTCAGGAAGGGAAGGTGTGTTGCACACCCCACCAATCCATGAATTCTGATTAATGGAGTCCAGGAAGAGAGCCTTCACTTCCTTTTCCTACACGCTGTGGAATATTCTCTCCTCAGAAGGGAGGCAGACCCCCATTCTCCTGGCTTTCCAAAAAGAAGTCTGGGGCAAGGGTAGGTAACCGTGGCTGTTTTATGACTCATGGACTTCAACTCCCAAAATTCCTGAGCCAGTATGGCTCAGCTTGGAAACCTCTCCCTTTCCTCTCAGTGTGGCTGGTTCAGGAATTCTGGGAGGAAGTCCACGAGTCATAAAAGAGCCAAGGTTCCCCACCCCTGCCCTATATCAGGGGTCCTCAACATTGGCTCTTTTATGACTTGTGGACTTCAACTCCCAGAATTCCTGAGCCAGCATGGCTCAGCTTGGAAACCTCTCCCTTTCCCCTCAGCGTGGCTGGTTCAGGAATTCTGGGAGTTGAAGTCCACGAGTCATAAAAGAGCCAAGGTGGCCTACCCCTGGTGTGGAGTCTCACATGGCGAGCCCTGAGGAGCACAGTCATGGTTTATAACAGAATTGGAAGGACCTTGGGGGTCTTCTAGTATAAGCCCCTGCTCAAGGAGGAGACATAATTCCAGACAAATGGCTAACCAAGCTCTTCTTGAAAACCTCCAGTGATGGAGCATCCACAACGTCTGGAGGCAAGCTATTCTATTCGTTGGTTGCTCTGACTGTTAGTAAATTTCTCCTTAGTTCCAGGTTGCTTCTCTCCTTGGTTAGTTTCCATCTGTTGCTTCTTGTCCTGCCTTCAGGTACTTTGGAGAATAGCTTGACTCCCTCTTCTTTGTGGCAGCCCCTCAAATACTGGAATACTGCTATCAGGTCACCCCTAGTCCTTCTCTTCATTAGACTAGAGTAGACATACTCAAATCCTGCAACTGTTCTTCATATGTTTTAGCCTTCATCCACCTAATCAACTTTGTTGCTCTTCTCTGCACTCTTTATAGAGTCTTAACATCTTTTTTAGATTGTAGTGGATGCAGTGTTCCAAGTGTTGTAAGGACAAGCCCTTCTGAGGGTTGATGCCTTTATTTTAGTGAAGGACAGGTTGAGGGTATTCTCTTGGGAGGAACAGCAGGAGAAAGAAATCATACATGTGCCCAGGTCCATTCTCCTTATATCTTTGCCCAGATTCTTTTCACTCTAGAAATAGTAATTGTCCATTTCAGGGGGAAAGTCAAACATTCTTGTATCTGGTTTTTTTCTCCCTACTTCCTGGATTTTTCAAATAAATAATTTGAATTTAAAGAAGATTTTTGTTGGGAAGAGCAGTGTATAGGGAAAAGAACTGCGTTTTTTTCTTTGACTGTGGTCCTGTTAAAAGACATTCCCATCCCTTAGATGCTAAGAAAACATGAGTCAGCGCTAATTTGATTTCAGCTGGGGTCCTGAGACTGAAAGAAGAACATGCTTTGATTTGAGTTTGCTGTTTGAAATTCAAAAGTAATCTGATTTGATCTGATCTGCTTTGAGATTCAGCTGGAGGAAAAAATTGGTCCCTCGGCTATAACGAGAGAGCATCAAAACTGTAGCTGCTTCATTATTTTGGCAGAGGTGGGTGAACGTCATAAGAATCCTTTCAAAGACATAAATGTGCCAAGATTCAGTTCAATAGCTTCAGGGTTTTGTAGGATTGTTTTTCTGTAACTCTTTTAAGGAAAAAAAACAAAAACACAGCACAGTGATCTCCAAATTGTCTAACAAATATGTTTTTTTTTATAAATATTTTATTGATTTTCTGGTTTTACATTTAAGTATTCAAAAAGCAACGTGGTGGCTGGGCCAATTGATAATACAATAACATAGAAGTATCAGTTCAAGTCTCAAGCTACTATATCAAATTTTTCTTCTCTTTTCCCCTCAGTATTCACTGTCTCCTGTCTAAACTACTACACTTTTTATTAAATCGATTAAATAAAAATGATATTCTTACATTTATCAATAATTTTGGCTTATACATATCCTTATTATTTTGACATTCAGTCTTTAGACAATCAATATCCTAATTAGTTTTCCCCGATTTTTAATTTCCCGCTAATGTTTAACTTTAACATTTAGTATTTATAATTTCCAAATTTTAAGTAACCAAAGTTCCCCTTATCACAATTCATCACAAAGTCTAATATTCAGAATACACATCTTATCTATTTGGATATATTCTATTTTTTATTATTATAATTTTTATTAGTTTTTTACACAAACATAAGTCATTCAGTAGTTGGTAAACAGTGTAGTGTCTTTGTTACATTTGTAAAAACAGTCCTTAACAATTAATTTCTATAGTCTGTATTTCATATATTAATTTTGTTTACTTTCCTCTTTCCCTAAAAACATCCTTTTTTGCAAACATTGCGTTAAATACAATTCTTATTGTTTTAATAACTGACAATTTAGTATATATTTTTTCCAATATTCCTAAAAAAATCATCATATTAATACATTTCTTTTCTTTCCATTCATTTGGATTGCCTTATCATCAATCCTGTTACAGTCCTTATTTTAGTTTATTTCTCCCACCAAATTCTGAGTATTTTTACTGATAGCAATTAGTTACATTTACATTGACAGACTTAATTCTTTTTTTTTTTAATTTGGATATATTCTATTTCTCACCATCTTACATCAACTAATTGATAATACAGTATAATGCATTCTTATTTTCTAATAATTTCCAAACATCTTAAATTTAGTAACCAAATTTTCTCTTGTTTCAACATCAAATACTTCCTCTCTTTTTCTCTTAATGTCTATTTATCTCATACTTAAGCTAATATTTGTCTAACAAATATTTGTGGACATAGAACCTCTATTGGAGGATTTCTTTCCAACTTAAACATATATTTTCCATCAAGCATCCATCAAGTAAGTCCCTAGTGTTCTACTCTTTTATCTGAAAGGCTATGTTGAGATGATACTGAAGAATCCCAAGGATGCTTTTTTTTTTTTGTCCAAAAGGCAACTGGACTTTTTTTTTTTTGCTTCCCATCCAAGAAGCTTCTTCAGTTCTGCTTTAAAATTCACCACCATTCCATCAGAACTGAAGAAGCTTCTTGAATGGGAAGAGAAAGGTCTTCAAGGAAAAAAAACATATTTTTTTTAATTGACTTTTGTAAAAAAAAGCACCTTTGGGACAATCATGATCTGGATGCCTGAGAATCTCCAGATCCTGAGATGTTTTTGCATGGTGCTGTGTTTTTCATCCATGGGATGCAAGGGAAGTGAGATAAGCTGGCCAGAAAGATCTGAGAATGCTGGGCTGGGCAGGCACACTGGTTGTGTATGGCATCTTATGGTCTCCTCTAGCTTACAGAGACAAAACAGTGGGTTGACATGGGGAGATACCAGTCCTCTGAAGTAGGCAGTCTGCAGAAAAAACTGCTGGTATGAAAAGCCATTGAACCGAAATCCCAAAGGCGCTTTTTCAAGAGGCAACTGGACTTTCTTTGTTTTTCAATCAATCAATCAGATTGGAAGGGACCTTGGAGGTCTTCTAGTCCAGCCCCCTGCTCCAGCAGGAGACCCTCTACCATTTCAGACTGGTGGCTGTCCAGTCTCTTCTTCAAAGCCTCCAGTGTTGGAGCACCCACAACTTCTGGAGGCAAAGCGTTCCACTGATTAATCGTTCTCATTATTAAGAGGTTTCTCCTTAGTTCCAGGTTGCTTCTCTCCTTGATTGGTTTCCATCCGTTGTCTCTTGTCTTGCCTTCTGATGCTTTGGAAAATAAATTGACCCCTTCTTCTTGGTGGTGGCCCCTCAAATACTGGAATACTGCAACCTTTTCTGGAAATCCGATCACGCTCCCTCACCATTTGAAGGGTTTTCCTCCCAAAGGGCATGGCTAAATGTCCATGGAGATTCTCAGTCATCCAGATCCTGGTTGTCCCAAAGATGCTTTTTTTCAGAAGACAACTGGACTTCCTTGTTTTTTTCTTGAAGACGTTTCGCTTCTCATCCAAGAAGCTTCTTCAGCTCTGACTGGATGGTGGGGAATGGAAGGATTTATACTCCTTGCAGAGAGCTGGTCATTTGCATTCTTTTGGAGAGTCGTTAAGGCCCCTTGGAGGTTTACCTGTGTCCTCAGGGTCACCTGAGTAGTGCAAATGGGTGTGGAGACTTCATGGTTGCAGTATATTTTCTGCCCTGTGTCCCTTCACGGTGGAAGACAGGCGCCGGTGTTGGGGATGAGTCTGTGTTGTCTGCATCTCAAACTGGAGTGCAGTCTAGTCTGGCAATCCGTTCATACAGATTTCATATGAAATCCCTTCATATTCCTGACTGAGAATCTCCATAGACAAGTGACCATGGGGATGCTGCAAGTCATAAGTGTGGAAAATGGTCATAAGTCACTTTTGGGGGGTGCCTTTGTAACTACCTACCTACCTACAGTTAGTGCATGTACAGGCCAATTGCCATGCACCCAAATTTTGATCCCACACACAACTGTGGGGGATGCTGCATTGGATGTAAGTGGAAGGACTGGCTGTAGGTCACATTCTGAAGTGCCATTGTAACTTCGAACAATTGCTAAATGAGTGTTGTGCGGTAAGTCGAGCGCTACTTTTATTATATAGTTCTCCTTAGCAGGTTGACTGCCTTGGAAGGACAAAATGGACCGATGTGTTTGTTGGTTCCTTTTGCAGAAAACAAAGGGAAAAGAAACCCCCTTCATGACTACAAGAAAACAGCGGAAACCTCGTTAATAAGGACAGACAAGGCACTGAAAGTGAAAACCAAGCTGCTAAATACGACGGAACAGTGTGCGAAGAGATGCAACCGAAGTAAAGGACTTTTATTCATTTGCAAGTAAGGAATTTTGCACTCTGATGGGTCTGCTTTTTAGCAGAGGGTTTCAGGAGAAGCAGGCAGCCAATATTAGACATTTGTGTGACTTGGACTTTGTTTTCAGATCCCTTACTGGTGATGGATGGTACAAAGCTATCTCCCCCCCTCCGGAACGGCACAACTCTCTGTGGCCAACTCAACGCAGCCATATTGTCATGGCCAACTCACCATGGGACAATTCCACGCAGGATAACTCAACATGATAAATGTTATCCGCCATTGTTTCTCAGACAATGTTTCCTTTTTTGGGGGAAAGGGACAAAAAATGAAGATAACGTTGAAGAAACAGTGGGGGGATAACATTTTATCATGTTGAATTTCTCCTGTGGTAAGTTTTCCCATGATGAATTGGCAGTGATGAGTTGTCCTGCAGTAAGTTATGGCCATGGCTAGATGGTCACAGCAAGATGACCATGGTGAGTTAGCCATGGCAAGATGGCCATAGTGAGTTGGCCAGGGTAAGATGACCATGGTGAGCTGGCCATGGCAAGATGGCGTTGATGAGTTGGCCATGGCAAGATGGCCTTGATGAGTTGGCCATGGTGAGTTGGCCATGGCAAGATGGCCAGAGTGAGTTGACCACAGTGAATTGCCCTAGACCCTTTTTTTCCTGAGTGCAGTCCAGAAGCCAAGTGGAGATAACTTCTAAAGAGGCCCATTGCTCTTAAGTCCTTCGGTTCTATCTGCATTTATTTATTTATTTATGAATGAGACTTATATACCGCTTTAAGTGCAAGCACTCTCTAAGTGGTGTACACCAGTAAGCAATGTATATATATATTTACATTGCCCCCAACAATCTGGGTCCTCATTTTACCTACCTCGGAAGGATGGAAGGCTGAGTCAACCTTGAGCCGGTGAGATTTGAACCGCTGACCTGCTGAACACAGTCAGCTAAAGTGGCCTGCAGTACTGCACTCTAACTGCTGCACCACCTCGGCTCTTTTATGATTGTTATCATCTTTGTATTGTTCTGAACTTAACTGGAAAACTAGAATCGGAGAAATAATCCAAGATTCTGAACTTAAAACTCAGAGATGACAAGAATGAAGGGTTTTCAAGACCTTGACCAGATCAATGGCATCTTTGTGTATTTGTGTTTTCTTAGGCATATTTTTGTAACATAGGAAGTCCTAGAATCATAGGAACCTTGGAGGTCTTCTAATCCAACCTCCAGTCAAAGGCAGGATACTTCACACTATCTCAGACAATTGTCCAAACTTTCCTTGAAAACCTCCAGCGATGGAGCACCCACCGCTGTGGGAAGCAGATTCCACTGATACCTGCCTGTTCTTTTCTTTGCCTATAGTCATGGATAATACAAATCCCCGCTGAACCAACTTCTTTTTAATTCATGGGAGTTCAGATTACTTCTGGCTTGAAGTAGATAGATAAGATAAGATAATCTTTATTGTCATTTTTTTTACTGTGGGCACAGTGGCACCCATCAAAAATGAAATTTAGTTGCCCGCTCTCAAAGTGAAACACATACATAACACACACCTAAAACATACTATGTACAACATATGTATAGACCCACACCCCCACATATACATAACAAATAAATATTAAATACTGTCCATCCTGAATATATAACGGAAGGAGGAAGCTTGAGAGTTCACAAGGTTAATGCTGTATGGAATGAAACTATGGCTGAATCTGGATGTTCTGCTTCGGATACCATGGAGCCCCCCCCCCCTCCCAGAAGGTAACAAGGAAAACAGGTCGTGAAGAGGATGTGTAGTGTCCTAGATGATCTTACAGACCCTGCTCAAGCAACGCTTCTGTGCTATGTCCTGGATGGGAGGGAGGGAACTGCCAATGATCTTTTCCATCATCCTCACCACTCTCTGCACCATCTTCCTGTCTGAAGCAGGGATGCTTCCAAACCAGACTGTGATGCTGTATGACAGGATGCTCTCGATCGTCCCCCTGTAGAAAGTGGTCAGGACAGCGGAAGGAAGTAACCAATTCAACTAAAAAAAGGGGGGGATTCATTTTAAGAAGAAGCAACTGAGCCTGTGTGCAGACACACATATTCCCAAACAGGAAGGATTGAAGAATTGGGATTTCAAGATCCTTAAGCAATGTTTTTTTCCCTTGCATTGATTGTTAGAGAGTTGGGGTTTTCGTGCATTTAATGGTTAAAAAATGAAAACAAAGCCTATAGCTTTGTGGAAGTAACAAATACTTTCTGCTTAGAGTATTGACTTCATGAGGGGGTGGATAAAAAGCTTGAGATTCTCAAACTTTCTTGAGTATGACAGATTCTGGGCTACGTCTAGAAGTTGTTTGTGATGTAACTGATACTTAATTGGTTGAGACTCAGAAGAAGTGAAGAATAATAAGACTCTACCAATTATCGGTAACATTTTCAACTCCCACACAGCTTACTCTTCTGCAGATTTTTTCTTTCTTTTTTTTCTTTAAAAAAAAAACCCTACTTCCTTTCCATGTGATCATTTTCGAAATCAGAGTCAAAACTCCCAATGATAGATCACCAAGACCTCCCCTGCTCATAAATTAAATTCTCAGGCAGCTTCTCAGTCTTTCCTCCTGGGTCCAGCTGGAGTGAAGCCCAAAGAAAAGGCTCGTTTACATTCTTCAAGTTGTGTTTTCTCAGTCTATTAGGTACAACATCTTTGCATTCAAAGAAAATACACTTCGGATCCCTATCGTCGGCTGAGCAAAGCTACGATGGATCTGAAGCTTGTTCAAAGCATCTCAGGTGCCTTGTAAACTCTCCAGATATTTTGAACATAGCCAAGTCTTACTGGTCTGCTAAGATTAAAAACTGTCCTACAGATTGTAATGAAAGTAGACTTTCACTGCCAGTGTTAGTTTTCTTGAAGGAAGAAAAAGAAGAGGAAGCAGAAGATGAAGAAAAAGAGGAAGAGGGGGAGGAGGAAGAGGAGGCAGAAGAGAATTATGTGAAGTTATAGTAATTCTACCTAATCTCTGATATTTTCTCCCATCTCATTATGTGGTAACGAAAACCATGTATCCCAGTAAAAGTTAACTGTTCGATTGATTTTATTTTTTTATTTTTTTCTATCCAGGGCTTTCGCGTTTGACAAAACAGACAAACGTTGCCACTGGTTATCTTTTACGAGCCTAGAAAATGGAGTCAGGAAGAAACATGACAACGCCTTCGTTCTCTACGAAAAGAAAGGTAAGTGGCTAACCTGGATTAGCCATGCTGCGGAGCTAAGGCGATTTTTTGGGGGGGGGGGTTGGACAAGGGTTTCCTGTGATTATGCAGAGCAGGTGGGACCAGGTCATAACTGTGGGTTACGGATGAGGTGGAAGAGGATGAGGGTTTTCAGTCTTTCTATTGAAGCATCTTTCATTCCATCATGGGAAGAGAATATTGGTAGCACGGGGTGGAACTGTGGGGTCCTTGGGGTTCTCTAAGCTTGGTGGTGGTGGAGGAGGAGGAGGGGAGCAGGAGGAAGGAGCAGGAGGTGGGAGGAGGGGAGGAGAAGGAGGAGAAGGGAAGAGGAGGAGAAAGGGGAAGAGGAGAAAGGAGCAAGAGGTGGGAGGAGGAGGAGGAGAAAGGGAGGAGAAAGAGAGAAAGGAAAAGGGAGGAGAGGAGGAGAAAGGAGGAGGAGGAGGGAAGAGGAAGGAGCAGGAGGAAGGAGCAGGATGTGGGAGGAGGAGAGAGAAGGAGAAGGGGAGGAGAAAGAGGGAAAGGAGGAGGGAGGAGGAGAAAGGAGAAGGAGGAGAGAAGAGAAAGGAGCAGGAGGAAGGAGCAGGAGGTGGGAGGAGGAGAGAGAAGGAGGGGAAAGGAGGAGGGAAGAGGAGGAGGAGAAAGGAAGAGGAGGAGGGAAGAGGAGGAAGGAGCAGGAGGAAGGAGCAGGATGTGGGAGGAGGAGAGAGAAGGAGAAGGGGAGGAGAAAGAGGGAAAGGAGGAGGGAGGAGGAGAAAGGAGAAGGAGGAGAGAAGAGGAAGGAGCAGGAGGAAGGAGCAGGAGGAAGGAGCAGGAGGTGGGAGGAGGAGAGAGAAGGAGAAGGGGAGGAGAAAGAGGGAAAGGAGGAGGGAGGAGGAGAAAGGAGAAGGAGGAGAGAAGAGAAAGGAGCAGGAGGAAGGAGCAGGAGGTGGGAGGAGGAGAGAGAAGGAGGGGAAAGGAGGAGGGAAGAGGAGGAGGAGAAAGGAAGAGGAGGAGGGAAGAGGACGAAGGAGCAGGAGGAAGGAGCAGGAGGTGGGAGGAGGAGAGAGGAGGAGGAGGAGGAGGAGAAGGGAAGAGGAGGAGAAAGAGGGGAAAGGAAGAGGAGGGAAGAGGAGGAAGGAGCAGGAGGTGGGAGGAGGAGGAAGGAGAAGAAGGAAAGAGGAGGAGAAAGGGGAAAGGAGGAGGGAGGAGGAGGAGGAGAAAAGAGGAGGAGGAGGAGAAGGAAGAGGAGAAAGAGGGGAAAGGAGGAGAAAGGAGGAGGAGGAGGAGGAGAAGGGGAGAGGAGGAGAAAGAAGGGAAAGGAGGAGGAGAAAGGAGGAGGAGAAGGAGGAGAAAGGAGTAGTAGTAAGAGTTTTCTTGCAGATGTTTCATTACCCAATAGGTAACATCCACAGACATTTGAACGAAACAGACTTTTGAAGGTATCAATCAGCTGTCTTTGTTACGCTTACTTTTAACAGACTACATCCGAAATTGTATCATTGGCAAAGGAGCAACCTACAGGGGAAATATATCGGTCACAAAAAGTGGGATCGAGTGCCAAGCCTGGAATTCGACCATACCTCACGAACACAGGTAAGATTGGCAGGCTCAGCCCGGCCTTTTCCAGCCAGGGCAGATTCTCTGATTAGCTAAATCCATGGAATAGGATCACAGGCATCTGCAGGGAGAATGGGTGTAAAAAGTCAAGATGACAATCCCTTGAAGACGGCCATTTTTCTTGCCTTTTTGGACACCTCTGTGGATGTGTCACCCTGCCAACAAAAGTACGTATAGTCCAGGCCATGGTTTTCCCAGTTGCAATGTATGGCTGTGAAAGATGGACCATAAGAAAGGCTGAGCGCCAAAGAATTGAGGCCTTTGAACTCTGGTGCTGGAGAAGACTCCTGTGAGTCCCCTGGACCACAAGGCGATCAAACCGGTCAGTCCTAGAGGAGATCCACCCTGACTGCTTTTTAGAAGGCCAGATCCTGAAGTTGAAACTCAAGTACTTTGGCCACCTAACGAGAAGGAAGGACTCACTGGAGAAGGACCTAATGCTGGGAAAGATGGAGGGCAATAGAAGAAGGGGACGACAGAGAATGAGGTGGCTGGATGGAGTCCCTGAAGCAGTAGGTATGAGCTTAAATGGACTCCAGAAGATGGTAGAGGACAGGAAGGTCTGGAGGAACGTTGTCCATGGGGTCGCGATGGGTCAGACACGACTTTGCAACTAACAACAACAAATGGATGTGTTTGAGTGTGGTAGAAACCTCCTTGCTTTGATGAACTGACAAACATGTGTTTCACGGCATGAAAAGAGGAACACACAGGAAGTTCTCGACTTAAGCCCTTCGCTGAAGTTACAACGACTTTGAAAAAGGTGACTTACAATTGGTCCTTGTTGCTTTAGATAAGTTTATTGCAGTCTTTCTGGGCAAGGCTGAAGGACAATGGTACATTTAGAATAATCTGGACTACTGCAACGCGCTCTACATGGGGCTACCCTTGAAAAGTATTCGGAGACTACAGTTGGTCCAGAATGCAGCCGCGCGAGTGATAGTGGGTGTTCCTCGATACACCCATGTTACATTTTGGAACCAGCTCCCCCTGGAGATTAGGACGCTCCCACCCTCTTGATTTTCCGTAAGCTGCTTAAGACCTGGCTTTTCTGGCAGGCCTGG
The DNA here is from genome assembly GCF_016545835.1 of Crotalus tigris. Taxonomy (NCBI): domain Eukaryota; kingdom Metazoa; phylum Chordata; class Lepidosauria; order Squamata; family Viperidae; genus Crotalus; species Crotalus tigris. Next base: position 861,031 of record NW_024097056.1, read on the forward strand.
GGTTTATAAAATCTGACCCCTGGATGACTGTTATTGTACTGTTTGTTTTGTCATGTTTTATGGTGTTTTTCTTGTAAGCTGCCCAGAGTCCTCCGGGAGTGGGGCGGCTTATAAATTTTAAAAATAATAAAAAAAATAAAAATAAAAAATAAATAATTGCCGTGTTTGCTACGAACTTCTCTAGCCTGGGAGATTTTGCTGAGATGTGGAGAAGGATATCCCCTAATACAAGCAGTCCTCGACTTACGACCACAATTTTAGCCCAAAAGCTCTGTTGCTAAGTGAGACATTTGTTCAGTGAATTTTTCTCCCCATTTTACAACCTTCCTTTCTGCAGTTGCTAAGTGAATCATTGCAGTTGGTAAGTTGGTAATCCTGGTTGTTAAGTGACAACCCATAGCTTGTCAGAAGATCGCAAAAGGGGATCACATGATCCTGGGACACCCTGACTGACATAAATACGAGTCAGTTGCCAAGTGTCTGAATTTTGATCACATAAGTATGGAGATGTGCCAGTCGTAAGTGTGAAAAGCTATCCTAAGTTACTCTTTTCAGTACTGTTGTAAGTTCGAACAGTCACTAAATTATGGTAAGTCGAGAACTCTGCTCTACAAGAGCAGACCACAGTTGAATGTCAACATGAAGTGGAATTATCTATCAAAAGAACTTCCCTGGAGCTTCCTTTGGTTTAGAATTTACGAAATAACCACAGAAAATGGTGATGGACCGCACTACACAGCCAAGCGTATCATTCAGGAGGGTATTGTAAGACACCCATTTGAGAAAAATAGTGAATTTTCAAGTAAATCCAGCTTTGGAAATAATTATTTAAAATAATTAAAAAAAAACATTTTAATTTTTGTCATTCCTATTTCATCTTGTCCCTCCTTTAGCATCCTTTCTCTAATGATTCTATTTCACCACTTCTTAAGGATTAGTGTAACTTTTGTCCTGCGGCTAGTTGTCTCGCAGTGAGTTGGCCATGGAGAGTTGCCACAGTGAGTTGTTCCTAGACCAGGGGTCTTCAAACTTGGCCCTTTTATGACTTGTGGACTTCAACTCCCAGAATTCCTCAGCCAGGCACACTGGCTGAGGGATTCTGGGTGTTGAAGTCCACAAGTCATGAAAGAGCTATAGTTCCCCCATGCTGGCTGAGGAATTCTGGGAGTTGAAGTCCCCAAGTCATGAAGAGGCCATAGTTCCCCCATGCTGGCTGAGGAATTCTGGGAAGTCCACAAGTCATGAAGAGGCCATAGTTCCCCCATGCTGGCTCAGGAAGTCTGGGAGTTGAAGTCCACAAGTCATGAAAGGGCCAAGTTTGAAGACCCCTTCCCTAGACCCTTGCAGAGAGGACAGATGAAATATTTCATTTTGGGAATGTCTCAATCTAGAAAGGTTTTTCATGCTCGCGTATCTATGGGGCAAGGGAGCCCATAATCAGACAGTTAATTCACGAAGTTGGAAAGGCTTACAGTCAAATGTGCATGCTCTTATACTGTAATGATTATCATTTTAAAACTAGCTTTTTACCTTCGAGCTATCGAGGTAAAGATCTTCAAAGGAACTATTGCCGGAATCCACGAGGAGAAGAAGGTGGCCCTTGGTGTTTTACCAGCAATCCAGAAATACGTCACGAAGTTTGTGCGATTCCCCTCTGCTCCGAAGGTAACGCTGAGGCTATTGGTATTGCCTGATCTCAGATGTTAAAACATCACCAGATGTTGGGTGGCATGAATATTAGGTTAGCAGTTTACTCACCCCCCATTCTGCTTTTAATTTTCTTTCCACATCTCTACCACCCCCATATCACTTTCTAAGTTTAAATTATGCCATATAGTTGAATAATAAGTTTGTAAGAATCATAAGGAACTAACCTGGTGGTCAGTTTCTTTTGCCTTTTCCATCTCTTGTGTGAGCAAAGGAGGTATGAGTACCCACAGAAAATATGTTGATAATAGAACAATGTTATTTTGGAACGGTGGGATTGATATTCAAAATTGGAAGCTCTTTTCTAAAATTGCCTTAATTGGGCTTAAAGACTTTACATATAAATAAAATACCCTCCTCTTCCTCTTCCTCTTCCTCCTCCTCCTCCTCCTCCTCTTCTTCTTCTACTTCTCCTCCTCCTCCTCTTTCTTCTTCTTCTTCTTCTTCTTCTTCTTCTTCTTCTTCTTCTTCTTCTTCTTCTTCTTCTTCTTCTTCTTCTTCTTCTTCTTCTTCTTCTTCTTCTTCTTCTTCTCCTTCTCCTTCTCCTTCTCCTCCTTCTCCTTCTCCTTCTCCTTCTCCTTCTCCTTCTCCTTCTCCTTCTTCTTCTTCTTCTTCTTCTTCTTCTTCTCTCCCCTTCCTTCCTCTTTTCTTCTCTTTTCTTCTCTTCTCTTCTCTTCTCTTCCCTTCCCTTCCCTTCCATTCCCTTTTATCCTTTAAACTCCCAAAACTATCATAAAAGCTTAATGACTATTATATCTCTATGGATATAAAATGCACTGTACTGGCATCCTCTTTCTGTTATGTTGATACAACAGTGGTTGGATGATTCTAGAAGAAGTAACAAATGTGGAAAAGCACCCTAAAATGAAATTAATTACTTTCTTCAAATCTATGTTTTGTGCACTCCCCTTGATCGTTTAAGTTTCAATTCTTCAAATTAAAATCTTGACCTTCGAGTCAAAATTGAGTGATAACTCTAGTCTGGAGTCTATAGAAACATCTGTGAATCTATGCATTGCAACTGACTGTTTCTGGTGGTTGAAATAAAATATTGTAGTGCAACCATCTTAATGAGGTTCTTATATTTTTTGTGTTTCAGTTGAGTGCATGACGTGCAATGGAGAAGGCTATAGAGGTCCAATGGATCATACCGAAACAGGCAAAGAATGTCAACGTTGGGACCTTCAGAGACCACACAGACATCCTTTTCGTCCAGAAAAGTAAACATGCTAATTCTTTTTTTTTTTCATTTGTATAAGTCTGTAAAACAGAATGATGTTTGATTTTTGCACCAATAGCACCTAGCCATTGTAGGGAATTAAAGTAACGGAGTATCACATGAGCGCAGATGAGGACAAGTTCATCTTTATCAGGTTTTTAGCTTTGGTCACCACGATATAAAAAAAGATGTTGAGACTCTAGAAAGAGTACAGAGAAGAGCAACAAAGATGATCAGAGGACTGGAGGCTAAAACATACAAAGAACGGTTGCTGGAATTGGGTATGTCTAGTTTAATGAAGAGACGGACGAGGGGGGGGGACATGATAGCAGTCTTCCAATATCTCAGGAGCTGCCACAAAGAAGAGAGAGTCAAGCTATTCTCCAAAGTGCCTAAGGCAGGACAAGAAGCAATGGATGGAAACTGACCAAAGAGAGAAGCAACCTAGAACTAAGGAGAAACTTCCTGACAGAACAATTAATCAGTGGAACAACCTGCCTCCAGAAGCTACGGATGCTCCAACACTGAAAGTTTTTAAGAGGAGACTGGACAGCCATTTGTCTGAAATGGTATAGGGTTGGACTCGATGACCTCCAAGGTCCCTTTCAACATTATTATTATTATTATTATTATTATTATTATTATTATTATTATTATTATTATTATTATTATTGATCATTGCACAGTCAGCCAGATGTTCAGACTGGATTTGGCATTTTGTCTACCTATCGTCCTTACCCAGGACCTGGGATAGGCAGATGTGGATGTTTGATGGTATTACAGATATTGTCGCAGGATGGAAGCAGTTCCTAGTAAGGCCACCTTTTGCAATTGACTAATAGCGAATTTGTCAATGCCAATGGTGTTCAAGTGGTGCTCCAGTTGTTTTGGGATTGTACCCAAGGAGCCTATCACTATTGGTACTACCCTTGCTTGCTTTTGCCACAGTCTTTCTATTTCTATTTGTAGGTATTATTATTATTATTATTATTATTAAATGTAGCTCTATAGATATGTACAATTACCCAAATGAATTCTTCCCAGTGAAGAAGGAAAAGAGAAAATAACATACATATAGCAAACTTTAATTAGCTTCCGCAGAATCTATAAAGGATGCTTATTAAGCATCAATGAAGCTTTGTAGAAAAAGCCTGTTAGGAAATGATGCGTCAAATTGAACACTGATCAATAAACCGATCCAATAACTGGGACCAATGAAAATGTTCTTTGGATTATATAAATGTCTATATGGAGATTCTCAGTCTATCCAGCTCATGGCTGTCCCAAAAGTGCTTTTTTTTAGTTATTTTACTAATTGATTGTTAGTCTCATCTCATAAGATCCATGAACTCCGTCCCTTGCTGAATCTTGTATGATACCATTTCTCTTGGTGAATTTGAGGAGAAGCATCCCCTGGGCCTCCATCTTAAAAGATTTTCAGTTAATATGAATTATATACCAGAAAGACATCTCTTTTAAGCTGGCACTCACGAAGCGCCTAATTAAAGGCAGCAAGGCCAATTATTATTCAGATAGCTGGATCTGAATAAAATAAAGGGAGGGAAAGAGAGTATTCACAGACAGGTTTCAGGAGGGGGGGGGGGCTTAAAAATAACTTGAAAGAAGCACTCTATCAGAGTTGCCGAAATAACTCTTTATTATTAATGACCTTCATCTTTCCACACAAATCTCTACAGAAATAGTTCAGCTTTACATCCTGTCAAATATTGGGTTCTCTGCTTAGGAAAGTTGCAAGAGGTTCCAGCCAAAGGGTGTAATCTTTATTTATTTTATTGTATTTATTTATTTATTCCTACCCCCCCCACCTACTTCAAAAGCAGAATGGGTGTTAAGGAGTGGCTACAGGAAGGCCAAAGTCAGAGTCAGTGATAGTAGAGGCAGAGTAGAGTTTAGGAGTCCTGTTTTCCTGCAGATGTTTCGTGACCCCTCTAGGTAACCTCATCAGTTCTAAAAAGGAGTGAGGTTTGTGGAGAGGAGTAGGGGTAGGAGGGAAAGGAGATGAAAGGAGAAGAGAGAGGAGGAGGAGGAGGAGGAGGAGGAAGGGAAGGAGAAAGAGGAGGAGATAGAAGGAAAAAGGGGGAGGAGGAGGAAGAGGAGGAGGAGGAGGAGGAGAAGTCTTGGATATTTTCCTGCAGATGTTTCATGACCCATTTAGGGAACATCATCAGTTCTAGAAAGGAGTGAGGTTTGTGGAGAGGAAGAGGAGGGGCAGGAAGTGGAGAAGGAGGAGTTAGAAGGAGAAGGGGAAGAGGAGGAGGAAAGGAAGGAAGAAGAGGAGGAGGAGATAGAAGGAAAAGGGAAGGGGAGGGGGAAGAGGAGGAGAATTGTGGGGGTACTGTCCGAGCTTAGTTATTTTCTGGCAGATGTCTCATTACCCAACCATGTAACATCATCAGGGCTAGCCCCATCAGCACTGTTGATGCTAATGAGTTTGGGTAATGAAACGTCTGCAAGGAAACAACCACGCTCAGAGCACAAGGAGCCCACAGTCGTCGTCCTCCTCCTCCTCCTCCTCCTCCTCCTCCTCCTCTCCACAAACCCTACTCCCTTCTAGCACTGATGATGTTACCTAGTTTGGTAATGAAACGTCTGCAAGGAAACAACCATGTTCAGAGAGCACCAAGGACTCCACAGTCCTCCTCCTCCTCCTCCTCCTCCTCCATCATTCCACAAACCCTACTCCCTTCTAGCACTGATGATGTTACCTAGTTTGGGTAATGAAACGTCTGCAACAACACAACCAAGCTCAGAGAGCACCCAGGACCCCTCAGGGCAAAGAATTGCTTGCCCTCGACCACATTGGCTGAACAGGGCTGACCTTAGCATAAGGCTGATTAAAAAGAAACCTCCGATCAAAGCTTTGCTGTTGAATTGCAAAGTCGGTAAGTAGAACTTGCTGGATTAGATTAGGGAAGAATCATCTGTGGAAAGAGATTTTTTTTTGGGGGGGGGGAGGGAAATACGTCATTGAGGACAGAGCTGGACAGGGGAAGCTGGGTTGTGCGTTGACCTTGTGTCCTCCAAGTCTATTGGTGACATCACTGGGATCTGCAGATTTGGATGAAACCAAACCTCTCACACACACACGCACACACACACCCCAAATCTGAGAATGTTATATATTGTGCTGCAGGCACCTTCAGTTAACACTCCTGCTTGTATGAGTACAGAGTTTGGTTTAGTGAAAGCGGAAGCAGGATTGGGAATATAAAGTTAATAAAGATGTATTATTATTCACGAAAGGAAAGAACAGCACCCATTTCAGTGGTCTGGAGAACAGACATCACAACAGTACAGCTAGTTCTTGGATTTACAATAGTTTGTTTAGTGCAGTGGTTTTCAACCTTTTTAATGCCGTGACCCCCAACCGGTCGTAAGTCGAGGACTACTCAACCGGTCGTAAGTCGAGGACTACTCAACTGGTGCAGCACCGTTTGCAAAATGGGACTTTTGGCGGGCTCAGCAGGGCAGAGACAGCCTGGACAATTCCTATTGGCTTTTGAAAGCCAATAGAATTAGACTCTATTCAAGAGTGAAATGGTCGTTCGACCCCAAATGGGGTCCCGACCCACAGGTTGAGAACCACTGCTCTACACAATTCCAGACAAATAACTGTCCAATCTCTTAGAAACTTCCAGTGATGGAGCACCCACAACATCTGGAGGCAAGCCATTCCACAGAGTTCCAATCAAAGGAAACCATGTTCTCCTGGTTTGGTTACAAGGGAAAAATCATGCTGAATCTCATCTCTTAAAGGAACAGAAGCCTGCAGTGTTCAAGCAAATTTGTGGAAGAGATTTTTTTTAAAAGACCCTTGAGGATAAAAAGAACTTTGTCCCTTGGGCAATTATAAATTAGGTTTTTAATCTTCCAGGGAGGACCACATGCCTAGAAATGTGTAGAACTTCTCAAAGGGCTCCAGTCAAAGGTAGCTGTGTTGTGCCTTCCTTTAAATCCAGCCCAACTTTCCCCTGCCAGCAGAAGCAGAAGTAATAAACGTAAAACCAACAAACAAGGAGTTCTAAATGAAGAATGAAAAAGTATTCATTCAAGAAGTTCACCATTGCTTTGTAAGCCCACGACTTCTTGATTTCCTTGACGAATAACTAGGAAAAGGGCATTTGAAAGTAATTAGAAGCAGGGGAGAGGAAAAAAAAAAAAAAGATAAAGGAGGGCAAAGGGAAATTTAATTTCTTCTTGACTTGTCCCCTACCATGCTGGAAATGAGGGCATGGCCTCAAAATTACGCTGGCTTCTAAAAATAGATGCCCGGTTTGTTGGAAATAGCTTTGAACCCAGGGCTATTGAACTAGAGAAGCCCTTGGCTTAATGAATCGGCCATCCCATGAAATGTTTACATTGCTCTCACTTAATTGAGCCATCCCCGAAGGAAGCCAATTAAGGCTGTTGTGTCAGAAGGGAGCCTAATGGGGAGAAATCACCCAATTAGCAGATTGACCCCACCGGATGGTCTACAGCCTAGCAAAAGAGGTCCCAGTTAAGATAGGACTTCTGCTTGATGGACATATCTCTCCTGCTTCCCTAGTCATTCATTAGCTCCTGTTTGGATTCTTCCCTAGATGGGACGGCATGGGGGAATGTATCTTGCATATGCTTGGCCCTTCCTGGGAGCTGCCTCAAAGTTAACGTGCTTGTCGGTATGTTTTGCAGATACCCCGACAAAGGCTTTGATGATAACTATTGCCGCAATCCGGATGGTAAACCGAGGCCGTGGTGTTACACTCTTGACCCAAACACCCCCTGGGAATTTTGCTCAATTAAAACATGTGGTGAGTTTCACATCAGCCTGCTTTCTTGAAAGTCTTATTTTTTCTTCCCCCAAAGTCCAGATATCAATAATCTCCTCGGGATAAGGACACTGGGCTGAGTTTCATGACGACCCAGGTTTTTTTTTTTTTTATCTTGCCTCCTATTATGATCAGTAATTCACACTTGACACGTGTGATATACCCATACAATAGTTTGTGGTCAATTGTCTATGGAGATTCTCCGCCATCCAGGTCATAGTTCTCCCAAAGATGCTTTTTCAGGAGGTAACTCTAGAAAGAGTGCAGAGAAGAGCAACAAAGATGATTAGGGGACTGGAGGCTAAAACGTATAAGGAACAGTTGCTGGAATTGGGTCTGTCTAGTTTAATGAAGAGAAGGATGAGGATAGAAGTATTCCAATATCTCAGGGGCTGCCCCAAAGAAGAGGGAGTCAAGCTATTCTCCAAAGCACCTGAAGGCTGAACAAGAAGCAACGGATGGAAACTAGTCAAGGAGAGAAGCAACCTAGAATGAAGGAGAAACTTCCTGACAGTGAGAACAATTAACCAGTGGAACAACCTGCCTCCAGAAGTGGTGAATGCTCCAACACTGGAAGTTTTTAAGAAGAGACTGGACAGCCATTTGTCTGAAATGCTATAGGGTTTCCTGCCTGAGCAGGGGGTTGGACTCGATGACCTCCAAGGTCCCTTCCAACTTTATTATTATTATGGATCATTGCACAGTCAGCCAGATGTTCAGACTGGATTTGGCATTTTGTCTACCTATCGAGTCCTTACCCAGGACCTGGGATAGGCAGATGTGGATGTTTGATGGTATTACAGGTATCGTCGCAGGATGGAAGCAGTTCCTAATAAGGCCGCCTTTGCAATTGACTAATAGCAAATTTGTCAATGCCAATGGTGTTCAAGTGGTGCTCCAGTTGTTTTGGGATTGCGCCCAAGGAGCCTATGACTATTGGTACTACCCTTGCTTGCTTTTGCCACAGTCTTTCTATTTCTATTTGTAGGTCTTTGTATTTTGTTATCTTCTCCAGTGCTTTCTCTTCTATTCTGCTATCTCCAGGCACTGCCACGTCCACTATCCAGACTTTTTTGTCTTTCTTATCGACAATTGTTAAGTCTGGGGTGTTATGTTGCAGGTGCTTGTCTGTTTGAATTCTGAAGTCCCAGAGCAGTTTAAGTTTATCATTTTAATTTAATTTAATTTTTTAAAATAATAATGATGATGATGATGATGATGATGATGATGATGATAGGCTGTTGGGCCATGTTATACATAGCACATGAAGATCCTGATCAGTACATGAAGAACCCATTGTCCATAGCATAATGGGAAAGAGGGTTTTGATTCTCATTCTTTAAGAGTCATGGCTTGCTGCTCTTCAGATCCCATCTGCTTGCTTTCCACCTGGAACAATTTTCCAGACCCAAACAAATCAGGCACCAGACAGTCTTTAAAAGCTTATTTTAAAGCCTTCCATCATAGGAGGGGTTTATAACAATAGTGAATTGTTCCCTGTTTTCTGAAAAGGGGAAAAAAATCCTAAACATTCCTGAAAGTTTAGCTTGGAAGCTAAAACATATGAAGAATAGTTGCAGGAACGTAGTATGTTTGTTCTTGTAAAAGGAAGGACTAGGGGTGACATGTTAGCAGCGATCCAGTATTTGAGGGGCTGTCACAAGGGGGTCAACCTATCCTCCAAAGCATCCGAAGGCAAGACAAGAAGCAATGGAGGGTAACTAACCAAGGAGAAAACCAATCTGGAGCTAAGAACAATTAATCGGTGGAACAGCTTGCCTCCAGAAGTTGTGGGATGCTCTATCCCTGGAGGTTTTTTAAAAAAGACTGGAAAACCATTTATCTGGAATGGCACATAGGGTCTCCTGCTTGAGCAGGAGGTTGGACTAGTCCAGTGGTTCTTAACCTTTTTGACCGAATCGCCCCCTTGAGCCAATGAGGAAGTTGTCATCGCCCCCCTCCCCCAACATAACCTCTCAATCACAACAGAGGAAATAGTTCTTCAATTCATGCCAACACTTGTTTTATTTTCTTTAAAATTGTCATCAGGACATATCGATGCAAATAATTTATTTCCAATCTTTTTCCCATATCTCAACTGTGTGAAAAGTTTTGGTGCCACCCGTCACTTTATTCCCAAACTTCGTGATACATATATTTCATTATTATCTTATTTATTTAAGTGTAATGACCACTTTGAAAACAAAATTCAATGGCAAGAAAGTGAAATGCCCGAAAAGAAAAACAGTAATATTTAATGATTGAATTACATGTAAAATTTAAGACGCAAAAACAAATATAAAAAGGGTAGAGGCTGCTGCGCAACGCGCATGAAGATAAGCATTGCGTATTCACATATGTACGGCGTTCTGTACGGAAGCGAGCTGGAGGAACATTTGAAAACACAATTCAATCCACTAATAGCGAGCGATCTGATGTTTTTGTATGAAAGATATACAGCGATTCACTGTATGAAAAAGTCTCAAAAGTGTCCCCAAAACTTCTCGCTCCATCGCCCCCATATCGCCCCCTTTTCATTCCTTCGCCCCCACATCACCCCTTTTTGTTCCGTTGCCCCCCTGAAAAATGAAATCGCCCCCTGAGGGGCAATATTGCCCAGGTTAAGAACCACTGGACTAGAAGACCTCCAAGGTCCCTTCCAACTGTGTGATTCTGTTAAAATAGAACAAACGTGTATGCCAGACCCCTGATTCAGGTTTGCATCTGTCCAGCAAATGCTGAATTTTCCCCAGCCTTCTGTGCAATGCTTGCAAGGCCGTCTATCAACAAGTTATTGAAGTAGCAAAAAATAAAAAAATAAAATCTGAGAAGCAATTGTTACGCCCCTTGTCTAACAGGTGTTATTTTTATGCTAGCTGTTAACATGTAAGCCAAAGTAGGAAGACCTCTCTTGGGAACACAAACATCTGCTGCATGTATAGATGTCTGGATATTACGTATCTCAGTGTTTAACTTCCAAACGATAACCAATCAAACTAAGAGACTTTTTTTTTAACTCAATACATACCAAAGAGTTTCAGTATGTGTTTTTTTTTTTTTTATGGTGATCCTGAAATTACCTGCATGTTTTTTTCTCTTTTAATGTTACTTCTTTATGCAGCTACAAGAGGGTTATGAACAGGTTATGATAGATCATTGTGCTTATGAAGAATGTGTTGGTTAATATTCAGTATTTTAGCAACTAATTCTAAAGAGTGTTGTTCTGGTTGGTCATGCAGCCAACCAGATGTTTAGACTGGATTTGGTATTTTTGTCCACCTATCAAGGCCTTCCGAAGGATTAGGAGAGGCAGATGTTGTGTGATGGTGTTAAAGGTATTGATACAGGATGTAAGTTGTTCCAAGTCAAGCTGTCTTTTGCAATAGATTAACGGCAAATTTGTCAATGGCAATGGGGTTCAAGTGGTGCTCCAGTTGTTTTGGGATTGCAAATATTACTATTGTACTATCCTGGCTTTCTTCTGCCACAATTGTTCTACTTCTATTTGCGGGCCATGATGATTTGTCTAGTTCTTTCTCTTCTATTCTGCTGTCTCAGGGTACTGCCTGATCCACTATCTAGATTTTTATATGCTTTTAAATTAAATTTTCTTTTTTCTTTTATTGGCTGACAAGCATCCTGTAATTGTGGTAGCACATAAATTAGATGAGAGAGAGAGAGAAGAAGAAGAAATGGATATAGATAGGATACAGATAGATGGATGGATGGATGGATAGATGGATGGATGGATGGATGGATGGATATAGATAGACAGGCAGGCAGGCAGACAGATAGATAGTTAATTGATAGAAATATGTAAATGACAGATAGATATGATAAGGGGTGTCAAACTGCCAGCCCGCGGGTTGGATATGTCATGCCAAAACTGTGCCCACCACAGCTCTGGCAATGGGAAAAAAGTTGTGATACATTGCGACACGTCATGTGACACGGTGAGTTTGACACCCCTGCTATAGATAGATGAGAGAGAGGGAGGGAGAAATAAATATAGATAGAGAGATAGAGATAAATGACAGATAGTGTGTGAGAGAGAAAGAAATAGAGATGATAGATGATAGATAGATAGATAGATAGATAGATAGATAGATAGATAGATAGATAGATAGATGGATGTAGATAGACAGAAAGAGAGATAATAGACATGGATGCTATAGATAGATAGATAGATAGATAGATAGATAGATAGATAGATAGATAGATAGATAGATAAATAGATAGATGCCACTGCAATGAGAGCTCATTCATGAATTCATCAGTCTGAGAAATGTGAAGTTGGAAATGAACTTGCATTGACTGTGTTGTGTCCCATGACAGAGTCTGGAATAACAATTCTTAAAGCATTTTTTTTTGTGAGTCATATCCAGAATAGAACAATTCAATTCCCATTATTGGAATTGTCCAAATTCCTGTCCATCCTACTTACCCTTGGAGTTTCTGTTCATTGTACGAGAAACACCATTTGAATCTATGGTTGCAAAAAAAAAAAAAAAAATCAGGATTTAGGTAGCTCCTTTCTCGTCTAACAAGCCTTGTTAAAAGGCAGAATCTTTCATGAGCTGCAACTCACCTTGTCAGATATGTAGAATTGCCAGACTGAGGTAGGATTTAAATTGGACTATGGGGAGGGAAGAGAGTGGAAGGGATCAAGAGACTGCTGAACTGCATATATCGAAATTCTTCAGGCCATCTCAGAAGATCTCAACAGACCCAATGGGCTTTTAACACACTACAATTGTGAATTGATAAGGTGGGTGGTGACCGGTCTCGGATGTAACTTGCATAAACACCTTATCTTCCCTCTTTTTCCTTCCATCACACCCCAGCTGAAATCCTGTCTTGGTCTAGTCAGTCTGCGAATCCAGTGCAGCTCACGGACGTTTATGGTTTTCAGTGAAAACGAGTTAGTCAGAAAAGATGCAAGCAGACTGTTGATGTTACATTTTGGTCAGTGTTGTCTCTGCTTTAACACTATCCAACTTTTCTTAGTTGATACTGTGGACGTTCCATGTTCCCATTCTGAAGTCAGACTTTGTTTCCAGTTGTATCAAACTGCCTGGACTTAGAGATCTTTGCTGTTCCTCAATGGTCAAATACAGTGGTGGGATTCCGCCGGTTTGCACCGGTTCGGCACCGGTAGCTAAATTTGGAGTTTGGAGAACCGGCTGAATGCACACTGCTTCTGGAAGTCCAGTCTAGGCCTCAGTGGCCTGGAAGAGGCCTCCCAGATCTAGAATGGCCCACCAGAAGTGCATGGATGCCACTTCCGGAAGGCCGTTCTAGCCCTGGGAGGCCTGGAGAAGCCTTCCAGGCCTAGAACGGCCTTCCGGAAGTGTGTGGATACCACTTCTGGATGGCCATTTTAGGCCTTGGATGCCTGGAGGAGGCCTCTCAGGCCTAGAACAGGCCACCGGAAGTTCATGGATGCCACTTCCGAAAATCCGTTCTAGGCCTCGGAGGTCCAGGCCTGCATCCAATAAGAGAACCGGTTGTTCAGGTATTTCAATCCCACCACTGGTCAAATAGTTACCTCCAATGCCATATTGTGTCAACTTGACATTATTCCTTGTGGAACTTCTTTCTATGGGTTTTCTTTGAAATATGTGAAAAAGCCACTGCTTTCTTCTGTTAGTGCTCAGTCAATTGAGTTGCTATAACTTTGACTATGGCCGTCTGCTCCTAAGCCCTTCTAATATATTTCATCTTGGGTTTATGGCTGATTGTATCTCTGCCTGTTGCCAGGGAGATGGGCTTTTCAGGCAGCCCATACTCATCTGTCACAGAAACGTCTTTAGATTTCTGTAAAGGGTTGTAGAGCTGCTTTTTTCCAGAGTTGTGGTCAGCCTTTAAGCAAGGAAAAATTAAGATTGTTAGAATGTGATGCATGTTGAATCACATAGGCGAGGGGTCTTCAAACTTGGCCCTTTTATGACTTGTGGACGTCAACTCCCAGAATTCCTCAGCCAGGCATACTGGCTGAGGAATTCTGGAAGTTGGTCCACAAGTCATAAAAGGGCCAAGTTTGAAGACCCCTAATATAGGTGCTGGAAGAATTCAACTTTGGTTCTACTAAGCTTTGTTATTTTATTGTTAAAATGATTTCGAGGAGTTTTTAAATTAGGAAAATGAACCTTCCAGATAACTAGCAGAAAAATGGAATCTATTAAAAAATCCAGCAGCAGAATCAGTTTTAAAAGAGCAGGCCGTTTCACTAGGACCAATAAAAGAGAATATTTGTAACTCAGGGCTAAAATAAGCTTGGTGGTTTTCTTGCAGACATTTCATGACCTAACTAGGTAATATCATTGGTGCTTGAAGGGAGTGTGGGAGGAGGAGGAGGAGGAGGAGGAGGAAGAAGAAGATTGGGGGGTCCTTGGTACTCTCTGAGATTGACTGTTTTCTTGCAGATGTTTCATTGCCAAACTAGGCAACATCATCAGTGATAGAAGGGAGTGTGGGAGGGAGGAGGAGGAGGAGGAGGAGAAGAAGAAGAAGAAGAAGAGAAGGAGGAGGAGGAGGAGGTCAAGGAGGAGGAGGAGGACAAGGACGAGGAGGAGGAGGAGGAGGAGGAAGAAGAAGATTGTGTAGACCTTGGTGCTCTCTGAGCTTGGCTGTTTTCTTCCAGATGTTTCATTGCCAAACTAGGCAACATCATCAGTGGTAGAAGGGAGTGTGAGGAGGAGAAGGACGAGGAGGAGGATGAGGACAAGGAGTAGGAGAAGGAGAAGGAGGAGGAGGACAAGGAGGAGGAGGAGGAGGAGAAAGAAGATTGGGGGGTCCTTGGTGCTCTCTGAGCTTAGGCTGTTTTCTTCAGATGTTTCATTACCAAACTAGGCAACATCATCAGTGCTAGAAGGGAGCGGGGTTTGCTGTCAACTGACCCCACTACTTACTAGCACTCATGATGTTGATGAAAACAGCTAAGCTCAGGGAGCACCAAGGACCCCTCAGTTCCAGTAGGAACAAGGAGAGCAACTCAACCAGTTCCATTGGACTTTCAAATGAAAGGTCGTCAGGAAACAGATGATATAGACAGGAACATCCACGGAGGGGGTCAAAAAAGTCAAAATGGAAACCCTTCATTGTGTAATTGGAGCCGTGTTCCATCCACGAAGGAAAAAAAAAAGAGCAGGCTTTGATTACTGACGTTCAAAATTTTGAAAGAAGTTTTGAAAGGAAAAAAAAAGAGGACATTTGTAGATACTTTGCCAAGTTCATTTCTGGACTCGGTGAAATGACAAAGGAGAGAAGAGTCTTCAAAATCAAAAGCTGCATGCAAATTTCCCCTCAGTGTGGCAGCAGCCGAGGTGGCGCAGCAGTTAGAGTGCAGTACTGCAGGCCACTTTAGCTGACTGTGTTCAGCAGGTCAGCGGTTCAAATCTCAGCGGCTCAAGGTTGACTCAGCCTTCCATCCTTCCGGGGTAGGTAAAATGAGGACCCAGATTGTTGGGGGCACATTGCTTACTGGTGTACACCGCTTAGAGAGTGCTTGCACTTAAAGCGGTATATAAGTCTCATAAAATAAATAAATAAATAAATAAATAACAATAAAAGTAAAAGATATAGGGCAAAAAAAAAACAACAGATCTCACTTAAAAGTCGGTTGATCTTGTAAACTCTTGAGAATCAAGGTGGAATTATTATTATTATGGATAATCGCAGAGTCAGCCAGATGTTCAGACTGGATTTGGCATTTTGTCTACCTATCGAGTCCTTACCCAGGACCTGGGATAGGCAGATGTGGATTATTAGGTAGGTTTTCCCAGTTGTTAGCCACTTTTCAATTTCTCCTCCTTGTAGTATATTGTTGAACTCTTTGGCAACGAGTGGGTGTATAACAGTTAGATGTTTCAACCAAAACCCATGCAGTTCATCTTCACCTGGTGCTGACCAATTTTTGATTTTCCTTGCTCTTTTTTCTACCATTTTTGTTGTTATTACTAGTTCTTTCATTTCAACTTCTGTTTTATTTGCATCCATCTCTTTTAACCAAGCCGCATCCTTGTTGTATTTCTTTGGGTTATCCCATATCTGCTTCCAGAACTGCACTGTTTCTTCCTTCTCAGGTACTGACTGATTTCTTGCAGTTTCTCCATTGATGGATTGGTAGAAATGTTTCTGATTGGATTGAAATTGGAGGTTCTGCCTATAGTTTGCAATTCGAGCTTCATATCTACTGATTTTCCTGGCTATAGCTGTTATTTGTTGCTTTATTATTTCCAGTGCTTCCTTGATCTTCCTTGTTTCTAAGTGGTATTTCTTCTTCTTCTTCTTCTTCTTCTTCTTCTTCTTCTTCTTCTTCTTCTTCTTCTTCTTCTTCTTCTTCTTCTTCTTCTTCTTCTTTCTTCTTCTTCTTTCTTCTTCTTTCTTCTTCTTCTTCTTCTTCTTCTCGATCATCGCACAGTCAGCCAGATGTTCAGACTGGATTTGGCATTTTGTCTACCTATCGAGTCCTTACCCAGGACCTGGGATAGGCAGATGTGGATGTTTGATGGTATTACAGATATCGTCGCAGGATGGAAGCAGTTCCTAATAAGGCCGCCTTTTGCAATTGACTAATAGCGAATTTGTCAATGCCAATGGTGTTCAAGTGGTGCTCCAGTTGTTTTGGGATTGCACCCAAGGAGCCTATGACTATTGGTACTACCCTTGCTTGCTTTTGCCACAGTCTTTCTATTTCTATTTGTAGGTCTTTGTATTTTGTTATCTTCTCCAGTTCTTTCTCTTCTATTCTGCTGTCTCCAGGCACTGCCACGTCCACTATCCAGACTTTTTTGTTTTTCTTATCGACAATTGTTAAGTCTGGGGTGTTATGTTGCAGGTGCTTCTTCTTCTTCTTCTTCTTCTTCTTCTTCTTCTTCTTCTTCTTCTTCTTCTTCTTCTTCTTCTTCTTCTTCTTCTTCTTCTTCTTCTTCTTCTTCTTCTTCTTCTTCTTCTTCTTCTTCTTCTTCTTCTTCTTCTTCTTATTCTTCTTCTTATTATTATTATTATTATTATTATTATTATTATTATTATTATTTATCCTTTCTGTTGCAGACTGAGTTGGGAATTCAGCAGCTTTAAGCACACCGATCATTCTTTACCATTAACTCTCCTTAGGAAATGAGGGTGAACAAGCTTGGCAGGAAATTATGCAAAACCACCATGATAAAGCGTTTATATGCATTTGGGGAAAGATAAAACTGAGCCCCAGGAAAGCGTCAATCTGCTGCAAAGTGTCTTGATACATGTGAATGGAGCCGGTGCTGTCCCTTAAAATAGCAATAGGAGTATGTAATCCTTCTCTGCAGCAAATTTGGTTTTTCTTGATTCCCTACCCCCCCCCCACACACACACAATTGATGGCTATGAATTACTTCTTCTGTATCATCACATAAACACTAGTGTAAAGTGTATTCTGGTCACCACAATATAAAAAAAAAGATGTTGAGACTTTGGAAAGAATGCAGAGATGAGCAGCAAAGATGATTAGGGGACTGGAGGCTAAAACATACAAAGAACAGTTACAGGAGCTGGGCATGGCTAGTTTAATGAAAAGATGCGTTGGGGTGACATGATAGCAGTCTCCCAATAGTTGAGGGGCTGCCCCAGTGGTGCAAACTAGCTGGGTCAGCTAGTTTGCACCACTTCGGCAGAACCGGTAGGTAATTTTTTGTTGCCCAAGCTCAGAATGGACTTCCAGAAGCAGCATCCACACAGAGAACTGGTTGTTCACATATTTGAATCCCACCACTGGGCTGCCCAAAAGAAAAAAAAAAAAAAAAGGGGGGGGGGCAACCTATTCTCCAAAGCACTTGAAGGCAAGACAAGAAACAATGGATGGAAACTAAACAAGGAGAGAAGCAACCTGGAACTAAGGAGAAATTTGCAGACAGTGAGAACAATCAACCAGTGGAACAGCTTGCCTCCAGAAGTTGTGGGTGCTCCAACACTGGAGGTTTTTAAGAAGAGATTGGACAACCATTTGTCTGAAATGGTATAGGGCAGTGGTGGCGAACCTATGGCACGGGTGCCAGAGGCGGCACTCAGAGCCCTCTCTGTGGGCACGTGTGCCGTCGCCCCAGTCCTAGGCCTTCAGCTGGGTTTTATAAAACTTTTTTGCTTTAGGCCTCCGCCATGTGCAAAAATCACCCATAATCACCATTTTTGACCTTCCCAGTCAGAGCCCCACAGGCTAAATCAATGGGGGCAGCTGGATGCAGTTAATGACTGTAGGATTCATTTAACAATTAAAACTGTTTAAAACTGTGGCAGGCAAGGTTATAAAACAGCGCCGTGGTGGTGCAGTGGTGAGAATGCAGCATTGCAGGCTAACTCTGCATTCTAACTGCCAGCAGGTCGATCCTGACCGTCTCAAGGTTGACTCAGCCTTCCATCCTTCCAAGGTTGGTAAAATGAGGACCCAGATTGTTAGGCTAACTCTGTAAACTGCTCAGAGAGGGCTGTAAAGCACTGTGAAGTCTAAGGGCTATTGCTAAAATCCGGTAACAACCACCTTGCTTAACATTGTTGTGTGAATCATTGCAACTGCTAAGTTAGTAACATGGTTGTGAAGTGAATCTGGCTTTCCCCTTGACTTTGCTTGTCAGCAGGTCCCAAAAGGGGATCACGTGATCCTGGGATACTGCAATGGTCATAGACGTGAGTCAGTTGCCAAGCATCTGAATTTTGATCATGTGCAATGGTCGTAAGTGTGAAATATGGTCATAAATTGCTTTTTCCAGTGCCATTGTAACCGTGAGTGGTCACTAAATCAACTGTTGTAAGTCAAGGACTAACTGTATTTGGATAATCATGGCTAGCTATGTCTATTGATGATTTATGAGTCATTGTTGGGAAAAGTAAAGCTTTAGACCAACTTTGGACCACTTCATGCCCTTCAAGTGTATTTAGACTTAAGTCTCTATACTAGTTCCCATATTTCCTGAACTTTCCAAAAATTATTGGAGCTAAAATCCTAAATTCCTGGAAGACACCAATTTGGAGAAGGATGTTAATTCAATTTATATTTTGATTTGCTCCAACAAAATCATTCTTTCTCATGAAGGGAGGCAAATATACGTGTCCCGGGACAATGTTGCAGGATCCAACAACTTCTCTCTCCTGTATCCATTCCACTGGAAAGAGGCTCTCTGAGGATGGACTCCAAAAACTCAGAAGACTAGACCTCTGGTCCCGGTGACTGATCCAGATTGGATTCTGCAACTTTCTTTCCATTTTTAAGGGTTGTCTTCTTCTCTGGGAGATCTTAAAATGGTTGCATCAGAGTTGCAAGAAAGTCTGTGTCTTTGCACCCAGCTAGTTTTCCTGTTCTCTTTTTCTAGCTCAGAATGTGGTACGCAGTTCCTTGGCGGTAATCGAAACAACTGAGTGCATTCAAGGACAAGGAGAAGGCTACCGGGGTACCGTGAACACCATCTGGAGTGGGATTGAATGTCAGCGCTGGGACTCTCAGGTGCCTCACCAACATAACTTCACGCGGGAGAACTTTAAGTGCAAGTGAGTCCCCCACATGAGGAACACAAGTTAGATAAGACTAGTTGAGCACAATATGGAGAACAATCATTAAGGTTTCTAATCCAAGGGCAGAAATTAGTGGTATTGTGTCTTTTGGAATTCTTTGTCATCGCACCTCTTTAACAAGCTGACATAGAGAACACGGTGGCTCACGAGGTTAGAATGCTGGGTTGCCAATTGGCAGGCATGTTGTGTTCGAAACCTGTTGCTGCTATGAGATGGGGTGAGCTCCTATCACACGTTCCAGCTCCTGCCATTCCAGCAATATCGAAAGTGGGTGACTGCAAGTAGAATAATGGGCACCACTTCGGTGGGCAACTTCACAGGGATGTGAAAGGAGCTCTCTGTTGGGTGTCCTTTGTGCAACAGTGATATCACTGGCAAATCCTTTTGCCACAGAACCACTTTGATGCTTCCGACACTGGAAAACAAAAACAACAAGTTTACACGTCATTTTTGCTGTAAGAAATAAATCCTCTCTAGTGTTGTTATTTGTTGTGGAGATGATCCACGGTTCTTTCTTATGTAGTGTTCCAAGCTTAGGGATTTGTGAGACACCCAGTTTGCAGCCTTTGTGTGTCATTTGGGGTGGGGCAATAATATTGGCAGAAATATGTTGGGTTCTCTGTATCCATTTCTGACAAGTTCTTTGAGCAGATGACTTCTTTAGGTATGTCTTGTAAATGGCAATAAAATTCCCTTTTTATAACCCTGTAATCCCTTAATGTCGGGTAGAGTTGGGGTGACCGGACGGAACTGAGCATTTACTGGCTGGATGCCCTTCCTGACACCTAGGTGGAGTTTGCAACAGATATTTTCTTCTTGGCGCCCTGATAGAGAAACATCTACCTAGGACTGAACTCGCAATCTTCCAAGTGGGAGTCAAGGGTTTTCACTACTAGGCCACCATGCCTCTTTGTCCTGTAAATAGCAATATGGTGGCTGTATGTATGTGCAGATGTTTGGACCAACATTCCCACATTTGACCACAGCTGGGAGAGCTGTACACAAGAGTTATGGTTTTTTTCTGATCTTGGACACCTCTTCTCCATCTTTCTGTATTTTGGGAGAAGCTGCAGCTTTGCCTTCCCCCATCACTGGCTGCTTAGTTGACCTGAAGGAACCCTTATTCTGTCACATCTGTTCACCTGTAGATGATGATGATGATGATAATGATAATAATAATAATAATAATAAAGTTCGAAGGGACCTTGGAGGTCATTGAGTCCAACCTTCTGCTCAGGCAGGAAACCCTACACCATCAGTTGAAACAGTCCAAGCCCCACCATCAAGTCTTCTCCTCCTAATTAGGATTGCTGCTGTTCTAGAAGCTCTTGTGGTATGGAACCACGATCTTCTGAAGCTCTTCATTCTTCATTACTTAAATTGATTGGCTGGTTGTTGTGAAAGGATTCACTCTCTGTATCTTCAATCTTCAGCAGGACATCACCATGACCAGAATCTTGTTTGAGGGTAAGTGAGCCTTCATGTGTTATAACTTTGTGAAAGTGTGCTTCTTTGGCAAGGTGGACAGGCAATTTTACTTTTATCAGTAGGAAGAGTATATTTGTAGATTAAGATTGAACAGTGGGATCCTTGGTGCTCTATGAGCTTGGTTGTTTTCTTGCAGATGTTTCATGACCCATCCAGGTAACATCATCAGTCCTGGAAATGAAACATCTGCAAGCAACCCTCCAAGCTCAGAGAGTGTCAAGGACCCCATAATTTTATTTATTTTTATTAGGAGTGCTGTAGTGTGATCAAAAATTCTACTTGTTCACCAGGGGGTGCTCCATTTTGTATTGATTTTTACACAAATGATGTGTAAAGAGGTGGATTAACTATGGGCCCTGATGTATGGATTCTTTCCTCAGCGTTATCAGCTGTTCCCTTTATTTTTCAATTTAATTCTTGGCATCTGGTTCTGATGGAAAGAAAAGAAAATGGTTGTGGTGTGAACGCCCATAGAAGCACAAGGCTGAGTGAAGGCACTCAACCCATCATCCATTGTGAGCCAGAATTAGAAACATGACACCACTGGAGCTCCAGAATGGAAAAGATGGGGACGTTCCAGTCTCAATAAAAGAAAATATTTATAGCTCAGGGTTGAACTGTGGACTCCTTGGTGCTCTCTGAGCTTGGTAGTTTTCTTGCAGACATTTCATCACCCAGCTAGGCAACATCATCAATGCTAGCCAGTTCTAGTATTTTTTAATTCAAGTTTCACATCATCTGGTAAAATTTAGCCGAGAGATATTGTGCTTTTGTTTCTTTTTTTCCAGGATGCACAATTTAACGTTAGTCTACGTCCCCAATGAAGATCTTAGGACATGATGGTTACAATCTGGCTTCCATTTGAATCTTCTTGTTCTTCCATGGAACATGATATCCAGATGTTGGTCAGCTGCTCTAGAGCTCGTCACCAATTTCCAACCAGGCTGAATACAGTGGAATTAGCAGCCATCGTGAAATTAAAAGCCACTCTTCTGGATGCGCTTTATCAAGGGGAGAAATGTTCCTGAAAGCTGGGAATCTTTGGCTATCCTTTGAAATGCAAAACTCATTTGAATTTGGAAGATTAAACACCGCAGTTGGAAGATGGAAATGGAAACAACTGGCAGTTGGAATTTTGGAGACAAGGACTTTTGAGTTGGAATCAGTACTGGCTGGTATGGACCCTTTCAAAAATTGGTCTTGTGGAAACCGGATGGACAAACTGTTTCTAGAATTTCTAGAAATGTTTCTAGAAACTGCCTATTTCTAGAATTTTGTATGTTTCTAAATTAAAAAAGAAAAGCTGGAAGTATATGGTGTAAAGTCTCCAGTGTATGCTCATTCGCAAAAACCTAAGCGTTTGATTAAAAGCTGTCCCTGTTTGTTCCTTTTTAATGGCTGGCACAGCAATGCACAAATTTTTTTGTAGGCTTTTTTTTTTTTTGCACCAGTATATTCATTATTGGTTAATTATACTCGTTTCTTACATTTTACTCTCCGCTCAGTGTGACAAACGTGGTTTCCTACTTTTCTATGTAGGAAAAAAAAACGGTTACAAATCAACTCGTCTCACTGATTTTTTGGCTCTTCTGTAGGCCGCTGTTCTCTTAAGAAAAAAAAAAAAAACAGCTGAAAGTGTATTTGCAATTATGTTCACTTCTGCCAGCTCAGAAATACTGAGAACAGGAAGACACCACTTTGGGTCCAACAACAATAGTAAAAAATTGCTTCATTTCACACTAAAGGAAAATAGGAAAAAAAAAATTACCATTCAAAACATTACAAGTCAATAAGTGCTTCTTCTTCTTCTTCTTCTTCTTCTTCTTCTTCTTCTTCTTCTTCTTCTTCTTCTTCTTCTTCTTCTTCTTCTTCTTCTTCTTCTTCTTCTTCTTCTTCTTCTTCTTCTTCTTCTTCTTCTTCTTCTTCTTCTTTTTCTTCTTTTTCTTCTTTCTTCCTTCTTCTTCCTTCTTCTCCTCCTCCTCCTTCTTTTCTCCTCCTCCTCCTCCTCCTCTTCTTCTTCTTCTTCTTCTTCTTCTTCTTCTTCTTCTTCTCCTCCTCCTCCTCCTCCTCCTCCTCCTCCTCCTCCTCTTCTTCTTCTCCTCCTCCTCCCCTCCTCCTCCTCTTCCTCCTCCTCCTCCTCCTCCTCCTCATTAATTGATGTTTATAAACCACTGTACACAACTGTAAACAACACTGGATACAACAGTGATCCAACCACAGTATTTACTATAAACTTTTGTTCTACTATCCTGGAACTCAGCTCCATTGGTTTTGTGAATCAGTTCCAAAGGTAGTTTGCGCATGTTTTCAAAATTTAGAACTGTGAAATATAATTATTTAAAGTATCCGGAACGAGTGATAAAACTTGTCCAACCTGGACTGATCCTAAGAAAGCGAAACATGATCAGATCTGGTTAATACTTGACTGAAGGACCACTGGGAAAGTTTGAATTATAGGTGAGATTGGGAAATTTTAAAAAAGACAAAACGACTGGATGGTACTGGTTGCCAAGAAAACATCATAAGTCAGCAGGAGTTGAGATTGGTTTGAAGAAGTAATTCACACCGTGAAGTGGAGACGTTCTTAGAAATTTAAAGTCTAGATTTTGGATTGATGATGTTTGCATACCGGAATAAAATGAGGAGATGGAGCCCTGTGTTCCGGTCTCAAAATTTAATCCCTTTTCACTGGGTTCTGTTCTGCTCAGTAAATTCCATGGGTTTCTGTAGACCTTCCTTTCAGATTAAATGTGCAAAGAAACCAGGGTATAAAAGTCTCATGGCAATCTTCTAGGCTTTTACTCTGAACACTGTCCTGCTTCAATCAATCATGGAGGATTGGAGTGAGCAAATTCAAGAGTTCAGCCAAGTGTGTGTAACGCTTTGCCTTCAAGTAAAGGCATAAACAAATCTGTGAGTGTTTCTCCTCCTTATAATAGTAAGCCAAATTTCATACATTGTGCTTATTAGTATGGGGGTATCCCCTATAAATCCTTTTTTTCAGAAACCTTTTGGAACCATGCAAAAAAGGAAATAAAGTCTGGTTCCTGTAACCTGTCTCTTGGGCGCCCTTAGAAACTTCCAAATATTATTTTGGACCGCAGTTTAGCAAAAATAGTGGTATGCCTCTACAATCTCGCTCTCAATTTCTGTGTCCTTTTGATGATACCGTGTTTTCCTAGCACGTTAAAAAATGTCTCGTGTATCTAAATTAAGAAAAATCAAGCTCGAATAGTCAACACCGAAAGTGTTGAAAGCTGACAGGGTCTTAGGACTTCCAGTCTTGATGGATTTTCTGTTATAATTTCTTCAAAAATGCAGATGGGGAGGTGTGATGTTGGAAACAGGCTCAAATGGGCCAATTTTATTCTTGACCATTGTCCTGAGTGATGATCAAACAGTCTTTCAAAATGAAAAGCTCTACTGTGCTGAACTCGGTGGGGGATGAAATGGACAGCCATATTTGCATTTTTCCAGAG
This sequence comes from Crotalus tigris, assembly GCF_016545835.1. Classification (NCBI taxonomy): domain Eukaryota; kingdom Metazoa; phylum Chordata; class Lepidosauria; order Squamata; family Viperidae; genus Crotalus; species Crotalus tigris. The sequence continues at coordinate 885,294 of NW_024097056.1, forward strand.
GCTTATAACTTTAATATAAGCAGAAAGTTTGTTTTAAGGAGATTCCCCCGAAGATCAGATATTCAGCTGCAGTGGGAACACATGGATAAAGTTTCTGAAGGCATATATTCTGTACAGTAGGGTCCAATTTCCTAATTAAATTAGTGACAAAAACTCAGGGGCTGATTATAATAATACTAACATCCATTCAGAACAATAGGCGGGAGCTGATTTTGGTAGAGTATTAAATCTGGCATTAATAATGGGTTTCAGATGTGGTTGAGATTTGTAAGGAAGCCTTTGCAATAAGCCCCAAATTAGTATAATACCGGTTCTTAAGAAGCTGTTGTTCTGGCCTCGATTCCTAGTGCTGGTTATCTTGAAAACATACATAGACATGGAATATGTGCTTTGGGCTATTCTGCGAGTTGTATTGATCTGGTGCCTTCCTATTGGTTGATTGGTCTGGTGATAGCTGGCGATTGGCTGCTGTTTCCTTGTGCTGTCAACTCCTTGGCCCCTAAGTACTTGATAAGCTGGTGGTAAATGAGCACTCCTGTTGACTGACAAGGGGTCCATTTCCCAGGCTTCAATCCATTTCCCTGGCTGTTTTTGTACCTGCTCAGCCAGCAATCTTAGTAGCTGTGAAAATTGAATGTGCGTCCTTTGTCACTGCAATGTGAGGCTACCCATGAATTTGGGTCTTCCCGATTGACTGCTCACTTGTGTTCTTGCACGTAGACATATCAAGCAATGCAACGCAGCGTAGGATCTGAGAGATTGGATAGTTGGGGAGAATATAGGTAGCCGTTGACTTGAGATTCATTCATTTAGCAATTATTTGAAGGGATGAAAAAGTGATTTATGGCTGGTCCTTGGATTAAACTGTTGCAGCATGTCTAAGGTCACGTGATCAAAATTCAGGCATTTGGTACTGGGTGTCATATGTATGATGGTTGCAGCATCCCAGGGTTATGTGATCCAGGGATCCTTTCCAGCTGGCTTCCCATAAGAAAACTCATTAAGAAAGCTGGATTCGCTTAACAAATACGCAATTCACTTAACAACTGCAGTAATTGACAAAACAGGCTATCAAATTGGGTGAGACTCTTTCAACTGCCTTTTCCTAATCATGGAAATTCTAGCCCCAGTTGTCATCATAAGTCAAGGACTACTTGCACTCATGAAGTTCAGGGGACAAAGCCATTTTATGGTGGCCATCTGAGAATATGAGTGATCCCACGCTTCTTTGTATGTCACAAATACAGTCATTAAAGTCACTTTATTTGAACACCTTTTGGCATTTAGTTGTTCACTGTGCCTCGTTATGCTGTGTATATTCCTCTTTTCCTTTGGTTTGTCTAATATATCTTTCGTAGCTTGTATATATCTTATAAAGCCAGTTTGGTCTAGTGGTGAAGGCACCAGGCTAAAAGTCAGGAGGCCATGAGTTCTAGTCCTGCCTAAGGCCTGAAAGCCATCTGGGTGATTTGGGGCCAATCACAAGGAGATGGTGAGTTCTAGTCCCGCCTTAGCCATGAAAGCCAGCTGGATAGCTTTGGGCCAATCAGAGGAGACTGTGAGTTCTAGTCCTGCCTTAGCCATGAAAGCCAACTGGGTGATTTTGGGCCAATCAGAGGAGACTGTAAGTTCTAGTCCTGCCTTAGCCATGAAAACCAGCTGGATAGTTTGGGCCATCAGAGGAGACTGTGAGTTCTAGTCCTGCCTTAGCCATGAAAGCCAACTGGGTGATTTTGGGCCAATCAGAGGAGACTGTGAGTTCTAGTCCTGCCTTAACCATGAAAGCCAACTGAATAGCTTTGGGCCAATCATAGAAGACAGTGAGTTCTAGTCCCGCCTTAGCCATGTAAGTGACCATGGGCCTGTCACACTCTCTCTCAGCCGAGCCCACCTCACAGGGTGGTTGTGAGGAAAACAGGAGGTGGAAGAATATTGAATGTGTTCACCGTCTTGAATTATTTGTAAAAAACTAATATCAGTGGGATGCAAGTAAATAAAAATAAATAAAATCCTCATCTATTCAAAGTCAGACCTCTGTCAGAAAAAAAAATAAAAATAAAAAAGCATCTTGGGCAGTGTTGGTTTCACAGTCTTTGGTTACGAACGTGTGAAATGGAACTATTTCTGTCAATGTTGCCAAAGCCCATACTACTATAAATTGAAATAATTTTATGAGCTGTGTAGCTGTGTGTATATGCACACTTGCTATTGTTGTTTTAACACATTCATTTTTCGGCAGAATCGAGTTAGTGACACCGTTATCAAGCAAAGTTTTCTTCCTTATGTGGGAGAAACTGAGCAGTTTGCCAGACATATGTTAGCACATTTATCATCCTCTTATTATTATTATTTTTTCCCTCAGGGATTTGAGAGAGAACTATTGCCGAAATCCAGACGGAGCTGAGGTACCCTGGTGCTTTACGACTAATCCAAATATTCGGATTGGAGATTGTTCCCAAATCCCAAAATGCAACACATCCACGGAAAAAGGTAACGCCGGCTACACAGATAAGGAAGGTTTAAAATAATATACTGAGGATTATGATAATCTGCCCTGAAGTGATCCTGAAGACTTGGAGCATGATAGAGATCTGGTTAAGTACGATGGCTTGTAGGAAAAAGCAATATAATATTGTAGCTAAGCTGACGCATTCACTAAATCCGTTGTGTTTTTGACAATGAGTTGCTTCTTGGCAGATGCATCTTTGAGTGCTGGTATTTGATATGTTATAGAAAAAAGATACATGATGCAAGAAAATGGTTGGAAACTAACCAAAGAGAGAAGCAACCTGGAATTAAGGAGAAAGTGAGGACAATTAACCAGTGGAACACCTTGCCTTCAGACATCGTGGGTGCTCCATCACTGGAGGTTTTTAAGAAGAGATTGGATAGATATTTGTCTAGAATGGAATAGGGTCTCCTGCTTGAGCAGGGGGTTGGTTTAGAAGACCTCCAAGATGAGGACAATTAACCAGTGGAACAGCTTGCCACCAGAAGTAGTGGATGCTCCATTACTGAAGGTTTTTAAGAAGACACTAAACAGTTACTTATCTGAAATGGTATAGGTTCTCCTACTTGAGCAGGGGGCTGGACTAGAAGACCTCCAAGGTCCCTTCCAGCTCTATTCTATTCTAAAAGACACTGAGACCCGAGAAAGAATGCAGAGAGGAGCAACAAAAACCATAAAGGGTCTAGAGGTGAATCGTACGATGAATGATTCCAGGAGCTAGGAATATTTTGTGGGATCCTCAATCATCTTTGATATTTGTGGTTTTGTTGCAGACATTTCATGACCCAACTAGGAAACACCATCAGTGCTAGAAGGCGGTGGGGTTTGGTCTTAGTTAATATACCAATGTTATGGTGGTGGTTCTTGGTGGTTCCTTAATTAGGCTGTGTTTATTGTTTGATAGTTTGTCTGTATTGCTAGTTCCTTAATTCAGGTATCATTTACTGATTGACTGTTGGTCTAGCGTTAATTTTTATATTCAACTTCTTTTCTGGATCTCTGCTTATCTATATTTTGTTTCTGACTAATGTGTTTCTGAATCTTGATCACTTAATAAGTAGTAGATAACAAATGGCTTTTCTTTCTACTAAACATTTTTCTCTTGGTTTCATTGATCCTCAGCTGGCTGGAAATAAACAGGTAGCCCTTGGTAAAATCTGTGATCAATACAGCCCTGCTGGAAAATTTTAGAGACTGCTACTAGATGTAGAATGACAGGGATAAATTTCAGGAATTTAGCAAATGGTTCAGTAGACACTGTAATAGAGCTGGTTGAGAGGCTCAGCAAGATGCCATCAAAGGTTATCTTGGTTTAACTGTTATCAGAAAGCTACCAGGGTTAGAATTGCACAGAAGACTTTTACAAGCTCCTATAGCTGTAGGATGCCCTGAGAAATTTACTGTGTGTAAATGTAAATCTATACATCTATTGTTCTTGTTTTAACCACCCAGTCATGTCTGACTCTAGCTGCCTTTATAAGCAAGTTTTCTGTATGCATATATCTCTACATATTTAAATATTATGGAAGAGGGAAATTGCAATATATTTGATAAGCAATGTCCATCAACAATTGAATGGCAGGGAGAGGTCTAGACCAACTCATCACAGCCAACTTGCCATGGCCAACATGCCACGGTCAAGTCACCATAGGACAGCTCACCATGGCCAACTTGCCACAGTAAACTCACCCTCGCCAACTCATCATGGCCAACTTGCTATGGTCAACTTACCATAGGACAACTCACCACGGCCAACTTGCCACAGTCAACTTGCCCTAGCCAACACATCATGGCCAACTTGCTATGGTCAACTTACCATAGGACAACTCACCATGGCCAACTTGCCACAGTCAACTCGCCCTAGCCAACTCATCATGGCCAACTTGCCATGGTCAACTTACCATAGGACAACTCACCATGGCCAACTTGCTACAGTCAACTCACCCTAGCCATGGCCATGGCCAACTTGTTATGGTCAACTTGCCATGGTCAACTCACTGAGGGACAACACACCATGGCCATTTTGCTATAGGATCAGAGAAATGGTGGACTAGGTCATTAAGGATAGGATGCCAAAGGAGAGACAAAAACTAAAAAAAAATAATTATTTTAAATAATTAAATTGAATTATTGAATTATTGTCCTATTCCAGCAGAGACAGGAAGACACAAGATTTCATCTATAGAGCAGTGTTCATCTACTTTAAGATGTGCAGACCTTAACTCCAAGAATTTCCCAGCCAGCATCCTGAGGAATGCTTCAAGTTTCCAAGTTGGAGAAACTTTATAGAGTTTTTATTTTGTAGTCATAGCTGATGGCAGCATCAACCCAAATCTTGACTGATGTTGAAGCAGGATTAGACCTAGGTACTTTCAGGAGAGATCTGAAAATCCCAACTAATTGTTTTTAAAAAATGTGGAAGAAGGCATGGGTAAATCACTTCTGGAGTGATGCCAAGAAAGCTTCGTAGACCTGCCTATAAAGTCACCAAAGGCCAAAGTTGACTCAAGGGATTCTTTGCTTTTATCTAGCTGGTGGTCTCTGGGTTTTAGCAAATAAGCAAAAGCGCTCCTACAAACTTAAAACCCCTCCATTTCTGCTGCAGCGTGCTGAGAACATCTGGATTTAAACCACAGTGCTGAGATATCCTGGCAGATTTCAAATACGTTAATGCATTGGCTGACCTTGTCAAGTTCACAAATTACCATTTAAACTAAAACATCTCCAGCACATCTGCAGAAGATGGCAGGAAGAAGACACTTATTTATTCCTGGATTACTTATTTACATCTTGAAACCTATTTATTGAGCTTCAAACCTATTAATCAATTAGAACAATTAAATCAGTGGAACGACTTGCCTCCAGAAGTTGTAGGTGCTGCAACACTGGAGATTTTTAAGAAGAGATTTGATCACCATTTGTCCAGAGTGGTATAGGGGGTTGGACTAGAAGACTTCCAAGGTCCATTCCAACCCTATTATTCTATGTTTTATGTTTTATATAAAACTAATGCATCTAACATGACTGGGACAAAGATGCAGGCTATACCTACCCCTGGTATAGAATCTCCTGCCTGAGCAGGGCGTTGTGTAAAAGGATTAACCCACCAATACCAAAAGGACACACTCAGACTCAGGTCAAAGTACATGACACAGGAAATACAAACAGGAACAGGAAACAACCGCAAGAGCCCCAGAAGGTATAAAAGCCCAGCACTCACTGCTCCGTGTGGTCAGTTTTTTTTTTTTTCAGAGCCATCTTTCTGTCTGGCTCTCCTCTTCAATAAACTAAAACCTTCTTTCTAAAGCAGTCTCCATTTTGTTTATTCCCAGCTTGGATTGGACCCTGATTAAGATTTTTTCTTTCAACACGCCCATGTGATACTCGCTAGCACCACCCAATTTTTGCTGCACAGGTGCTAGCATCACCCTGTTTTTGCCATGTGCCCTGTTTTCACCCTGAGGCACCCTTTTTGTATAGCAGCAGCACTGCTAGCACAAGTGAGGGTGTGAGCACGCACACCCAGGTACATGCACTGGCTAGTCTGTTCTTCGGCCCACTGGCCAACAGGCCATGACCTGCAGGTTGAGGACCCCTGCTCTATATTTTAAACATTTTCAAACTTGAGTTAAGGAGGGTCTAGAACGAATGGCTTTGTCTCAAATGGGAGCAGTGATAATGCGATAGTTTCTCTTAACAACTTTGACCTGGTTTTTCTTTTAATCCGAAACACACAGATTGTTTTCGAGGAAATGGGACGAATTATATGGGCAATTTAGCCCAGACACGGTTCGGCTTGACTTGCTCTATGTGGGATAAAAACATTCAAGATTTAAGAAGGTATGTACAAAATTAATTCAGAGTTATATTTTCCCCTCCTAGACAGGGTGGAACATTGTAAGGTATCATACAAATGTCTTCCAGGTTTCAGGCTGTCCAGTTTTAGCCTTGATTTATTTTCTTTCTTATTAATCGGATATATTCTTTCTTTTTTTTTATAGAGGGGATGGATGTTTTAAGAAAAAAAGTGCAGACGATGTGATCGAGGAAAAGAGATTTAGGAAGAGTTACAATTAAATCCTGTAGTCAACCCCAAATTCCCGTTTCACTGTTTTTAGAATACCATCATGTCATCTTATGCAATTATTTAAAAGGTTGTGTTTTTTTTTTAAAAAAAAGAACCTAAGAAATTATGTAAATTTAGCAATAGCAACAGCACTTAGACTTATATACCACTGCTTCAGGATGCTTTACAGCCCCCTCTAAGTGGTTTATAGAGTCAGCGTATGGCCCCCAACAATCTGGGTCCTCATTTTATAAACCTTGGAAGGATGGAAGGCTAAGTCAACCTTGAGCTGGTCAGGTTCTTTCTTTCTTTCTTTCTTTCTTTCTTTCTTTCTTTCTTTCTTTCTTTCTTTCTTTCTTTCTTTCTTTCTTTCTTTCTTTCTTTCTTCTCTGTATCTATCTATCTAACTATCTATCATCTATCTATCTATCATCCACCCACCCACCCACCCGCCCGTCTATCTATATCTATATCTATATCTATATCTATATCTATCTATCTATCTATCTATCTATCTATCTATCTATCTATCTATCCATCTATCCATCTATATCTCTCTATGTTTATCTCTAACTGGTTTCTACAGCTGCCCATTTCAGGAAAGCTCACAATTCCGAAACATATATTACAATGAAAATCTTGAAAACAATGTAAACCAATGAGAACAAGAAAGACCATTAAAACATTGCGAGAACTTTAGAATCCACCATGCTGCATTTCCTCTTTTGAGTGGGATTTCATAGGTGTGTATATCATATCAAGGCTGTATATTACATATGGCTTGCTTATTATGGTGACATATCAATGTTTCTCCAAGAACGCTACAGCAGATGAGATGCCTACATCCTATTTGATCATTCCTCTGTGACAAGCTAGGATTAAGAGACAGTGACTGGTCCAGATTTATTTCAGAATTAGCTAGCTTGGAATCCAGGTCTCTCTGAACTAAATGCAACCGTCTTCTAGAATGTGGTTGGGACAAAGCTAATCCTTCCTTGATGCAATGATCAGCTGGGTTGGCTGGCCTTTATATAAATATACTTTGGTATACACAGTGTTCTTTTGTGGGTTTCTCCAGTACACTTATGACTGTCAGTTCACAATTCTTTCACCACACTCAGACCACTTACTTCTGAGACACATGCTTTTTTTTCCCTCCCCAACCATAACATCTTGGCCTCAACTTTGAGAAATGGCTTCATAAATTTTGTTTCTTCTGCAGGGTGATTTGGTAGAAGTGTTGAATTTAATGTGGCTTCTATTTGTTCACCGTTTATTGTTTTCCACCCCAAAGAGCACGGAATGCAACTTTAATGTGTGCACGTTTGCACTTCAATAGATATTTTTAAAGTCCTGATTATGTAACAAGTGGCATGTTTTGTCACTCTTAATTTCTAATTCTTCTGCCTAATTTTCCTCTGACATTCTTCTGGCTTCTGTGGTTCCTGGGTTTACAAATGTTTTTATTTAGCATTATCTGAAAAGCCAGCAATGTTCATTTGATAACAATTAAATATGAATTAGATAACGTGTATACTTCTGTTTTCATAATAATTCTAGTATTTTTTTTAAAAAAGATGTACAAATAAAAGCTAGCAAAAACTAATAATCAGAAGAGAGATAAAGAGCAAAAAGGAAGGTAGAAATAGAGGGGCAGGAAGAAGAAGAAGAAGAAGAAGAAGAAGAAGAAGAAGAAGAAGAAGAAGAAGAAGAAGAAGAAGAAGAAGAAGAAGAAGAAGAAGAAGAAGAAGGGGAGGGGAGGAAGAGGGAAAGAGGAGAAGGAGAAGAAGAAGAAGAAGAAGAAGAAGAAGAAGAAGAAGAAGAAGAAGAAGAAGAAGAAGAAGAAGAAGAAGAAGAAGAAGAAGAAGAAGAAGAAGAAAGAGGAGGAGGAGGAGGAGGAGGAGGAGGAGGAGGAGGAGGAGAAGAAGAAGAAGAAGAAGAAGAAGAAGAAGAAGACGAAGAAGAAGAAGAAGAAGAAGAAGAAGAAGAAGAAGAAGAAGAAGAAGAAGAGGAGGAGGAGGAGGAGGAGGAGGAGGAGGAGGAGGAGGAGGAGGAGGAGGAGGAGAAGGGGAAGAAGAAGAAGAAGAAGAAGAAACAAAAATATATACGAAGAATGACTTCCAACTTCTTCTTCCAAGGATATAAGAAACACATTCAGCTCTTAGTTTAACATGCAATCCAGTGTCCATTTTTTTCCCCAAAAGGGGGAAAACATCTTTTTATTTTTTTATTTTTAACAATCATCAACTCCATATGTTATAATTTGACTTTTTTCATTTCCTGGCAAAGGTCCCCGAATGGCTTCCAATTGCAGATAAATTGTAAGAGAAGATCAGGCAGAGCTGAGGGTGAAATTAAGCAGTTTAGGGTCATTGTGTTTCCACATACGCCCCAAGTCCAACCCCTCTTGAATTCCGCTGACCCCTATCTGGCACCAATTTTGTGTTGAACTTTAGTTGACCAAATTCTTGTGAATAAGCTTGAAGAAATCTTCTCTGCTGCAACCCTACAAATGGTGCTGATTCTTTGCGCCTGACATATATTTCTTCACAAGAGCCATTTATTTAGTGATCATTGGCTAAATCTCTCTCTCTTTCTCTCTCTCTCTCCTATCTATATCTATCTATCTATCTATCTATCTATCTATCTATCTATCTATCTATCTATCTATCTATCTATCTATCTATCTACCCATCCATCCATCCATCCATCCAGTGGTGGGTGAACAACTGGTTCTCTGTATGGGTGCCACTTCCAGAAATTCATTCTGGGCCTGGGCAACAAAAAATTAGCTATCAGTTCTGCCAAAGTGGTGCAAACTGGCTGAATCCCACCACTGTATCTATCTTCCATCAATCTCTCTCTCTCTCCCTACCTATCTATCTCCTACCTATCTATCTACTCACCTACCTACCTACCTACCTCTGTCTGTCTGTCTGTCCGTCCGTCCGTCCATCCATCCATCCATCCATCCATCCATCCATCCATCCATCCATCCATCCAGTGGTGGGATTCAAATATATGAACAACCAGTTCTCTTTGTGGATGCCGCTTCCGGAAGTCCATTCTGCGCTTGGGCAACAAAAGATTAGCTACCAGTTCTGCCGAAGGGTGGGAACCGGCTGAATCCCACCACTGAGACCAGGTCTTACTTTCGGGGAAACACGGTATCTTCCACATTTCTCAACAAATGACTCTGGGCGGAATCCAATAAAATATTATAAAATATAAAACAGTTTATATAAAAGTTTAAAAAAGTGAAGAGGAGGTGGAATGTTAAAATTAATTAAAAGATCAAGGAAGACTTTCAGAGGACTAACAGTCGCACAGCTGCATGATCTTCTGGGCTCTCCATGAGAGACTACGGAACCATGTTTTAACTCCTTTCCAGAAGGCCAGGAGAGTGGGGGAGGTGGGAGTCTGCCTCACCAGTGAGGGAAGACTATTCCACAAGGGAGGGGCAACAGCAGAGAAGGCTCTCTTCTTGGACCCCATCAGTTGAAATTATTTGATTGTGTCTGCAGCATATCTTCCCTCCCTGATCAGGTGGGACGAAGGTGGTAATCAGATGGTTCCATAAGTCTTTATTAACCATTCCTCTATTATAAGTATTGCAAAGTTAGTACCAGGCACAAAAGACCAGGTCCCCACATGAAGTTCCAATGAAACTGATTTATAGCTAAATAACCTATGCATAGGGATCTTTTCAGAACTTGCTTGGAGTTAAATAAGGGCCAACGCACTTCAAGGAGGGGTTGGACTGTGTTCCTTTGCAGCTACATAGAGATGCTAGGCTAATTCCTCTTTTGATGCCGCCCCACCCAGTTCTTTCTCCTACAGATAAGATGATAAGGTATACACTTCTGCAATAACTTATATACTTCTGAAAAAGTGGTGATCTTAGCGCTGTGTGTGTGTGTGTATTTTTTCCTTTTAGGCACCTCCCTATATATAAAGACCTAGATATAGGGAAGGTGAAGAAAAATTACTGTCGCAATCCAGATGACGATGCTCACGGACCTTGGTGTTACACCAGCAATCCTCAGATCCCTTGGGACTACTGTCGTATATCCAGATGTATGTATTTGGGTCATTCCAAAAGATCTGGAATGGCCTAATTAAAAGGGATATGAATGAGAGGAATTATGCCTTGAGCTTGTTGGTGCCAACAAGCAAGGTTTAGGTCTTATGACAAGGATGAAAATAAGTAAGAATGTATTTGCTTTGTGACCACATGATTTGATGTGGGTCTTTTGACATCACTGCTGTTTGTAATGGCACTGGACAAACTACTGTTCTTCCAATGGGAAAAAAAAGTTGTACAAATGCTTCCCACCCCCATTAAAAAAAATCAACCCTTCACATTCTGGAATTCTCCAGGAAGAAGAAACCGCTTAGCAGCTAGTAATTTCCTTTGGATAATATTCCCAATTAACAATATACTACTTCCTATTAAGTTTGCTAATCTGTAAAAGAGAAATTAAAGCTGACAAGAACTTTTGGGGATTATTTAAGAGATTTCTAGAAGTTGCAGATACCGTATACAGATATATAGATGAGATACAGATCTGAGCTAAGTCTGTGCACATGCTTGTTCATTGTTCAAGTCAAGAATGGAGGTTCGTTCACCGAGCTTGTGGGTTGGTTTCTGAATGTTTTGTTACTAGGCCAGTGCTTCTCAACCTTGACAATTTTAAGGCATGTGGACTTCAACTCCCAGAATTCCACAGCCAGCATTGCTGGCTGTGGAATTCTGGGAGTTGAAGTCCACATGCCTTAAAATTGTCAAGGTTGAGAAACACTGTACTAGGCTAACTAACATCTTCAGTGGAGTTTAGGGGAAGTCATTGGTGTTCTTCTCCTCATAAGAGCTTTGTGTGATCAGTAGGTCACATCAGGTGAGGGTCACATCAGCTGAGGGTCTTGTGATCTTGTGAGAGTTTTGATATGTCTGGAATAGACAGACAGACAGACAATGGAGAGCTGTGCTGGTCCATGACTGTAATGAAGATTGAATGAAGATGACAGACAGAGAGACAGACTTAATTTGGGCAAAATATGTTTCTATACAAACATATCATGGTGAGAAAATTGCATCAATTAAAGTGTATTTTTTCCTCATTTTCCTGTGTGTTGTGTTCTGGAATATCCCTCCAGAAATATGGTGTGCTTCTTAGAAAGTGTGGAAATAGTTATTAGAGACCACACGGATCAAAAAAGTGTAAAAAAAAATGTTTACATCGTGAGAACATTTAAAATATTGACGATCCTGTAAAATCCGAAATTCTTGCAAAACGTTCAGCTAACATTTGAAAGAGAAAAGGGATGAAGAAACGGCAATGTGGACAGATGGCTGTAAAATTCTCTGGGAATTTAAGTGTCTTGTAATTAAAAACTTACAAAGGACTTCTGCAATAGTCATAACAGTGTCATTGGAAATGGTTTGAGTACTGAAGAAGAATCATAATAAAACACTGGAAAGGGGAAAAAAAATTTCTCCTGCCATGCAGATATTTCTATCATAATTGTGTGTGTTTTTTCCCAACATCCATTTCTGGGAGATTTGAGGAAAAATATCAGCCAGAGAGACCCATTCCCTAGCTGCAATTTGAAACACACAGAGAGAGCCACTTTGAACGAGATAGTAAAAAAACTTTCTACCCTAGTTTGGCTCTTGCACTTGAAGCTACTACATCATCTGAATGGGATATTTGACAGCACAAATCAGATCATTATTCTCAGCAAACATCCAAATACTGGTAAAAGAAGGGATCCTTGAATGTGTGTCACAGACAAGGCAGTAGAGAGCTGTCATTTGCATGAGGTGAACGGTCTCTTGCTGTTAAATGAAATATCTTTAGTAAAAGTTATCCCAACGTGATTTTGCATTGTGTTGTCTGTTTAGGTGACAGTGATCCAGTTTCAATGATGAGCAGTTTAGACAGTAAGTAATCCAAAGCTTCCATGATGGGGCTCTCCGGGAGTGGTGGTGAATAATGATTTAAATAATGACATTATCTCATAGATCAGTGGTTCTCAACCTGTGGGTCGGGACCCCATTTGGGGTCGAACGACCATTTCACGGGGGTCGCCAAACAACACAGTCCACCATTTTTTCCCCCTTTTCCTTAGCTGTGCTACTCCCTTTTATTCTATTGGCTTTTGAAAGCCAATAGAATAGACTCTCTTGAATAGAGTCTAATTCTATTGGCTTTCAAAAGCCAATAGGAATTGTCCAGGCTGTCTCTGCCCTGCTGAGCCCACCAAAAGTCCCTGTCTGCAAACGGTGCTGCACCAGTTGAGTAGTCCTCGACTTACGACCGGTTGGGGGGTCATGGCATTAAAAAGGTTGAGAACCACTGTCTTAACAGAACAAGCCAGGTAAATGAACCTTAAAGCAAAAATGCAGAAAGCTTGGAGATAGCTGAGTTTTAGATGACATATGAGAGAAAGAATGAATTGAGTAGTCCTCAACTTACGACCGGTTGGGGGTCGCAGCATTAAAAAGGTTGAGAACCACTGTCATAGTTGGTTGTCTATGGAAATTCTCAGTCATCCAGGTCATGGTTGCCCCAAAGGTGCTTTTTCAAAAGGCCACTGGACTTTGTTTTTCCTTGAAGAATTTTTGCTTCTCATCCAAGAAGCATCTTCAGTTCCAACTGAATGGTGGAGGATGGAAGGATTTATATTCCTTGCGGTCATTGGGTCATTCTTGGATGAAAAGCAAAACCTCTTCAAGGAAAACCAAGAAAATCTAGTTGCTTTTTGAAAAAGCATCTTTGGGATGACAACAACAACCTGAACAACAACAATAATAATAAAAGTTGGAAGGGACCTTGGTGGTCATCTAGTCCAACCCCCTGCTCAGGCAGGAAACCCTATACCATTTCAGACAAATGGCTGTCCAGTCTCTTCTTAAAAACTGCCAGTGTTGGAGCATCCACAACTTCTGGAGGCAAGTTGTTCCACTGGTTAATTGTTCTAACTGTCAGGAAATTCCTCCTTAGTTTTAGGTTGCTTTTCTCCTTCATGAGTTTCCATCCGTTGCTTCTTGTCCTGCCTTCAGACGCTTTGGAAAATAGCTTAACTCCCTCTTCTTTGGGGCAGCCCCTGAGATATTGGAACACTGCTATCATGTGACTGAGAATCTCCATAAACATTTTCCTTGAAGATGTTTCGCTTCTCATCCAAGAAGCTTCTTCAGTTCCAACTGAATGGTGGAGGATGGAAAGATTTATATTCCTTGCGGTCATCTGGTTACTAGCACTCTTTCTGAGAGTTGTTGAGGCCATTTGGAAGCTTACCTGTGTCCTCAGAGTAATTACAACACAAGAAGGTCCCACACCCATTTGTTCTATTCAGGTGACCCTGAGGGCACAGATAAGCCCCCAAGTGACCTCAAGAGCTGTCAGAAAGAGTACTAGTGACCAGATGACTCCTGTCATATAAATCCTTCTCATCTTGGATGAGAAGCGAAACGTCTTCAAAGAAAATAACGAAGTCCAATTTCCTTTCGAAAAAACACTTTTGGGATATCTCATAGATGACAACTTATTTACTTGTGCCTGACATCATGATTCCATGATGATGATGATGATGATGATGATATGTTATTGTTTTTATGACTGGGCTTGGTTATGGATCTAACCCTAAGTGGCCTTTATGTTAGTCCAATAAACTAGAATTATGGAACCCAGTGTAACTGAGAAGACTCTAGACAAAATTATCTTATTATTTTCCTTATGATGCAGCAACAACTTTCTGAAAAATATTTTAAGCCTAAGCTGTTATGTTATGGCTGGTTATCTTTTTCTTATCCTATTAAGAACTACGTGGTGCTGGACACTGTTGATTTCAGACAATTTAATACAGGAGTCATTAGAGGTTTACAGAATATATGGGGGGGAAATTCTTTGGTTATTCATTATTATTATTTTTAGGAGTTTTTGAACATAGTTCTATAAAGTGCTCAGTGTGGTGAATTTTCATTTGGGGATTCTACGGTATGTAACTCGATCGATGATCAATATTTCAGTTCCTATCATTCCGTGTGCTTCGACTAAGCATCTAAGAGTTGTTAATGGAATCCCTACGCAACCTGATAAGGGATGGATGGTCAGCTTGAAAGACAGGTAAGAACCGGGGCACAGATCTCTTCCCTGGGTGGATTCCCTCTGAAATGAAAATTGTGCGTCAGATGATTTTTGAGATCTAGAAAGGCCAGTTATTCCCTGTGGCGCAGCTAAAGTTTTTCACATTCTTCCTTCAAGAAGCCAATGGTTCACTCTTGAGGATCAATTATCCAAGGACCATTTCTCAGGTGGACCATCCCAATCATCTATGGAGATTGTGAGTCATCCAGGTCATGGTTGTCCCCTAAAGGTGCTTTTTCAAGAGGCAAGTGGACTTCCTTTGTTTTTCTGTGAAGACATTTTGCTTCTCATCCAAGAAGCTTCTTCAGCTCTGACTGGATGGTGAGGAATGGATCCCTTCAGTCAGAGCTAAAGAAGCTTCTTGGATGAGAAGCGAAACATCTTCAAGGAAAAACAAGGAAGTCCAGTTGCCTCCTGAAAAACCACCTTTGGGATGACCATTCCAATCCTTTCTCAATTAATGTCTTAGGTATTGTCTAGTTCTGTCCAGGCATCCGAATTAGCAACCCCATCTTAAATTTTGGACATTAAAATTGTCCTCTTGGTTAACGTCAAAGAAGCAAGCAAAACCGGGTTCCATCAATGGCTGAAGTAAAATGTAATACAGGTAGTCCTTAACTTACAACAGTTCATTTAGTGACCATTTGAAGTTACAACAGCACTGAAGTGATGTATGACTTTTTCACACTGTTGCATCATCCCCAGGGTCACGTGATCAAACAATTCAGACGTTTGGCAACTGGTTCATATTTATGACGGTCGCAGTGTCCCTGGGGTCATGTGATTCCCTTTTGTGACCTTCTGACACGCAAAGTCAATGGGGAAGCCAGATTTACTTAATGGCCCTGTTACTAATTTAGCAACTGCAGTTAGTCACGTAACAACTGTGACAAGAAAGGTCGTAAAATAGGGCAAAATTCAAAATTAACAACTGTCTCGCTCTAGCAACATAAATTTTGGGCTCAGTTGTGGTGGTAAGTCGAGGACTCCCTGTAGATTCAGTACAAACGATATGATATAAATGTGAATTTTATATTAGCAGATTGTCCCCCCCCAAATAACTGTTTGTTCATTGGGTTTTTTTCCAGCAGAGGCAGACATTTTTGTGGAGGTTCACTGGTGAAAGAAGATTGGGTCCTGACAGCCAAACAGTGTTTTCTCTCTCGGTATCTATTTCAATTTTTTACAAGAGCTTTGCAATAGGATCATACCTTTTACAGTTTTGTCCTTGGGTAGAAATGCTGAATTTCTGACATCGCAAAAAAGGAAAGGAGAGAGAAACATTAAACTATTCCCAACTTTTATGCAATGCAACCCTGGAAAATCCAGAGCCTTTGAACAGAGAACCATTATTTTAGTTTGTGATGGTGGCGAATATCTGCAGCTCGGATGGAGGATGAGGGTGGAGGTTCATTTTCCGAGTGTCATGGTTCCGATAGAGGAGACCAGTAGAAATTAGAACTCTGAGGCATTTGCTTTCCTCAAAGAACACATTTAATGGCTACACAGTATCAGCACGAACAAAGGTGAAACCAAGACTGAAAGTCCTCCCCCCAAGGTTACAAAATAACAAGTTAAACTTCCCACCCCTGCAGTGTGTCATAAATCACAATCCCCAATTAGCTACTTTGGTGGGCTTTCTAAGGGTAGCTTCAGCCAGCCAAAACTGAGGTAACTTGACCTTGGTTCCCACAGAACAATTTATTGTTATGTCTAAACTAAGAGAATACATCTCTCTTCTCCCATTATTGTGGCAACCAAAAACGAAGTGAAGATGGCTGCAGACAAATTTGTTTGAAGGTTGACACCGAGATTGTGGGTTGGTTTCAGAACATTTTATTACCAGGCTACATAACATCTTCAGGGGACTTTGTGCAGTCAGTAGGTCTTGTGATGGAAGGGTCACGTCAGGTGAGAGTCTAGTGATGGGTCTTATATAGTTCAGGTGTGGGTCACATCAAGTGGGGGGTCTTGTGATGATGGGTCAGGTATGGGTTGTGTCAATTGAGGGTTTTGTGATGGAAATGTTCTGTTTTTCTAGATGAATCCATATCTAGAGAAGTCTCCTTTTTCTTGTGAGGAACGACTTAGGAATTGAACATATTTTTATTCCGTAAGGGTAGGGTTTGAACTATTTGCACTAGTGTTGTTATTTCAATGTCTGCTCAGAGTAAAAATCCAGGAGGTTTGTACAGATGGCACAGACTTTACAGTGTGAACCGTTGGAACAGTTCCAGTCTCCACTTTGGGAGACTAAAATATAGGGCAACGATCTGATCTCATGAGTTCTGTGATTTATTTTGTTTGGGGGATGAACTGACCCCTGCTTTAGCTACCTTTGTTTAAATTGAGCAACGGTTATCTAAATAGATCATGACAAAGCAAATAAGCAGAGTAAGCAGCCTGTGGAGACCAGTCTATCTAATCTATCTTCCATCCTGGTTTATTATTTTATTGACCCATAATCCAATTGCTGATTACATTTGCTTTCTTTAGGCATAATCTCAAAGACTATCAGGCTTGGCTTGGAATCCATAATGTGGAAAGAGCTCATGAAGAAAAACATAAGCAAGTTCTGAATATTTCCCAGTTGGTCTATGGGCCTGAAGGATCTGATATAGTATTATTAAAACTTTCCAGGTGGGTTGCAGTTATGATAATATTTCATAGGCAATTATCTGTTTGCTGGGGTTAATATTAGGGTGAAATCATGCTACTGAACGGAGCTGAAGCCTTTAAGTCACATTCAATCATGAGGAGTGTTTACCAGGTGTGTCCAAAAAAAGTCAAATTGTCATTCACAATATCACAAAGAGTACAGGGAAGAGCAACAAATATGATTAGGGAACTAGAGGCTAAAACATATGAAGAACAGTTGCAGGAAATGGATACATCTGGTTTGATGAAAAGAAGGACTAGGGGTGATATAATAAGTGAATAAAAAAGCCAAATCCATTCTAAACATCTGGCTGACATGAGAATCTAACCTTCATCTGATCTGAAAAGATATCTTACATTTGCCTACTTATTCCTATAAATGCCCATGTCTAAAAAATAACATTTCCCCCTTCTTTTTTTAGACCTGCAGTAAGCAACAATGCTGTAGCTATAATCCGCCTCCCCATTTCTGGTTGCACCATTCCAGATGGGACCACCTGCAGTGTTTATGGATGGGGGCACACAGGAAGTGAGTAACTCTAAATGACTTCAAATAATCATCCTATTAAGTAGGTTGTTCATTTAAATACCTAGACATAGACTTTCATAGCATCATTTCAATTGATTAATATATATATATTAATATATATATATATATATATATATATATATATATATATATATATATATATATATTAATCAACAGAATTTCATTTTAATGTGGGCCAGTGCGTTCACAATTTAAAAATGACAATAGAGCTCTCCTCTCCTCTCCTCTTTCTCCTCTGCTCTCCTCTCCTCTCCTCTCCTCTTTCTCCTCTGCTCTCCTCTCCTCTTTCTCCTCTCCTCTCCTCTCCTCTCCTCTCCTCTTTCTCCTCTCCTCTCCTCTCCTCTTTCTCCTCTGCTCTGCTCTGCTCTCCTCTCCTCTTCTTTCTCTTCTCTCCATCTTCCTATCCTATATTCTATTCTATCCTATTCTGCATTCTATTCTATCCCATTCCTTATTCTATCCCATTCCCTATCCTATCCTATCCTATCCTATCCTATCCTATCCTGCATTCTCTTCTCTTCTCTTCTCTTCTCTTCTCTTCTCTTCTCTTCTCTTCCTCATGTCATCTCATGTCATCCCATCCCATCCTATTCTATCCTATATGGGAGTAGGGTGTGCTTAAGAGAAAGTATATCTTTTGGGGACATTGATCGTGACTTGATAATCCCTAATCAATCAACCAATGAGATGGAGTAAAGAACAGTCATTTCTCTTCAACATTTCAGCAAGAAATTTTGACGGGCAACTTCAGGAAGCAAATATGATCATTATGGGGAATGAACGCTGCAATCAAGATTTTGGAGGAAACGTAGTGCCGAAGGAATCAGAAATGTGTGCTCGAGCTGAGAGCATCGGCAGTGGAACTTGTGAGGTACAATTTATCCTCCAGATGTTTTAACATCTTTGTTGCTCTTTTTTTGCACATTTTCTAGGGTCTCAGCAACTTGTTTGTGTCATACACAGAACTGTACACAGTATTCCAAGTGAGATTTCTCTAGTGTGGTTCTAATCCATTTCCTCCCAATCATTCATATGGAATTTTCTGTAAATACAACGGGGTTAAAAATCTGTAAGATAACCTCTTTCATGTTTAAATAAGTAGAATTTATTTTTCATGTCAAGTCACCAATGGAGGGCATGAATGTAGAAAACTGCATCTTCTGACTCCCATCAAGAGATGGAAGGACACAACATTTGTATAAGATACATTTGGATGTGGTTTATTTTGCCATCACTGCCCCCAGCCCAATTCAGATTAAAAGTGATCTTGTTGGTTGACTGAACAGAACAGAATTGGAAGGGACCTTGGATTCTTCTAGTCCAGGGGTCTTCAAACTTGGCTTTTTTATGATTTGTGGACTTCAACTCCCAGAATTCCTCAGCCAGGCATGCTGACTGAGGAATTCTGGGAGTTGAAGTCCACAAGTAATAAAAGGGCCAAGTTTGAAGACCCCTGTTCTAGTCCAACCCCCTGCTCAAGCTGGAGTCTCTATACTATTTCAGACAAATGGTTGTCTAATCTCTTCTTCAAAACCTCCAGTGTTGGAGCATCCACAGCTTCTGAAAGTAAGCTGTTCCACTGGTTGATTGTCCTCACTATCAGGAAATTTCTCCTTAGTTCTAGGTTGGTTCTCTCCTTAATTAGCTTCCATCCATTGCTTCTTGTCCTGCCTTCAGGTGCTTTGGAGAATAGGTTGAGTCCCTTTTTTGTGTGGCAGCCCTGGAAATATTGGAACACTGCTATCATATCATCCCTAGTCCTATGAATGTATGATAATAGAACAGTCTTAGAATCTATGAGAGATCTACCAAGGTTAATTTCCCATCAAGGGCTCCTGAGCTAATGTTATACATACAACTGGCAAATCCTTCCTTATTTTACAAGGGACGTTTCTTGTCTTAATCTCTCTTCCCATAAACGCATCGATGTGATTTTTCTGTTTTTCTCTTTCCAGCGGGATTACGGTGGACCACTGGTCTGCGAGCAGAATAGAATTAAGATTGTGGTGGGGGTGATCATCCCTGGACGAGGATGTGCGGTTCCCAAACGGCCTGGGATTTTCGTCAAGGTGGCCTATTACTCCAAATGGATACATAAGATCTTAATGACGTACAGGTCATAGCCGAAGAACCCTGCCAAGGAAAAAAAAATGCCAATTTTAGGGACATTGGAGGAAGGTGGGAAACTGCATTGTAATAGAAAAAAACCTGGACTTTTCTTTTTTTTTTTTTTTTTTGAAAAAAAAATGTCATCCATCAAATATTTACTTGATAATAGTCAGGTTTAACAGGTATCTGTGGCTCTTCCTGTCCCATTCTGCCGCTGGCTGCATCGTGTGGGGTAAGCAAAATGTGGTGACTTATTTCCTGAATATACTTGAATAGGAAAGCAAATCTGCTAATATGGTGGTTGGATAAATGCACATTCTCTATAATTAGCCAAGTTGTTTTTCTTCTTCTTCTTCTTCTGGGCTGCTTGTTAATGAGACATAAACATTCTTTTCAATTTTCAATATTGTTCGTTACCTACAACCCACTCTGAATTTATCTTTAAGATGCCATAAAATATATGTACAGGTTCAGGGACAGCGTCATCTCTTTATTGTTTATATGTGTGTTGATTCCTTTATCAGTGGCTTTCTGGATGTGCAACCCAGGGGAGCAATGAATTCACAAAGTCTATTCCATCCTAATAGTGAAAGTCATCCCTACAAAGAGAATGTAATTTTTCTAGAGGTGTCCATAAATGGATACCAACATGGGTATAAGTTCTACTAGCTTTCTATGTCCAAGGTTGTTTTTACTCTGACAGCCATCTCCTTCTTCATTAATGCAATTACATATAGAAATGAAGAACCACCATTAGGAAGTAGGGTGGAAAACAGCAAACATCTAGTTAGACTTATCTAAAGGGCTTCTTTGGAAACTAAGCATATTGTTTCCTTTAAGCAAAATTTGGCTCTTATTGTTTTGGACCAGGGGTCTTCAAAAGTTGGCCCTTTGATGACTTATGGACTTCAACTCCCAGAATTCCTCAACCAGCATGCCTGGCTGAGGAATTCTGGGAGTTGAAGTCCACAAGTCATAAAAGGGCCAAGTTTGAAGACCCCTGTTTTGGACCTAGAAATTTCAACCCACCCCATTTCTCTTTGTTCAGCTATTGCTTCTCCTCTAGAACGTAAACTTTCTAAACAACTTTGCCTTCTAAATGTTCTGCCACTATCTCTGGCCTTTTGGCTGTAAGTTATTATTCATTCACTCATTTGTTCCAGCGCTCCTTCATATTTGCCAGTCTTCTGCACAAAATTCTAAATCTGAATATACAGTAAACCTAGGATTTGGGGTTGGAGAAAAAGCAGGGGATGGTTGGGAGTTTACTAAGCAGCTGATCATCCCATTATATAATATATAAAATTTCAAATTATGCCACAGAAATGGTTAGTGCACCAATATCCCTTACCTACTATCCCTTTAAAATTCTACCAGATCAAGAATGCTTACCCTCAGCTAAAACCCTTATTTTACAGTCACGTTCCCAACAAAAGCCATCATGGAACTGATCATTTTAATCTAGCATAAAATAAAATACCTTGATCTTTTTTAACGAGAATTTAGAATCAGAGTGATTTAAAAAAAAACAAAAACCCAACCATCCATTTTTTGAAAGAGCTGTGTTGTGTTTTCTTCAGCGTATTTACTTCAGTTTGCATTCGTGTCCTGGAAGACTGTTTTCAGATTTTTAGAAGCACACAAATGTTTATTGTATAGAAAAAACTCCTGTTCTCCCAGGGGCATATTGAGAGTCATCGCTAACCTTAGTTCTCTTGCGCCTCTATCTGTATAATACATGGATTTTCCAATCTGTCGTTCTTGCATCCACATTTTAAATATGTTCTAAACGTGCATTTCTATATGTAAGGTGTGAAGCATTCCATAATTTTTAGTTCAGTTGTACCTATTACACTAAGTTCCTGGTATATGGATGCCCTATTATATTAGCTGTTTAATATCAGCACAGGGAGACAAATATCAACTAATGAGGTCTAGAAGGCTTTTGTGTATTTTTGCTGGCCTTTTGTTCAAAGGACTTGTAATTAATTATCTGGCGGCATATTCAGAACTTTATGAGAACTAAAATATCTTAAATTCAAAATGGGGTTGTAGCAATTAATGAAAGTCATGTTTCCAATACTTAGTGTGAACTTACGTTTTCCAGTTCTGAACTAGAATATAATCCAATACAAGGTAGATCTAAATTTTACTTTAGTCAGGTTTTTTTTTTTAAAAAAAGCTTGAGTAAATTACTGTTACTTTTCCAAACTGTAAGATATTTTGCAAATGTTTTCCCTCTCTGCCTCCCTATCCCTCTTCAATTGTATATATTTGTATGATGTACATGAAAAGAATATTCATGACACTATAAATGTAATTTGTTTTGCTTTCCCCCCCTCAAGGTTTATGTATTCTCTGTAATATGTGAAGGCATTTTGTATTATGTACGCAGGCCTTTCTGTTCAGTGTAATAAAAATTATTCTGAAATATTATAAGCTTCTGCTGGGCAGAAGACAATATGAATTTATATATAAAATATGTATAGGGGTATTATTACATTATATGTAAGGCTTCTTGGGACATTTGCTGTGAGTTGAGACTCATTAGAATGATTTTATAGACTTGACTACTTATAAAATTTCTGGCACCTCCAACCATCTTCTGGAATTCATTAATCTTTTAATATACTGTCCTGTGGAGAAATGTAATACATGTCCTTGAGATCACAGGGATTGTGTACACACACACACACACACACACACACACACACACAGTCACAGATTAATCTGAGATGCATAGATTATTGTGAACTTTCTCAATTCATGCAACTGAGGCTTAGAAGCGTTCAAAAGCCTCTAATGTTGGAATTCAAAGAATACATTATTTCCACTTTCTTCCTGTTAATTGCAGACTTCATTGTAGTAATCACTACACTTACAGTGAAAGAATCACGGAAGGCTGTAAGTGAAGTAAGGATTAGTCGGCTTGGACCTGTTACAAGGTCCATGCGTAGAGTTTAGGTGTGGCTATGCTTATAAGCAGGTTTCCTCACTAGCTAGCTTGTATCCTGACGAAGATGGCAGATGCTAGCCATCGAAAGCTTGATTTTATTTATTAAAACCTTGGTGTTTTATTTCCTGGTGATCACTTCCTTTTTTATTGAAATATATAGCTTAGTGCTTCTAGGAGCAAATTGCTAGAAGCACAAAGCTGAAAACACCAGCCTGAAGATGACAAATGGGACTTCGTCGAAACATCACCAATTTTACGCAGGAGAATACCCGAATAACCAAAGACATATATATATGTATATATACATATGTATATGTATATATACATACACACACACACACACACACACACACACACACACACACACATACATATATATATACATATGTATATATGTGTGCGTGTGTGTATGTATATATATATCCAGCATCTATGTTCAGCCTAGAATACTTTTATCAGATATGAACAGCCAGGCTGTTTAAATTGGATAGGTAAAAATATTACAGGATAACAAGAAATGTGGTTACTATTAGGAGGATACCATAGCAAAACATTTGGGAAAAACACGAACAATCCTTTCATGTTGCTGTACATTTTTACAGTGTGACAATCTCCCACATAATAACCCTGTAATGTTGGGATTTTGAAAACTGTGCTTTGAAGAACTTTGATGCCTGCCTGTATTCAAGATTTCCTCCCCCCCAACATCATTTTTTTTTGCTTCATGCTGAAAGTGTATTTTTCACGCCGCTGGGAAAAAGCCAGACGCTTAAAGACCACCCCACATCCTTCAATGGACCTATGATGCAGAAGCAAATTGAACAAATTTATCCATCTCCAGCAAACCATTTAAAAGTCAAAGGTTTTTTCTTTTTTTTTCCAGAGGGCTGCCCTGTTTTATGTGGTGGAAACCTGCCTTTGGCTGGCATGCAGCCTGGTTTTCTGATGTTTATTCCATAAGCACTTCTGGTAATACAAGAGCCAGGTGGCAGGTTTTATAAGATCCATGTGCAGCCTTTGACCAGCTTCTTTGAGGCTTCCATGATCACCGTTTGCTATCCAGAGATTACTTACCATCCAAGTTTTGTTGGCTACATGTTTTTCTCCTCTGCCTACACTTACTAATTTGGCATAGTTTGGCATCTCGCCTCCCTCCTGTTTTGTCTCAATGGCTTGGGTACCAGCCTGCTTTCCTTTGTTTAAAGTTAAATCACCTCTCTTTTATTTTAAAGAAGATTCAAAATGTTCCACAAATGAAGTAGCTATTGAAGAAGAGAAGAACCTGTGTTCTTTGCAGCTTTAAAGTGGCTGAATGTAAAACCTGTGAGTCTCTATTTGTTATATGTTACTTAGAGACACTCTATGATTGCTTTAAGATAAAAACTTGGCATCCAGTTTTGGTCACCACGATGTAAAAAAGATGTTGAGACTCTACAAAGAGTGCAGAGAAGAGCAACAAAGATGATCAGGGTACTGGAGGCTAAAACGTATAAGGAACGGTTGCTGGAATTAGGTATGTCTAGTTTAATGAAGAGAAGGACGAGGGGGGACATGATAGCAGCCTTCCAATATCTCAAATGGCTGTTTATATCTGGTGAGTTTCAATAAGGACAAAACAATTGTGTACCGATTCCTCCTGATGATTGTTTAGTTTGTTGATTAGGAGTATGATGGGAGTTAAACTTACCATTCTTCCTGGTGACTTAGAACAGCAAAAGCAGAGAAAAATAAACTACTTTTTATATTCTATTGCATGTGGGTTTTTTTTATTTTTTATTTTTGATGTCCTACAACAATAAAAACAACATGGGAATCCAGCCCTTTGAAAATAAAAGTGGCGCTTACTCAAAAGTCAATCTGCAGATCTGAAAACCTTGTGCCCGTGGGAATAGCTTCATTAACTTTATTTGGAGTGAACTTAAACAGCATTAGCATGTTTCCCCCCCCCCTCCCCAGATTTTCTTCTTGGAATAGCACTCCAGCTAGTTTAAATTGTGTCAGTCTCCCCCTAACACATAAATGGTGGCCTAATAAGCACCGATCTCTTTCATCCGCCATACTCCTTGGGGAGGAAGTGATTATGATTAGGAGGATGAGAGCATCTCATTGTGGTATGCAATGTCCTAAATCCCGCTAGCAAATTGCTGGGGTGATTAAAAAAAAGAGCCAGGCTTTATAGTTCAGGCATCTGCCAGTCTTGTTTCAGAGCTTTCTATGATGTGGACATTTCTGGTCGGGAAAGCCTAGTGTGATACTAGTAATAGTAGTAAGGTTGGAAGGGACCTTGGAGGTCATCTAGTCCAACCCCCTGCTCAGGCAGGAAACCCTATACCATTTCGGACAAATGGCTGTCCAGTCTCTTCTTAAAAACTTCCAGTGTTGGAGCATTTACTGCTTCTGGAGGCAGGCGGTTCCACTGATTAATTGTTCTCACTGTCAGGAAGTTTCTCCTTAGTTCTAGGTTGCTCCTCTCCTTGATTAGTTTCCACCCGTTGCTTCTTGTCCTGCCTTCAGGTGCTTTGGAAAATAGCTTAATTCCCTCTTCTTTATGGCAGCCCCTGAGATATTGGAACACTGCTATCATGTCCCCCCTTGTTCTTCTCTTTGTTAAACTAGACATACCCAATTCTAGCAACCGTTCCTTATATGTTTTAGCCTCCAGTCCCCTAATCATCTTTGTTGCTCTTCTCTGTACTAATACCAAGGTCAATGAGAGGAGAAGCAGAAACAATCCAGGATTAAAATAAAGAGGTAGAAGATAAGATGAGGTCAAGCGTGTCATTAGTCGTGAGTCCCTTTATGGCCACAAGTCCAGCCCACCTTGAATTCCATTGACTCTTATCTACCACCAATTTGCTTTAACTATTAGTAATTCAGATTCTTATCGAGAGCACCAGCATACAATTAACCTACATTCTTTTTTTTTTTTTAATTGTATTGGTTTTTTAACAATAACCATCTCCAATGCCTGGTGTACAGTGTGTTGTCTTGGTTTATATATTTGAGGGGGAAAATCAATAATAATTAATTAACAATCAATAATGATTGAATTTGATAATTACACAATTAGTATATTAATTAATAATATATTTCCTTGATCTTCCCCTCTCCCATTTGTATTCTCCCCCTTCAACCTTAAACAAATTGTAATTCTTAATATTTTCAATATATAAATGATTAAATATAGACATTATTTCACATTTGCACGGGTAATGATAACATCGATGTATAACAAGTGCCCCAAAACCGCCCCTGACCCGCTCCGCCTCCAGCCCCGTCCCTGTCCCACCTACCCGCAGGGCCACCCATCACCCCAGCAGATTGCCCAGGCAGCCCAGCAACGCCTTGGCGGCCACACCCTCTGCCCATGCCCCATAATATCATCTGCACATGACAGGGTGTGAGGGCGGAGTCTTGTCCCCGCTGCCCGGCTGCCATGTCCTTGACTGCGCTGCTCTGTGCAGGCCACTCCTGGGGATGACTCTCCTCTGGGGAGCTGCTGGTGAGGAAGAGGATGCAGGGCTGGGGTGACAACACGTGCCCACAGAGAGGGCTCTGAGTGCCCCCTCTGGCATGCGTGCCATAGATCGGCCACCACTGGTATAGGGTCTCCTGCTTGAGCAGGGGGTTGGACTAGAAGACCTCCAAGGTCCCTTCCAGCTCTATTATTCTATTATTAATTAATTAATCTAATGGGTCATGAGGGGTTCACATCTGGGGCGTGGAAACGGCCGGCGAGCGTGCACATGCCCATCCTCCTTTGTTCAAACAGTGGGTGAGCGTGTCCATGCACGTTTCATTTGTATGAGCAGCAGGTGCACATGCACACCACTCATGCAAATGGAACTGCATACACACTCTTGCCAGCCAGTTGTGTGAACCATCCGCTACCTCACTCCCGCAGGCCTGCGGAGCCGTAAATGATGGGGAACTCTGGACTAGAACACCACCGAGGTCGCTTCCAGCTCTATTCTGATTGATCGAGCTTCATATTAATCTTGCCAAATTAAATCAAACTGCCACCCACATACTTTGAGGAAAAAGTACTTTTTAGAAAAAATAAGGCCTGTCCATAGAAAATAACACGCATGACTGCTAGTCCACATGGTCTCCTTTAATTTTCGGTCAATCGTAGCTGGAGTGGTGTGTTGGCCTTGACCCAAGGAAAGCAAACCTTAGTTGCGTATAATATACATCTCTCCGCATGTGTTTGTGTGTGTTGCAGGGAGCTAGCTGATGTGTGGTTAGACAAGGCAGTAATGAGAAATCCAGAAATGCATCTGAGGTTCTGTTTCAGTTCAAAGGCACTAAGTACTCAAATGTGCATTTTGTCAAAATGTGCTACGGGGTCTCATGGCGCTAATTCAGTCTTAAACACAAGTTTCTGCGCTGGGTCAGGACAGTTTTGGAATAAATAGCCATCTCCCTTCAAGCTTCTGCTATTAAAATATGTTCTGGAAAAGGATAATCTGTGACTAAGGAAATAGCCTTCAAGATCATGGCAGGGCTTTGGAACCAATAGCAGACATATATATATATAAGATTATATATATATATATAATCACAAATGCTTAATATTTTATCAGCAACATATTGTCAGGGTTTCCAACATTTAACTTACTAATACATGTTAAATTCCTTTCTCTCTTCCTCGTTTTTCTAGCCTTTGATAAAAAGTGTCCCATGTTCTAAAATATACTGCATCTTCTTTCTCTTTCATTTTCAGTCTATTCATTTCTGCACAATTTAAAAAAAATTAATTCACTCTTCCTCCATTGGTAAATCTTCATTTTCCAATGTTGAGCAAATATAATTCTCGCTGCAGTTAATACATGTAAAATTAGATATATACGCTTTTTCTCATAGTTTCCTACAATTATGGCTAACAAAAATAATTCTGGCTTAAAATTTATGTGTTTTTGAGTCATTTTCTCTAACCATATGTGTATTCTTGACCAGAATCTTTTGGTGATGCCTTTGATCTATTTATTCATGATCAGTACTGTCTATACCAGGGGTAGGCAACCTTGGCTCTTTTATGACTGGTGGACTTCAACTCCCAGAATTCCTGAGCCAGCATGGCTCAGCTTGGAAATCTCTCCCTTTCCCCTCAGCATGGCTGACTCAGGAATTCTGGGAGTTGAAGTCCACGAGTCATAAAAGAGCCAAGGTTGCCTAATTCTGGCCTAGGCTTAGGCCACTTTATGACTGGTGGACTTCAACTCCCAGAATTCCTGAGCCAGCATGGCTCAGCTTGGAAACACTCCCTTTCCTCTCAGCATGGCTGGCTCAGGAATTCTGGGAGTTGAAGTCCGCCAGTCATAAAAGAGCCAAGGTTGCCTACCCCTGGCCTATACACATAGTCCTTGACTTACAATCATTAATTGTCCATTCAAAGTCACAATGGCACTGAAAAAAGGGACTTGTGACTGTTCTTTTCACACT
This sequence comes from Crotalus tigris, assembly GCF_016545835.1. Lineage (NCBI taxonomy): Eukaryota > Metazoa > Chordata > Lepidosauria > Squamata > Viperidae > Crotalus > Crotalus tigris. The sequence continues at coordinate 913,740 of NW_024097056.1, forward strand.
TAGCGACCGTTGCAGCATCCCCATGGTCACGTGATTAAAATTCAGACTCTTGCCAATTGGTATGTATTGATGACAGTCACAATATCCCAGGGTCATGTGTCCTACTTTTGTGACCTTCTGACAAGCAAAGTCAATGGGGAAGCCACTTAACAACTGTGTTACATGACAACTGCAGTGATTCACTTAATGGCAATTAAGTCTGTGGCAAGAAAAGTTGTAAAATGGGGCAAAACCCATTCCAAAAACCGTCTCTCTTCGCGACATAAATTTGAGGCACAATTGTAATCGTAAGTGGAGGACTTACCTGTACATGGTTTTCACTTAAGGATATAACCATTTCAGTTGGCTTCTTCTTGGAATTCAAACTAAGCAGTTCATCCAGTTGAGTAAATCTTTTTCTGTCTCCTCTCCAAACAAAATCTCTCTCAACCATGAATGTCAGTTTCCCCATGATCAAGCCTTGCCTCCCGACGTTGTGCATGCTTCATCACTGGAGGCTTTTAAGAAAAGACTGGACAGCTATTTGTCTTGAACGGCATAGGATCTCCTGCTTGTGCAGGGGGTTGGACTAGAAGACCTTCAAGGTCCCTTCCAATTCGCTATTCCGTTATCAAAATTCAGATACTTGGCAATTGCTTCATATTTATGATGGTTGCAGTATATGTGATCCTCTTTTGTGACTTTCTGACAGATTGACATAACAACTGTGTTACTAATTAAACAACTGCAGTGATTCATTTAACCACTGTAGCAGGAAAGTGCCAAGGTAATGATTGAGAAGCTAACCAGCTTGTATAATGTGAGATGAATGATGCAATGATAAGAATGACTCAGCATGTGTGTGTATCCCTTTAAGAGTCTGAGTATAAAAGGGAAGGCTTTTTGCTGGAGTCTTTCTCTCTTGTCCGTTTCCCGCGGTAACTGCTGTGTATCGGAGTTTGCTGTATCACCACGTGTATGTATTTTGTTTCTAATATATATTTGTAGATAATGTGTGATAACCCACCATTTGATACAAACCACTGTTTATTATATTTATTCCTGGGTTACCTCAGCGCAATAAGACTGTGCACGCTCTGACAGAAAGGTTGCAAAATTCACTTAACATCTGTCCCTCTTAGTAACAGAAATTTTAGGCTCCATTGTGGCCGTAAGTCAAGGACTATCTACAGTAGTACCCAAATTGTGGAAACCTTTTGGGAAAAGTGTATTTTTGAGGTTTGATGGCTAATAACACCACTTTTTTTGGAGTAGTACCATAAAAATATATATCAATGGAAAGATAATTTAATCAAGAATGTAATGCAACAAAGTTTGTTCAATTATCTGTACTGTATTCTATGAAAAGTTACAGCCAAATAATCAGAAAAAAGAAGCACAACTTGCTTAGGTTGATATCAGGTAGCTTTCCTTCATCCGATTGTAGCCAATGAGCATTGAGTGTTTAGAGAGCTAATCAGGTGTCATCCTGTTTTGGCAATGAGCCCATCAGATCACCATAGGATTCAGTTATTGATGTCATGTATTGAAGCCGAGAGGAGGACATTTGTCAGCATGTTAAGTGATCGCTGTCCAGTTGGTTGGGTTTTTGTGTGTTCTTTCATTGAGTGAGCTTGTAAAACGTAATAAAATTAAAGTCATGGTGCAAAGAGTTGACTGGTCACCCAGAAAGCGATGTAAAATAGTATTATTAAGTGAACAAGGCTACAGCTATAAAGAAATTAGAAGAAAAATGGGTGGAAACTTAACCAAAAGTGGCATTTCTATAGTACACTTTTCCCAAAAGGTTTCCACCATTTTAGCCACTACTGTATATGCCTGATTTAATCTCTCTCTCTCTCATTTACCAAACTACGGATCAGTTAGAATTATAGGATCAGATTAGGGTTAAGTATTCTCTTGGCAACAGTGTTGATCACAATTAAGATCAACCAGGCTTCTGGATTAGAGGATTTGCTCTCAATTTGAAAATAAAAACAAAAATGAGGTTACATTTAAGAGGGCTCATAATCTACCTTGAAAGTGACATGTTCGGTTGTGGGACAGTCCCTTATTTTAGGTGAAACAGAGTTACATGTCTTAACCTCTAGAATTAAAATTAGTGCATCTTTTATACATCGCTGGATATAAATAACCATCCAATTAACTATATGCATTCTGTTCATCATTCCATTAAGGCTGGCTATGCATTTCCAATAAAAGCAAATTTTGTAAAGAAGACTTGTTTCTGAAAATGTATCCCCCCAAAAAACCCTGTAAAACTCAACATTTTTTATTACCCCAGGAGAGCTGTTTACTGTTAGATGCAATCTTTCTCTTTTGAAGCAGGAAACTGGCACCTAATCTAATCTAAACTTTAATATTCTGAGCTCAGCCTTAAGAGCAAATGGCCTTTGTTCTATTTGGAAAATATATATATTTTTTCTCCACCATTCTCATGTCCACATGGACAGTTAAAAAAACCCCAAAACAGCTGTTGGCGGTAAGGAGGATGGAAACAACAATGTAAGTTTGTTTAAGATGCTCCATGGTGTCTGGAATATGATTTAAGGAGACCTAAGGCAGCTTTCAAAATCAGCTACGTACCCTACAAAAAGAACAGATATCAAATAAAAACTGCCTGAGAATGGTACATACATGTAAAAATCTTAATTTATAGCTTTGGCTGAACTCACAAGAGCAGCATTGATCAACTCTATTAGGCTTATCTTTATAAAAAGATCTAATTGCCTACCAGAAGCTCTGTTACTTCTTTACGATGGCAAGGATAATAGCTAAGTCCTCATGGAACAATGTTATCTCTTTTTTCTTCTTCTGTTCCTCTTGCCAACTGAAAATGAGATTATGAAGACATATTTTACGACTGGAGAAAAGCTTAGTTTATTAACTTCAAGGAAAAGGGGTGCTGCAACTAACTTCATTAGAATCAAAAGAGATGAAATTATTATTATTTTTACATGTCCGACCTTCCAGGTTTTTTAAAATATTATTATTATTATCCCAGTATTTCATTCTGGTTGTTTCCAAAATCTGAATTGGCTCACATCTCTATGCTGGCACCCCATAAATCCTTGCTAACTTCGGGGAGTGCATTGCAATTGAACAACAAAAGTTGATCCCTGAAGTAACTTCTCAAACAATTCCCAGCCACTGCAATTATCGGCACCAGTTCAGCGAATGTCAGTAAAAGCAATTTAAAACAAAATCAATAAAAGCTGAAATCTGGAGACATAAATACGGTTGTCATCTGCTGCTGAAACTGTGCCAGATTTCAATTACAGGGAACCATTCCTCATTCAAAGTCTTTGCTTGTTCTTGTTTTAGAGTGACTGTTGCTTTCTGGGGCTATCCCACATCTGGTGGGGGTAAAAAATAATCAAAATGGCCGTAACAAGGCATTGGAACACCCACCTCATGAAAGAGCCCTGGTGGCAGATTAGTTAAAATGAAGTATTGCAGGCAGATTCTGCCCACAGCCTGGAGTTTGATCCTGACAGGGCTCAAGGTTGACTCAGCCTTCCATCCTTCGGAGGTCGGTAAAATGAGGACCCAGATTGTTGTGGGCAATATGCAAATAATGCTTCTACCCTATAAATCATCTAGAGTAAGGGTAGGCAATCTTGGCTCTTTTATAACTCGTGGACTTCAACTCCCAGAATTCCTGAGCCAGCATGGCTGGCTCAGGAATTCTGGGAGTTGAAGTCCATGAGTCATAAAAGAGCCAAGGTTGCCTACCCCTGGTCTAGAGAGTGTGATAAACACTATGGGGAGGTATATAAGTCTAAATGCTACTTATATTGCTAAAATGAGGGTATCTGAACAGTTGCCTCTTCCTCCAATGGGACTAGCCCACCTCACTGGCACCAGCGGAAGAAGTAGAAATAAATAAATAAATAAATAAATAAATAAATGTAGAATAAATAAATCAAATGAGTGATACTTATTTTTAAAGGAGGGGGAGATCATGGCCAATAACTTGACTTTTTTTTAAAAAAAAACATCTCTAGCTAGCCATTTAGCCCAGGGGTGTCAAACTCAATTTCATTGAGGGCCACATCAGCATTGTCATTGCCCTCAGGGGGCCAGGTGGGTGTGGCTTACTGGGTGGGCATGGATGGAGTGGGTGTTGCCTACTGGGTGGGCATGGCCAGCTCTACATCATTTGCGTCAAGGGTGCCTGTGCGGGCCTGGGGAGGAGTGGGACAGATCTGAGGGTCTCTGGCAGAAGGGGGTGGGACCGGGGCAAGTGCCAAGGCAGGGTCCATTTCTGCATTCCTCACAAAGGGTGACACCTCCCCAGCATGCACCCAGGGGGCGGGGCCGACGTGGCCTTGTGGAGCTAAGACTGAATGCGTTTCGGCATAGAGGGCCACCACAAAATTGTACATTGGCTCCCGGCCGGCCTGGGCCAAGGCAATGGGGGCCGTTCCCTCACTGTTTCCAGGATGGCTTCGCAGGCCACATGAAACCACTTCGCGGGCCGCATCTGGCCCCCGGGCCTGGTGTTTGACATGTCTGGTTTAGCCCCTTAATTTACGCAGTCTCTGTTGTTGGTCATTCTGGGAATGAGAAAGTGAGACAGTCATAAAGTAGGAGGAAAATAACAAGGGTGTTGTGTCTAGATCTGGCTGTAGCAAATGCCTGCTGAAGCCCTCCCACTGTTCAGATGAAGTCCCCTACCTATTAATCTTAAGAAAAAAGTGCTCTTCAATTTAAAAAAAAAACTCTCGTAGCACTGGCTTCTATGTGGGATGTGAAGGGAACAATTAAAGGAGAAAAGAGGTAATGCAGCTCCTTGAAAGTACTAAATTGACCGTTTTCAACTCCCTCTAGTATCTCTGAGACCTTGAACTGAACTAAAAAGAGTAGGCATAAAATGAAATTTCTTTCTTTTTTTTGTAATACATTTTATTGAAGAAAGATACATTTCGGTCTGGAGAAGATAGATAGATTATATTCAGAATAAATATGGGACTAAAAAGTTCCATCTAGTTTATGAGTAAATTTTAGAGTATTATTATTATTAATAGTTTATTATAGTAGAATTTTTATTAGTTTTATTATTATTTTTAGTATTAGTGTTGTTAACAATTTGGATATTGTATTGTTTAATAATATCGACTTGTTTATATTATTATGTTTATTTTTAATTTGTTTATACCTATGTTAAAGGGGAGTTAAAGCGCATTATGGACTTGGTTATTTATATAGCTGGTTAATGTTAGAGTTTGATTATTATATTTGTAACTCTGTACTCAGCTCTGGGAAGTGGGGGAGGGAGAGGGGGGTTAGGGTGGGTGGGTTTTGGGGTGTATACTGTAATTTTTATAAAAATTTCAATAAAAAAAGAAATTTCTTTTTTTGTTGTAATACATTTTATTGAATTTTTTTTTTAAATATAAATCACTTAATAATTGGTGAACAGTGTGTTATCTGGGTTACATTTGTAAAACAATCATTAACAATTAATTTCTATAATCCATATTCCACGTAGTAATTTTAGTCGATTTTCTCTTTCCCCAAAATACCCTCTTTTGCAAATTGTATTAATTCAATGTTTGCCAAAGAGGATAAAATGAAATTTCATTAACGTATTAAAACCCAAATTGAATACATTGTAGTGGCTGCAGTGGTCACTCTTTAATTCTTGTATTTTGTTTGGAAGTGGAAGAGCAGCTGCAGAAATTGCCCGCAAAACCGCATCTTTTAAATTGAATTTGACTGCCTTTTGTTTTTTCCAGCTCCTCTTTGTTTAAAACAGAATTTCCTTTACCCTCCAGCAACTTCACTTGATTTAAAGAAGGAAAGACCCCACTCAACGTTTGTGGTCTCATTCTAGGACAGGGCTTTTCAACCTTTTCACCCATTGTACCACTTTTAGGATATGGCAACAACCGAGCACCACCAGTCACCTAACAAGGTGTCAAAAACTTGATGTCCCCCCCCCCCCCAAAAAAATGAAAAAAGTGATAAAGTACAGGTAGTCCTCGACTTACAACAGTTCACTTAGTGACTGTTCAAAGTTACAGTAGCACTGAAAAAAGTGCCCCCCAAGCCACAGCCAAGCAAGACACCTGCCTGTGGCATTCTTCCTCCTGTCCGAGGTTTTCATTGTTGTGAGCATTTCTGTTGAGGATTGGCAGTGGGGGTGGGGTGGGGGGAAGTGTTTGGTTTTTATTCCCCCCATCTGCTGAGTGGTTGCAGCAGGTTTTGGTCACTTCACATGACCCTGGGACACTGTGACTGTCATAAATATGAATCAATTGCCAAGCATCTGAATGTAAATCACAAGACCCTGGAGGGGCTGCAACATTCCAGCTGATTGGCACTTCTTCTGGGCTCAGCAGAAGCACCAGGATCAGTGCTGAGCTCCAGCTGGAGCCTGGCGTTGATCCTGGCACTTCCACTGAGCCCTGACAGTCCCAAAGAAGCGCTGATCCTGGCGCTTCTGCTGAGCCCTGACAATCCTGCAGCTCCAGCCATCTCTCACTCAGGCTTGTGCGGTGCTGCCACCAGTTCAGCTCATTCCCCTCCCCGCTACCACTTTTCTAGGATAGTCGCGTACCACTTGCCAGGGGCCAATGTACCATAGGTGGTACCTGTACCACTGGTTGAAAAGCCCTGTTCTAGGACACGGGTGTCAAACTCAGCATGTCACACGACATGTTGTGACATATCACAACTTTTTTTGCATTGCCAGAGCTGGGTGGGCGTGGCCTCTGCTTGATGCAACCGGCCTGCAGGCCGACAGTTTGACACCCCTGTTCTAGGACATAATCACCACACAACTCTCAGATAGGGCTACAAAACCCAGCTGTAAAAACTTGAATGACCTATATATTGGATGTTAGGATAGGGTGAGAGTTTTCTGCATGTCTTTGGTGCCATCTCATGGCTGCCACCTGCATTACAACATACTACATACAATAGTCTTTATGATGTGAGGGTGCTCGCTGACCTTCATTGTTTTTTCTGCAGATGTCTCATTACTCAACCAGGTAATATTATCATTGCTCTTTGGTTGAGGTTTGCCTAGATGCAAATTTCTCACAGTTGCATGCTTTCTGAAGCATTTGAGGATCATGTGTCATACCAATGGAAGAGAATAAATTGTACTGAAGGTTGAAGGGCCTGAATTTTGATCATATGACCATGGGATCGTAAGCCAGTGCCATTGTAGCTTCAAACAGTTGCTAAGTGAATCCATCAAGAACTACCTGTAGTACGAAATGAAAAACCTGCCTGAATCAATGTTACATTTCTAAGCTCTTGGGTTTGCCTTTTTTTTAAAGGAAAAAAAAATAATTGTTCATCTCTGCACAGATGGCACTCACTGACCCAAACAAATATGATGTACAGCCTCAAAAGGAAATGACACGAGACTATATAACTATGTTAAGAAGAAACTTAATACTGTTTACAGATTCCTCAAGGGCTCCACAGTGGCAAATACAAATGTAAATATTCAGCCGAGGGTTTTCAACTGAAAATGTTATGTTCAAGTGACAGGTTTTATCCACAGTTGTAAATTGGATCCAATCTGATGCAATTTGGGATGCAGCTTTAGCTTATTTTCACATAAAGGCAGCCAGGTTTTTGGAGTTCTTTTTTTGCTTGAAAAAAAGCCCAAGAGAAAGAGAGAAAAAGAAAAAGAAAAAAGAAAAAGAGGAGTTTTTGAGTCAATCTGGTGTGATAATCAGTTTTATTACAAAAGAATACATTATGGGCAGACTTTGTAGCTTGCAGAGTTTACTTCGCTCTTTAAGGCTGCATGGTAAGGTCCAAAATTATTGTCTGGGGTACAACAAATAAACACGTAAAGAAACAAAGAGAAGGAAATAGAATTGTCGTACCATTGTTTTCAAGAAGTTAAGCTTCCAAAATTCTTTTTTCATCTGAATTTTGTTCACCTTTGGGATTTTCACTTGCCAGGCCTTATTTTGTGTTGGCTGAATAACTTTGCAGGGGAGGCAACATTCAAAGGGCTTCAACTAGTCCATCTACCAAAATGCATGTAGTGTTATGCCTCCATATCAGACACACCAATGTCTGTGAGGTCCTTGGTGCTCTCTGAGCTGGGTTGTTTTGTTGCAGACGTTTCATTCCCTAACTAGGTTATATCATCAGTGCTAGTAAGGAGTGGGGTTTGCTCTCAATTAATATTCTAGTGGCTTGCCCTGTCAGTGTTGCTGGGAATGGTCAACACCAACTAGCAGTCAGAAGACACAATGAAAACTCTTTCATTTTACAGCATATTGACAGACTCAACCATAGATGCAACTGGGAAACTGTGACCATCTTAGATCAAGCCAAGTCCAAAAAAAAGCTAGAGAATTTCTGAAAGCCTGGAACTCGGACAAAATGGACATCGACAGGCACATAGACATAAACAACAGCTACAGAATATGCAAAAGAGACAACCCACAAGCCAAAAAGAGAACAAAAGGACCAAAAGCACCTTCCCATCAGCAATCCAGAGGAACACCAAGATGAACATCACACCAACAATCAAGAAGTAAACAATACTCCAATCAAGGAACTCCCAAAAAAAGCTAACAGTAAACAACAACCCCAACCAAGGAACCACCCCCATCAACACTGACAGGGAAAATCACTAGAATATAAATTCAGAGCAAATCCCGTTCCTTACTAGAACTGATGATGTTACCTAATTGGGTAATGAAACGTCTGCAAGAAAACCACCAAGCTCAGAGAGCAACAAGGACACCTCAGTTCAACCCTGAGCTACAAATATTTCTCCTTTTTCGACACCAATGTGTGCATTAAGCCAGGACTTTAGTTTCATTCAGAAAATTTCAACTAATATGGTGACATGGTATGAAAAGTTCCCTTATCCGCTACCGCCAACTTCATTTCATTCCCATCCTTCTTGTCTTGTTGAGACCATCTTTACATGTCATTGTTGTTTTTAACCATTTAGTTATGTCCAACTCTTTGCTGACCAGAAGACCCTACCTTAGCATGGGAATAATGCTAGGAAGAAGAAGTCGTGTCCAATGCTTGCTGACTTTATAGGTAAGTGCTCTCCAAGCTATCCTGTCAAGCACAGCTTCCTTCAGTTATGGGATGTTCAACTTTGCATCAGATTTGACGTTATCAAGCTAACATGTTCTTTGCTTGCCCCTTCTTCTTGTTCCACTAACCATTCCTAGCATCATGGACTTTTCCAATGAATTTGCACACATGACATGGCCAAAGTAAATCAGACACAGAAATAAGATAAGATGAGATGAGATGAGATAAGATAAGATAAGATAAGATAAGAAGATAAGAAACCTTTATTGTCATTTTTACTGTGGGCACAACGGCACACATCAAAAATGAAATTTAGTTGCCCGCTCTCAAAGTGAAACACATACATGACACACACCTAAACATACTATATACATATGTATAGACCCACACCCCCACATATACATTGCAAATAAATATTAAATACTGTCCATCTTGAATATATAATGGAAGGAGGAAGCTTGAGAGTTCACAAGGTTAATGCTGTATGGAATGAAACTATGGCTGAATCTGGATGTTCTGCTTCGGATACCACGAAGCCCCCCCTCCCAGAGGGTAACAAGGAAAACAGATCGTGAAGAGGATATGTAGTGTCCCAGATAATCTTACGGACTCTGCTCAAGCAACACTTCTGTGCCATGTCCTGGATGGAAGGGAGGGAACTGCTAATGATCTTTTCTGCCATCCTCACCACTCTCTGCACCACCTTCCTGTCTGAAGCAGTGATGCTTCCAAACCAGACTGTGATGCTGTATGCTACCTACAGTTGGCTAAAACCTGACAGAAGCAAAATGGTGGCCAGATCTTTAGATCTTGCGTGGTTTTGAATGAGATATCTGGCACCCTTGTTTCCAAAGCTCATGAGATCTTAACGCCTTTAGGAATATTAATATATTTCTCATTACGTTGGAAGAACCTGATGTTTAGTCACTTCCTTGAAAATTAGGACATTTGCTTGATCAAATGCAGAAAAACTTCTTCAGTGCCTTGTAAAAAGCATCAGAAAAGGGGAACATGAATTTGGTGAGTCATTTTAAATGTGTTTTTTTTTTCCTTTTTCTTTTTGGCATGCATTTTCTTTCAATCCATTTTGAGGACTTATCAAAAAGTTATGATCATCACTCACAGGCCAAATGTACTTTCTTAAAATTTCACCTCGTAAATCTTTCTAGACTGTGTTGGAGGATTGCAATTAAACTGCAACATATTAAACGGGCACATATTAACCATTAAGTCCTTGACTTACGATCATAAATGAACCCTGAATTTCAGTTGCTAACTGAAACATTTGTTAAGTGAGTTTTGCTTCATTTTTTGTTTCGCTATTCATGGTTACCTGCCAGATTTGGTAAAACATTGGAAAATGAAAGTATATTTTTCTTTCCATAAGTGGTATTCACAATGAAGGAAATAGCACTGATGACAAATTTATACAATAGCGAAGAAACCTGAAACATCCTTTACTTAGTGACCATTTTATTCAGACTGCTTTCCCTCTATACTTTAACTATCAACAAACTAATTCTGAATAAATGACCTCCATCTATATAAATACTTTGTTGGACGGAGCTGTTGAACATAATTTTTTTAAAATTCTATATCTCTCCTGAAGATTACTTAAATATATTTATGTATATTCCTTAAATGTTTCCGTCTGAAGCATTTACATTTTATTTCAAGGGATATTCAGGATGTTTTCTTTCCTTGGTCACAGTATTTTGTTCATATATTGTTGAAGCATGAAAAGAAACATCCAATCCATCGAAATAGAACTGGAAGGGACCTTGGAGGTCTTCTAGTCCAGCCCTCTGCTCAAGCAGGAGAACCTATACCATCTCAGACAAGTGACTGTCTAGTCTCTTCTTAAAAACCTCCAGTGATGGAGCACCCACCACTTCTGGTGGCAAGCTGTTCCACTGGTTAATTGTTCTCACTGTCAGGAAGTTTCTCCTTAATTCCAGGTTGCTTCTCTCCTTGATTAGTTCCCATCCATTGCTTCTTGTCTCGCCTTCTGGTGCTTTGGAAAATAAGTTGACATTGATAATACTGTATAGTATTCCTGTTTCTGAGTAAGAGTTCAAAACTTCGTTTAATGAATACTTACTTTTAACTTCAGACTTCTCAAAGCTGGAAGACCAGAACAGAGTGAATGGAGATGATCTCAGAATTGAAATTCTACTTTTAGGCATAAAAACCCACCAAACAGGATGGGTGATTCAGACATAGATACAGTGATTCAAATGTACTGTATACATAAGTGAGGCTTCTGATGCTTTAACGCTTTTCTATTCAAACTGGTTTAGGCAATGTTTCGCTGACTGAAGTTGTTCTGAGTAAGGGTGCAAGTCACAATGGATGGAATATTGCAAAATGGCTTAGACACTACCCCAGAATGTGGAGGAGAATGGATTTTTCATATGAAGAGTTCCTTTGGTTCTTCAAAAAACCAACAACATGCCTACTCTGCACTCTACAATTCATCCTAGGTGGGGCTGCCCCTGAAGACCACGTTGAAACCACAGCTGGTCAAGAAGTACAGAGATCACATAAGTGAAGGATCCTGAATAGTGCTACTAATTGCTCATGTACCTCTATGTTTCCAAGTTCTGGAAACCTGTGAGAACATCTTTTCCCAGGGGTTTCTGCTTGTTTTATAAGATCTAGTAGAAGGGATCCCTTCAATTTCCATCTTTGAAGGATGATTATCATAGGAACTATAAGGCTCTACGCCAGTGGTTCTCAACCTTTCTAATGCCGCAACCCCATAATACAGTTCCCCATGTTGTGGTGACCCCCAACCACTTATACATCACCGGGTGCCAGGGGCGTGGCCAAAGAAAAGGGGGAAAAAATGGCAGACAGCCTTGTTTGGCGACCCCCGTGAAATGGTCGTTCGACCCCAAATGGGGTCCCGACCCACAGGTTGAGAACCACTGCTCTACGCTTTTAGTTCCTTCGTCTCGCCTCTGCCACAGGAGTTCAGCTGAGAGATTGTAAGCCCCAATCCTGTTGACATTCGGGAAAGCCCCCAAGATCTTGCAATTCCTTGGGGACTGATACAATAGTGAGTAACAGAATAATGAGGTTGGAATAATAATAATAATAATAATAATAATAATAATAATAATAATAATAATAATAATAATAATAATAATAATAATAATAATAGTAAGCTGTTGCAAGAAGATTGCACAGACTGACTACAAGCAGCGGCATGACAAAGTAGCAACAATGGTGCATTGGAAGATCTGCAAAAAATATCATTTGCCTGTAAGCAAAAGCTGGTGGGATCATAAAATAGAGAAAGTCATAGAAAATGAAAAAATTAAACTGCTCTGGGACTTCAGAATTCAAACAGACAAGCACCTGCAACATAACACCCCAGATTTAACAATTTCGATAAGAAAGACAAAAAAGTCTGGATAGTGGATGTGGCAGTGCCTGGAGATAGCAGAATAGAAGAGAAAGAACTGGAGAAGATAACAAAATACAAAGACCTACAAATAGAAATAGAAAGACTGTGGCAAAAGCAAGCAAGGGTAGTACCAATAGTCATAGGCTCCTTGGTTGCAATCCCAAAACAACTGGAGCACCACTTGAACACCATTGGCATTGACAAATTCGCTATTAGTCAATTGCAAAAGGCGGCCTTACTAGGAACTGCTTCCATCCTGCGACGATATCTGTAATACCATCAAACATCCACATCTGCCTATCCCAGGTCCTGGGTAAGGACTCGATAGGTAGACAAATGCCAAATCCAGTCTGAACATCTGGCTGACTGTGCAATGATCCATAATAATAATAATAATAAAAAAGCTGGAAGGGACCTTGGAGGTCATCTAGTCCAACCCCCTGCTCAAGCAGGAGACCCCACACCATTTCAGACAGGTGGCTAATCAGTCTCTTCTTAAAAACCTCCAGTGATGAAGCATTCACAACTTCTGAAGGCAACTTCTTTTCCACTGGTTAATTGTCCTGATTGTTAGGAAGCTTCTCCTTAATTCCAGGTTGCTTCTCTCCCTGGTTAGTTTCCATCCGTTGCTTCCTGTCCTGCCTTCAGGTGCTTTGGAGAATGGGTTGACCCCTTCCTCTCTGTGACAGCTCCTCAAATATTGAAAGACTGCCACCATGTCACCTCTGGTCCTTCTCTTCTTTAGACTAGACCTACCTCATTCCTGCAACCCTATGTTAGTCTTCCTTTATAATACAATATTCATAACGTTTATAATACTGTGTTCTTCCTTTGCAATATGCAACTGTTGCTGTCACAACGGTGGTTCAAGGGCCGTAGATGGACAAATAGGTTCACTGTGGTGATTGATTTGGAAATGTTGTTATGTTTCCTTCTATTTGTCTGAAATGCTGTAGAGTTTCCTGCTTGAACAGAGGAGGGGGGTGGACTAGAAGACCTCCAAGGTCCCTTCCAACTCTGTTATTCCGTTATTATTTTTATATTATTTGGAAGCCCTTGGGAGGCCTGAGCATCCTATAAAGAGATCCCTTGATTGGAGTGAAGTGGGTTTGGGTGGTAACCACGTCCTGAATATCATGAAGATTATTCCAGATTAATCCAGAGTGGATTATTCCAAAACAATTAACAGAATAACAGAGTTGGAAGGGACCTTGGAGGTCATCTAGTCCAACCCCCTGCTCAGGCAGGAAACCCTATACCATTTTGGACAAATGGCTGTCCAGTCTCTTCTTAAAAACTTCCAGTATTGGAACATTCACAGCTTCTGGAGGCAGGTTGTTCCACTGGTTAATTGTTCTAACTGTCAGGAAGTTTCTCCTTAGTTCCAGGTTGCTTCTCTGCTTGATTAGCTTCCATCTATTGTTTCTTGCCTTGCCTCCCATCATTTTGATACTGAGGGAACGCCTGGAAAAAATCCCAGTAGGAACAAAAAATAAATACATTCATGGTGAATTCAAGTAGAAAATGCTGGGAGGAAAAAAAAAAAAAAGGGGGGGGGGAAACAGAGAATGGCAAGAAAAAAAAGCCATGTTATTTTTCAAAAGTCTGGCAGTCTGACATCTAAGAGATTTATTTTAAAGTAAGCATTTGTGGACTGCAACTTGGTTCATCTACTACATAAAGTGTTATTCTTCAATGGCGCTGGAGATATATAGAAAAAATCAGGGTACAGATTCAAAACAGAAAAGGTAAGATGCCTAATGATGCTGCCTCTCTTACCTGCTGATTTTTTTCCTGACTGGTAAAAAGAAATCAAAATCAGAAATTCTGATTTTTATAGTCTTCACTGTCATGAACTTTCTCCTTAGTTCCATGTTGCTTCTCTCCTTGATTAGTTTCCATCCATCGTTTTTTATCTTGCCTTCTGGTGCTCTGGAAAATAAATTGACCCCCTAAGTTCAAAACTTAGAATACTTTTCATAATTTGCTTTCTTGAAATTTTTCAGTGCCGTAGCTCTGACATTTTTTTTTTTTTAAAATCACATTAGGGAAAAGTTTGCAAAGTCTTTTAAAGTCTCTAAAATGCATTATGTCAGGGGAAGCAGTTACAAAACCTGGGTACCCAGACGCAAGCCAAAAGAGATAAATGTGGAGTACATCTATATCATTAACAATGTATACACACATATGTTAACTTTTTTTCTTTCGGAAAAGTCAAGGCTGACAAAAAGGCAAAAACAAAATTGAAATATATTTTTTTAATGTCTTTGTTCTATATATGAGGAGAGGTGGGTAAAGGTGTCGAAGTTTTGGCTCAAGTTTTGGTTTCTCACTGAATCTTAAAATTCATCCCCATCTGTTTCTCTACCTGTTCCTAAAGTTAAAAAAGGAAAGCGCAAAATGCATACAGATTGTCAGGTTCATTTCTACATTAAATTTTCAAAACTGAAAGTCATCTGTTCCGAAATGAAAATTGACCCTTTATATCCCTGTACTGTCTCTGATTCAGCAAAATGAAAAAGGTCTTTTGCAGTCACGACATAAGCCTAAGATTGAAAATCAGGCTTGTCAGATGCTATATTTTTTCTGTCCTGCTCTATGGAGTGTTGTTTTCCATCGATTTTGATGAAGACCTTGACATCTTGTGGGTTATGGGCCATCAACAATGTGTCCGTAGGTGGCTAATAAGACCGATGTTAGCACGGAATGTTCTGCCACATACTGAACAAATCTATGTTCAGTATGGACTCTATGGAGTAGAGAGTTGGTCTCTGACAGAAGGCCACGTGAAGAGACTAGAAGCATTTGAAATGTGGATTTACAGGTGGCTATTACGTATAAGCTGGGCTGACAAGATCAGAAATGAGGAGGGGATAAGCCACCTGGGAAAGCCAAGGGAAATCATCAAAACAAAAGATGAAAATTAGAATATTTCAGACGTGTGATGCAACGCCCAGAAAAATACGGCATACTCCATTTAATCCTCCAGGGAAAGATTTAAAGCAAACGAGGTCCAGGCAGAAGAAGAACGTCGTGGCTTCAAAATCTAAGGGACTGGTTTGGATAAAACTCAGCAGCACTTTTTCATGAAGCTACTGATAAAAACAGGATCACTAACATGATCGCCAACATCCCATAATGGATATGGTACAACAAGAAGAAGACTGTCTCTGGAGATTCTCAGTCATCCAAATCATGGTAGTCCCAAAGAGCTTTTTCAAAAAGCAGCTGGACTTTGTTTTTCCTTCAAGATGTTTCACTTCTTATCCAAGAAGCTTCATCAGTTCTGGTGGAATGGTAGAGGATTGAAGGGTTTATATTTCTTGCAGTCATCTGGTCGTTAACACTCTCTCTGAGAATCATGGAGTCATTAAGAGTCATTGAGTCACTGTGCCTTCAGGGTCACCTGAATCAGAGTGCAAATGGGTGTGGTGCCTTCTTGGAACTGCTGAAAGGACTGTGTTGTAAACTGTAGATACTGTAGGCCAGGGGTCTCCAAACTTGGCCCTTTTATGACTTGTGGACTTCAACTCCCAGAATTCCTCAGCCAGCGTCCCTGAATGAGGAATTCTGGGAGGGGTCTTCAAACTTGGCGCTTTTATGGCTTGTGGACTTCAACTCCCAGAATTCCTCAGCCAGGCACGCTGGCTGAGGAATTCTTGAAGTCCACAAGTCATAAAAGGGCCAGGTTTGAAGACTCCTGGCCTACAGTATCTACAGTTTACAACACAGTCCTTCCAGCAGTTCCAAGAAGGCTTCAGACACACTGGCTGAGGAATTCTGGGAGTTGAAGTCCACAAGTCATAAAAGGGCCAAGTTTGAAGATCCCTGCTGTACGCTCTCAACTTTCTAACAACCCGATGACTGCAAGGAATATAAATCCTTCCGTTCCCCATCATTCAGTCAGAACTGAAGAAGCTTCTTGGATGAGAAGCGAAACATCTTCAAGGAAAAACAAAGAAGTCCAGTTACCTCTTGAAAAAAGCACCTTTGGGATATATCCCCATATCATGATAACCCATGGAATATAACCCATTTATACCTGGACAGTTTTAAGAATCTGGCTTTGAAGAAGCTCAGAAGCAAGTCAGACTTTATTGGTTTATTTAATTTATCCATCCTGCTCCATCTGGCTCTGTTTTAAACAAAAACAAAAACTAAGAACAATGAAATGAGAAACAGATCATAAGTGCCCAGAAGACACTTATGAATTTTAATAAAATAACCTAGGTAGCTGAACTATCACCAAAGTCTGCAAAAATACCGCAGTGGCCAAAATTGTGGAAACCTTTTGGGAAAAGTGTACAGTAGAAATGCCACCTTTGGTTAAGTTTCCACCCATTTTTCTTCTAATTTCTTTATAGCTGTAGCCTTGTTCACTTAATAATACTATTTTACATCGCTTTCTGGGCGACCAGTCAACTCTTTGCACCGTGACTTTAATTTTATTACGTTTTACAAGCTCACTAAATGAAAGAACACACAAACAAACAAAAAAAAGCTTAACCAACTTGATAGCCATCACATAACACACTGACAAATGTCTTCCTCTCAGCTTCAATACAGGACATCAATCACTGGATCCTACTATAATCTGATTGGCTCATTGCCAAAACAAGGTGACACCCGATTGGCTCTCTAAACACTCACGCTCATTGGCTACAATCAGATGAAGGAAAGCTACCTGAGATCAACCGAAGCAAGTTGTACTTCCTTTTTCTGGTTATTTGGCTATAATGTTTCATAGAATAAAATACAGAAAATTGAACAAACTTTGTTGCATTACATTCTTGATTAAATTATCTTTCCATTGATAGGTAATTTTATGGTACTTCTCCCCCCTCAAAAGTGGTGTTATTAGCCATCAAACCTCAAAAATACACTTTCCCCAAAAAGGTTTCCACAATTTGGGCCACTACTGTAGTTTCCAGTGATTTTTTTTGAACATCATCAGGGTGGGACCTATACAAGTCAATGAATGGACATTGTTGCCCTCCATCTTTTCAAACCACTCCATCTTTTGCTTGATGATGGGTTCTGGAGATCACTTACACTCTTCAATATTTTGTAGATCACAGAGGTATTGCCTAATTGTAAATTTTGGAAATAATAATAATAGTAGTAGTAGTAAAGTTGGAAGGGACCTTGGAGGTCATCTAGTCCAACCCTCTGCTCAGGCAGGAAACCCTATACCATTTCGGACAAATGGCTGTCCAGTCTCTTCTTAAAAACTTCCAGTGTTGGAGCATTTACTGCTTCTGGAGGCAAGCTGTTCCCCTGATTAATTGTTCTCACTGTCAGGAAGTTTCTCCTTAGTTCTAGGTTGCTTCTCTCCTTGATTAGTTTCCACCTGTTGCTTCTTGTCCTGCCTTCAGGTGCTTTGGAAAATAGCTTGATTCCCTCTTCTTTATGTTCTTTACACTTGAACATGTTGCTTTGTTTTCCTGTCAGATCAAACCAAACCTATTCATTCTACTCTCTCCCTTCTGGGGTAACCGTCCGTTCTGATCCACCAACATTTAATTTAAATCCCAGCAAAGTTACTGAATGGGATCAAAATGCCTTGACGTTGATAGCCAATGACTCTGAACTGATTTTATTTCAATTATGCTGTATTATTGCAGGACGGATCTGCAGTAGCAGCTATCCTCTGATTGTCTCCCCGTTTGCAAAAATATGATTAAGTTGAGGGTTGTTAGATTTTATGTTCTCAAATTCTCTTACAGCACAGCTTGCCTTGAGTTAAAAGGGGATTAATCCCAGGCACAGGAGCTATAGCTTTGCATTTTAAAGTATTTTATAGTAAAACAAAGAAAAAAACATTTCTGTCCCTGCGGATAAGCTCGGTTCCACAAGACGAATGTGAACAGAGCTGTTTGACTGGAGTATATTAAAACTAGTCTGTGGATGAAATCTTTCCAGGTGATGAAATTCCCAATTCATCTTTTTTCCTCCTTGGCTAAATCAGATGAATGGATAGAGCAGAGATATTGAATTAGGAACTGTCAATTTGATATAAACAGCGGAGGGCTGCTATCTACAGAAACCTACGTGAAAAATAATCTGTATTTTTTTTCCTTTTTTTTTAAGAGATGGGTTCGCTCCCTCCACAACTCGTATCAATCTGGCAGAGAAATAAACCAATCTGTTTTCCTGCAAAAGCAAGGAACAGCTTCGGTCTTCTGAGAGAGCCTGAATTAACCTCCCAACCACTCTGAAGCTTAGAATTCATTCTTTCTCTCATATGTCATCTAAAACTCAGCTACCTCCAAGCTTTCTGCATTTTTGCTTTAAGATTCACTTACCTGGCTTG